>NC_069384.1:101043038-101364576 GCF_027475565.1 Acinonyx jubatus | reverse complement strand
ATTTAATTTATCTATCAATTGATTGGTTGGCTCACATGATTATGGAGGCTAAAAAATCCCATGATCTGCCATATGTAAAGTGGAGACCCAGGGAACCCAATGGTGTAATTCAATCTGAGTTCAAATGTTTCAGGACTAGGGTTGCTAATGGTATAAAGCCTGGTTGGAGGCTAGGAGACAATCAATGTTCCAGCTCATTCATTCAGGCAGAAAGGGCCCAGTTCCCCCTTCCTTCACTTTTTGTTTTATTTAGGCCCTCAGTGGATTGGATGGTGCCCACCCACACTGGGCAAGTCCATCTGTTTTACTGAGTCTGCCAGTTCAAATGTTAATCTCATCCAGAGACACCCTCACACACGCATCCTGAATAACGTTTAACCAACTGTCTAGGCACTCTATGATTCACTTAACTTGACACGTAAACGTAACCATCACAAATAAAATAGCAGAATTTAATATGTGAGTGCTATAATTCTACTTAACTGAGTGCATTTTACCAAGAATTTTGAATAGTAAAAATTTTTTGGAATAGTAAAAAAAGTCTTCTTGTTTGATTCTTTTTTAAAAGGCTGGTCAGAAAATTGAGAAACCTATCTTTTAAAATTAATAAATTTCCCAGTTAAAGACCAGTCAGTCCATCATCAGCGACAAAACTGGAAACCAAATAGAAAACACCCTTCAGGGACTCTGGGGCGCCTGGGTGGTTCAGTCAGTTAAGCGTCCGACTTCGGCTCAGGTCATGATCTCATGGTCCGTGAGTTCGAGCCCCGCATCGGGCTCTGTGTTGACAACTCAGAGCCTGGAGCCCATTTCAGATTCTGTGTCTCCCTCTCTCTCTGCCGCTCCCCTGTTCATGCTCTGTCTCTCTCTGTCTCAAAAATAAATAAACGTTAAAAAAAAAAAAGAAAAAAGAAAGAAAACACCCTTCAGGGACTCAGTGGTGTATCTGTGCTTGAATTATATTGCTGGAAAGAAAGTAAATTGAGAAGGAGTATTACCAAGCTAAACCTGTAAACCATATTGAAGGCATTAGATTTATGAATGAATGCCAAGAGTAGTTTGAGAAAGAATACAGAACAGGGTGAGACTAGATGTCTTCAAACTCTTATTAACTGTAGAATTTTTTGTTCGAATGAAATAGTTCATAAATGGGTGAAAAAAGTGATAAATCAGAGCTGTTCTGACCTTTGGACTCCCTTATCCTCTATCTGGTCTTTGATGGTAACTGTCAGGAACACTCTCTGGCTAAATATATCACCCTTGCTTAAGTTTCTAGGCCCCTTTAAAACAAACGAACAAACAACGAAACAGATTTATTACAGCAGATGATTCAAAGTGGAGAACTAATGTAAGAGGAGTCCATGTTTGGGCTACCCTGAGAGGATCTGTTGTTTCAGCAGTTTTGTCTCAAAATCACACCATGTCCTCTGCAAATGAGAGCTAGACACAGAGACTGGAGTGAGCAGCAAGAACTTAATCCAGAAGGGCACAGGGCAGGGCTGTGGGGCATTGCCAAAACGAAAAAGCTAAGTAAGCTAGTCAAGAGGGAGAAGAGAATGCAGTAAACACACATACACACAGATTGAGGTGACAGACACCCTGTGGACCTCTCCCTGAGGGAGAGTGGGAGTGCCTTCACTTTTTAATGAAGTTCCTATTTAAGTTCAGTTTGTGGCGGGCCTAGCGTTTCTGTACTTTAGACTGTCTTAGAAATCCGCTCTCACATGCAAAAAGACTTAGCTTTCATTTCATCGAAGTTTAGAAGGATTTTGTTTTGTGTTCAAACGATTCTGTACTGGCACCAAACAATTGAGCTATGGATGTGGTTACAAGCAATGAGATGTAGAAAATTTGCAAGACTAGTTAAGGTACCATGGCTGGGAAGAAGGCATGCAGAATCCTTGACCCAGGAAAAAAGCTATTTGTTCATGGATTTGTGATAGAAAAACAGGTAATACAAACTTTTCGAATCTAGAACAAACAGCTTCTTAGGGAGAACATTTGGGGGGATTTAGAAAAATGTCAAGTTGGTAATGTTTATTGTCATCTCTTGGTTACTCCTCTAGCTTATAAGAACATTGGAGTCACCAGTACACTCCTGTTTAGGACTGCCTGACTGGAGGCAGATGATTAAAATGAAAATAACTATATAAAATTTCTGTATGAAACCATTTCTACTGGTTGCTTGCCTTCTAAGACTACTGGGATTCAGGTGCTAAAATCAGCTTGCCAGTTGAAACTGATATCCCAAATGTGTTGTATTTTAGGCTAAAGTCACTGCTTTCATTGAAAAAAAGCAATACCAGAAAGAAAATTCTGGCAATTGCAATTGAGGGCCTAGAATGAGCAAGATTCTGTGTGCTGTTGGGAATTGCTTCTTGGGGAGTCTTAGGAGGACCAGTGAGTGTAGGAAGTCAGGCTGCAGATCCACCCAGGCTCCATTCATGTTGAGTTGGATGAGGTTGTTAATAAATTGTAGCCGTGTGTGTGTGTGTGTGTGTGTGTGTGTGTGTGTGTGTGTGTGTATAAGACGTTTTCTTTATCCATTCACTCAATGATGGTCATTTAGGTTGCTTTCATATCTTGGCTATTGTAAATAATGCTGCAATGAACATGAGAGTGTATGTATCATTTTATGTTAGTGTTTTAGGTTTTTTTTAATAAATATTTAGTTATATATATATATTTTTCAATTTTTGGATCATATGATAATTCTATTTCTAACTTTTTGGGGTATATCTATACTATTTCCCACATTGTCTGTACCAGTTTATATTCCCACCAACAAATATATAACACTTGCTTCTCCACGTTCTCACAACACTTATTATTACTTGTCTTTTTGATAATAGACATTCTAACAGGTATGAAGTGATACCTCATTGTGGTTTTGACCTGCATTTCTCTGATGGTTAGTGATGTTGAGCATCTTTCCATGTGCCTGTTGGTCAACTGTACGTCTTCTTTCGAAAAGTGTCTATTCAAAGGTGCCTGGGTGGCCCAGTTGGTTAAGCCTCCGACTTTGGCTCAGGTCATGATCTCATGGTTCACGAGTTCGAGTTCCTCATTCGGCTCCCTGCTGTCAGCTCAGAGCCTGTTTTGGATCCACTGTCCCCATTTCTCTCTATCCCTTCCCCACTTGCTCTCTCTCTCTCTCAAAAATAAATAAACATTTTTTTTTAAAAGAAAAGTGTCTATTCAGATCTGCTGCCCATTTTTAAATTGGATTATTTTTTTGCTATTAAGTTGTATGAATTCTTTATATTTTGAATATTGACTCCTTATCAGTTACATGCTTTACAAATATTTTCTACCATTCAATAGGTTGCCTTTTTGTTTTGTCAGTGTTTTCCTTTGCTGTGCAGAAGCTTTTTAATTTGATATAGACCCACTTGTTTATTTTTGCTTTTGTTGCCTTTGCTTTTGGTGTCAAATCCAAAAAAATCATTGCAAAGATGTCAAGGAGCTCACCACCTATGATTTCTTCTAGGAGTTTTATTGTTTCAGGAGTAATTACTTTCTTTATTGTCTTAGTCCAGACTGCTGGTCATTCCACCATAATTACTGTTGCATCTCTTCTTTTAAAGCCTTTCTGTTTCCTTAAGATTTATTTGGAACTGAACCAAATGCAGTAGTTCATAGACTACAGACCTACAGATTGCTGAAGGACTTCCACTGCCCTGCTTCAGGGCTTTTGTGTATGAAACCCTAAATTACTTCAGTGCCTTTGGATCACTATATCCTATTTCAAGTGCATTTTGACATTTCAGATATTTCCTTAGTTCTCCCTGACATTTCAAAAACAACTGGCCATTGATTTTTTTCATTAGTTATGTGTCCCAAGACCATCTGACACTCAGCACCTGATCTGAAGCACCCTGTATTCAAATATAACAGCTGACAAATTGCAAGGCAGGTCTTGACTAACCAAACTTCTTTCATTTCCTGCCACGATGCAGTAAACTTTATCCTGCCACAAAGCTAGGAAGCTTCTTCTGTCATGACATCCACTGAGAATGCACAGTTTGAAGCTGCCACTGTGGTGAATGGTAGAAATGTACTCTGGTGACTGGGGACTATTCACTAATAATAGCAGAACAGAGGGTAATGGCAGGTATTTATGCATTATAATGAGTATTTATTATGTGCTGCTTGTAACTAAAGACACTTGTTTTTATCATTTATGTGAAGATCATCTTTGGAAAAGCAATCAAAGCCATAAAATAGCAGCTTATGAATAACAAAGCAGCAGACTCAGATCTGATAAGCTTATTATTAAGGTAGTAATTTAATATTTATGTAGCATATTAAAATTATATTTCTTATATACTTCTCCAGTGAAGTAATATTACTTTGTGTCATATGTATAGCCCAGGATTTTTGTAATTTTAAAGGCATTTAAAAATTATAAATCATTTCTTAAAAGGTCATCTGTTAAGAGATTTACAACCTAGCCTGTTGATGACCCTAACAGTGGCTGACAGGAACAGAGCAGGAAAAGTTTCTTTTAAAGCTCATCCAGGCAGTGTTTCAAGGGAAGTTTTCCAGATGATCTATTTCCTGATAAGACATTTGTTCTCATGAAATAATAAAAAGACTCTACTTGCAAACCAGCTGTGATTATGGTGAGTTAGTTACCTAAGTCAGCCAATTCTATTTCTACACCCTGGCAGATGCAGAAGGGAAAAGAGAGCTAACAGAGGCTTTTAAAATGATTCAGTCAGTTAGGGGAGGAAAAAAAAAACCGAGGATAAGAAGGAGACACCTGACGATTCATAAATGTCATTTCCTACATGAACTTGGAAGTTCTTGAGCATTTGGAACCATATCATGTCTATGTGTGAAATCCAGAGAAAATGTTTTGTTAAATGTCTCTTGTCACCTAAGTATATTTCAGTTTTTCTTTTACGTGAAGAAAATGTTTCCAGTTTGATGAAGTCACTGGCCAGAAGTGTTTTGTTTTTATGTTTGGGTGTTTTCCCAAAAATTATTAACATAGAAAATGTGTTTTAGAGAGACAACACAGAATAGGTGGTGGTATTAGGATCAATAGAGACATAGCTTAATTCCATGGATATATTAAACACTTTGTTCCATTTTATAGCTATTAATCAAACTCTCGAAACCTAAAAAAAATTAACAAGCCAATATATATATATATATATATATATATATATATATATATATATGTGTGTGTGTAATATATGAGGATTGTGTGTTTGTCTTGTGTAAAAAATGTAAAGTAACACTACCAAAAGGTATAATATGTGATTGTGAAGGAAGCATTTCTGGATCCCTCATAAATGTTTATATATAGAAAAAATATTTATTTTGCCTTCTGGGTATGTAATAAACTATTAAAAATGACTTATCCTTGTGTTATTAACTTATATTACATGAAGCCATCATGTGTTTAAGCCATAATTCTACTTCAGGTGAGGAAGTCTTTATTTAAGAAGTGGAGTACAATGTACAAAATATCATGGGATTCACTCTTGCCATCTTGAAAAGTTATAGAATATATTAATATATTTCAATATATTAGAAGTAAAAATTGACAATACAGTATGTCTTTGATTGACTATTTTTAGTTCTAGTTAACAAAGGAGTAATTGTAAATATTGTAGCATTGTATGAGATATTTAAATTGGATAATGCACATATTTTAATAGCTGTACTAGGGAAATATCCTTTACATATATATCTATCTATCTGAACTATAAATTTTTGGCCTATGAATAGCTAATAATGAAATTAATTGTATGATACACATTTTAAGGAGTTTTAAAAATATGTATAGGAATATACAAAATTGTTTGTGCAATACTTTGTGTATATGTGTGTGTTCCAGAATTTCAAGATTGAAAAAGGAAGCAATTGCACCATATAAACAGCCCTGACTTTCAAAGAAATATGAGTCCTATGTCATCTATTCTATGGAAATTTCTGTCTCAAAGAAGTTACTTAAGCCTCCTTTATTTTTCTCAGTCTTACCATCATCAGTTGTAAAATAAGAAAACAATACTTGTCTCATAGGATTGTTAGGATTAGATAGGGTATTATATAAAAATAGTTCTAAGGTACCTGGGTGGCTAAGTTGGTTCAGCTTCCAACTCTTGATTTCACCTCAGGTCATAATCTCATGGTTTGTGAGTTCGAGTCCCATGTCTGGCTGTGCGCTGAGAGAGCAGAGTCTGCTTGGGATTCTCTCTCTCTCTCTCTCTCTCTGCCCATCCTGTGCATGTACTTTCTCTTTCTCTTTCTATCTCTCAAAATAAATAAACTTTAAAAAATGTTCCTATAAGATGCTTGAAAGTACCAAAGTATATATAACATATTTTAATAATTATATAATCAATAAATTAAATACTTAATAATACCAATAGATATTATATTGCATATTTTAAAAGCTCCATTAATTATTACATTATTTTAAAGGGTCCAAATGTTTTCTATAATAATATATTTTACATCTTGATCAAGAAGAAAAATGAGGCAGAAATGAAGTAGCTATACATACACACATGATATACACTTTAAACTTCCTGAAAAGTTTCGTTATCATTATCCAAGGAGTTCATGTTTTATGTAGTTGATTGAACTTACAACTTTTTTTCTGAATTTTTATTTCTATATATTATTCTTTGAAGATTCTGCAGAAGTCCAATAGGAATTTTATTTCAATTTTTAATATTCCACAGCCAAAGATTTACTATGTAAGACTTATTGTATACACACACACACACACACACACACACCATATATATAATGTACTTAGTATTAAAATGATCAATAAATGTTTAAAGCTGGTATAACTAGATGACATATTACAACTAAATGACACACTAGATGCATTAATTTATTATTTCACAATATTTATTGATATCATTGAACTAATTGAAATGTTGTATTTTGTTTGATAGATAATGTCTTGACTGATACTTATGACTTCAGCACTAAGGGATGCAAAACTATATGCCACAACTTTATACAACTGAATTCTGGACAATTGAAACCAACAGGGATGGCTTGAGCAACATTTTAAAATTGTTTTTTTTTTCCCTCTGAGTGTTTTTCATTTAATCAAAATAATACTCTGGGTTCTATCTTAGGCCCTGAAGTCTTTTGAGGGAGCACAGCTAACAAGACATATGTCCTTATATGCTATTTTCATTTGTTAATGTCATGGGATTGTCTTTGCAGTGGCCACAATGAATTTATTCAAGGAAATTAAATGCAGCTGAGGAAAAATAGAGGAAAAATAGAGGCTATGATGAAAATAAAATATTGCCCAAGAGGGGCTTTTGGCAAAATAGACTTATCACTTTTGTCAAACATTCTTAAAATAGCTATTTGGAGCATTGTCTGTGGAGAGTGTGTCGATGTTTAAGGCTAATAATGAAGTAGGCTGCCTATGGGAACACCTACCATGGTCTCCTTCTAGTTACATCCACAGGTCCACTTCGCAGTCTGTAACCAGCAAAATGAGCTTACTTTTCCTTTCACAGGTCCCATTAATTTAGCCTGTGCTACTTTCTCCATATGACTGACAATCTCTTCTATTCTGTGGAGTCTAGTTTCCCTCTCTAAAACAGTATGGGTGAGGGTCTCAAGCTCCAATTCTCTTTAACGCATTTTCTTATATGACTCAGGCATCCCACTCATCCTCCCTTTGTATGTTTTAGCCTTTGGTTACAATTTTGGTAGAGGAGGAAACGTTCTGAGGGTTTCCCCTGGCTTGTTTATTTCAAGTATGCTTTCAGGAACTTGGGAAGTTACCTAAAGCTGGGTTGACAGATTTGGGTTCTTTGAGAGATAGACTCCCACCTAACACCATTTGTCACTTAATTCCCATAAGCCTTAACTTTAACCAGCAGGTCCTGACGTATTTTGGGGTCCCTAGATTAAATAAATTCACTATAAGTGTCTTTCCGTCTCTGAATGGTGTGTGTATGTGTGTGTGTGTTTTCCTACTGTATATATCTAGCTGTCCTGATATGCCAAAGGGATCTCATCAGGGAAGCTTTAAGGAAGATTGATAAACCATTCTTGGCATGGCATTTCAGGGTCCTTCTGTAAGTGGACCTGGCCTTTCTTTCATTCAAAGGTTTCCTGGTCTGTGATCTAGCTCTGGATGGAAACTTGGTGAGGAGATGAGACTTTTTATTGTGGTGACCGAAATCAAACCTGTGCTCACAAGTCCTAGTGTTTCCTTGTGAGTATATACTGATAAATTACTTAGAAGGATGACTCTGTTTTATTTTTAGTGATTAACCCTGGCTAAAAATGTCTATGGGTCAAAATATGCTGACTACTTTTATAGTAAGTGTGACTACCCTGCCTCAGGGGTAAGGTAGCCACATGGCCTCTGCCATCTTAGAAACTCACATTTCAATGGTTACAGCTCTCACCTTTATCTCAGACCTACAGAGAACAACGAACGATGGAAATTTCTAAGAATGTAGGACCCCCCCACCCTTAGTGTACTTGTCAAATTTGAGAGATGATTGGGGGATTCATGAATGGGATGCACATAATACAATTTTGTACTCCAATATTCATATTTCCTTACATCTTTGAATTTTTCCTCTATATCCTAATCAGGAAATTCAGGCATCTCAGGCTCATATGATATAAATCACTTTCCAGTCCCAGTCCTAGTCAACCAACCAATTATTGCTAAAGCCACTGCCAGCAGCTGAAGCAAACACATTGAATAGAATGGGAAGTTAATCATATTGATAAATGTAGACATTTAATATAGGGAGTTGATTAGTAAAGCAGAGTGCAAGAGGGAGAGGTAGTATAATCCAGAGCCTACAATTACACGTGCCACTAAGACTCCTAGAGCTCTGTTACGGTCACTGCCGCTGTTGGAACTGCTGCCTCTGATGCAGGGCTGGAAGCCAGGAGCCTACAGTCTGGCTGACAGTGCTGTTTGCTGCTGATGCTTTTGGGACCTCTCTGCCAACCTCAGTAACCTACTGCTACCACTGCTTTGCCCACTTCCACTATATTAGGGGCTCATTGACATCTCTCATAGCACACAGTTGCTCCCTGTTGCCACTGATGCCACTGCAGCAATTAGAAGCAAGAAAAATGCAATTTCTTTTCCTTTTATCCTCTGTTCTGCAGCTATTGCCTCATATCAGTAGAGCACCATTGAAACCTTGGGGGCCAGTGCATATGAGGAATTCAGCTGGAAGGCTTTCAAGACTTGGCTGTGTAGAAGGGGGTGGGGAGGGTGACTGTGTGGGTTAACACCCCCTAGCCGACCCACAGTCCTTTTCCTTTTTAGAATTTACAATTCATCTTTTCAGGCAAGCTGCCAGATGTAACAAACATGACAATTGAGAAATTGTGTAAAAATTTCCAGAAATTTAGAAACCTCAGGTGACATTATTTTTTCTTTCTTTTCAGAATTTTAGCTGGTTCTGGAAATATCACTTTCTTCTTACTGTGGCCCTTTTTACCAGAGAGTGGAATCTTTCCCCTTTCTTTCGCATTTTCCTAATAATTGTATTCTTTTTGCTTTACTTAGAAAAGGAAAAAAAATAAATATTTAATCATACTGTTGATAAGTAAAATACTTATGAATCTGTTTCAAAAATCTATTTATATAATGAATGAATTAATCAAGGTTTGTTAGAGAACACAGACACTTTAAAACAGATTTGAACAACTTTCTAAAATTTTATCTTGGTTTCCATGTCTTGAGACTCCTGAAGTTTCATATCAAATGTCATTAAAAATTTTTATTGAGGTATAATTGACATATAATATTAATATTATTTTCAGGTATACAACATAATGATTCAATATCTGTATATATTATGAAATGATCACCACATTAAGTCTAGTTAGTATCTATCATCACACATAGTTACAAAATTTTATCCTATGATGAGAACTTCTAAAATCTACTCTCAGTAACTTTCACATATGCAATACAGTATTTTACAATGCTGTAAATTACATCCCCACAACTTACTTATTTTTTAACTGAAGGCTTGTACCTTTTGCTTATACATCAAGTTTCTACCTCAATTGTCATACTTCCTTTATAAAATGGAGTACATTCTGCTCACTGTAATTTCCTTAAATTATACGGTAATATGTATTTTAAAAAAATGAAGAAAAAGTTATACTACATGTGCTTTCTCATTCTTGGAGACGAAAGAATTAAAAGATTCCTATTTTCTTGTATGGGAACCACATCTTCATTAGTTTGTATAAATGATAAAATGTGGTGGCATGCATTTCTCTCCCAGTGCACATACTCAGGTAACTGGAAATTTTTGTGACAGCTAAAATATGACTTTTAAACTGTGACCTCTTCAAGTTTCTTAGCTTAAAAAAATCTGTATAAAAGGCTTTTCTTCTCATTCTTTTATTTGTTAAGGTTTGGTCACTGTGCAAGCTGCTATAGCAATATCCCACAGACTGAATGGCTTCAACAATAAACGTCTACTTCTCTCAGTTGTAGAGGCTGTGAAGTCCAAGGTCAAAGTGCCGGGCAGGTTTGGTGTCTGGTGAGAGGCTTGGAGATGGCTGCCTTCTGGCTGTATTTTCACATGGTGGAGAAGTGCTCTCATGTCTGTTTTTTCTTTTTACAAGGACATTAATTCCATCATGAGGACTCTACCTCATGATTAAGCTAACTCTAATTACTTCCCAAAGGCTCCATCTCCAAATACCATCACATTTGAGATTAGGGCCTCAACGTGAATTTTCAGAGGACACCAACATTCATTCAATCCTTAGCAGTCACCTTCCCATTGATGACTACAGAGTTGCCATAGCGCTGTTGCTAGTCGTTTTTTTTCTTTTATTAATTTTATTTATTTGTTTTGAGAGAGAGGGAGAATGAATGAATGAGAGAAGGAGAGAATGAGTGAATGAGCAGGGCAAGAGCAGCGACAGAGAATCCCAAGCAGGCTCCACGCTGACACAGCTCGAACTCACAAACCACGAGATCATGACCTGAGTTGAAACCAAGAGTCCGACGCTTAACCCAACTGAGCCACCCAGGCTCCCCTATTGCTAATCATTCCCAGGAGAGTGGTCTTTGCTCTCTGGTTCATTTTGGTTATAATGAGTTTGTAGGCTCTCTCAAGCTTTGCATATTCACATCGATGTCTACCTCCCTTATAAGATCCATGAATCTTAGGTTTATCCTCATGACTGATTTTGCCTTGGAACTTAGCATCTGACACGGTTGCTTTAATTGAGAGAGCACTCAAGTGGTTCACCATTGTTTGATTAACATTAGTCTGCTTTACATGTGTGTAGACTACATAAAGATAGGATTGGTTGGTCTCTGTTCTGGTTTACCATTCAGTCTCCTGGAACCTAACACTGTACCATGCTTGGCATTCAATAAATAATTTTTGCATAAAAACATGAGAAGGAAATAGTATTTGGAGTGTTAGAGCTAGGTTCAGAGAATGTGTAAGATTTCCATAGGCAAAGAAAGAAAAGGGTAGACTTTGGGATAGAATAAGAGGAGTACAATAGGTTTTCATGGCATGTCAAATAATGCTATCCAGAAAGCCCAGCTGTCGATTGTCCTGACAATGTCAGGAGGTAAGAAACAAATGGGGAATTACGATTTAAGGCAGGGTCAGGATAATAAAAAGAAGTAGAAAAAAATCAAGAGACTTGGGGAAGATTCAAGGAATATGACTTGTGGGTATTTGGCTGTGGGAGGCAATATGTGTTTCAGGAGAAGACAGCGCCTTTAGTCAAACTAGAGAACACTGGATGAACAGCTGATTTGGAGAAATGATTATTTTTTCAGCTTTTAATGTGTTCAGTTTGTGATGTTGCTGAGATACTCATCTGGTTGTTCATTTAGTTTATCAAAGAGAAGGTGGGTTGGGATGTAATTGAACTCAGACTGAATTTTACTACTGTCTGAATTTCAGACAATCAACTTGGGTCTTTGTTCTTAACTGTTAAGGAACCTCTTAGGGGCTCAATGATACCTGAGGTCTCTTTTGTTTTCGGGTTTGCCTTTCTGCCCTTCTAAAATGTGTTCAGGGGCGCCTGGGTGGCTCAGTCGGTTAAGCGTCCGACTTCGGCTCAGGTCACGATCTTGCGGTCTGTGAGTTCGAGCCCCGCATCGGGCTCTGTGCTGACCGCTCAGAGCCTGGAGCCTGTTTCCGGTTCTGTGTCTCCCTCTCTCTCTGCCCCTCCCCCGTTCATGCTCTGTCTCTCTCTGTCTCAAAAATAAATAAACATTAAAAAAATAAAAATAAAATGTGTTCAATATAAAACAGACTTTTTCTTCTTTTTTTATTGTGGCAAAATACACATCATGAAATTTACCATGATAGCCACTTTTCGGTGTACAATTCAGCAGCATTACTGCACTCACAGTGTTGTGCAACTATCATCACTGCATATTTCCAAACCTTATTCTTATCTCAAATAGACACTCTGTACCCATTAAGTAATAACTACTCTTTGCACTTCTCTCAGCCCTAGTAGCCTCTGTTGTACTTTCTGTCTCAATGAACCAGGTACATAGAATAGGCAAATTCATAGAAAATACTTCTAAAAATTGAGTTATTATTACCATTTAAAAACTTACAATTTCTGTACCATTTTGCTTCTATGTATACATAACAGGTAAACACATACACATACAATATTAGGAAAATGAGAACATATTATTAGTGGGAAAGGTCATTCAGAATAATTTTTATAGCGATTTAAATCTAAATATTATAATTTAGTTATAATAACACTGTCATCTCTATAATTGTATATATAAAAGATACATTTGGCTCTAATATATGTTAAATCGGTGTTCTCTATATTTCCAGAGATGCATTATTTCTTTGTCTAGGTATAAGAATTTATCAGAACAATGTCTCTGAGAGAGTCCCTTTAGAATTGAAAGGATCCTAATCATGTTCTAGAAAAATAAGATATTGCAGGAGGACAAAAATGAAGGCTTGATAGAAATTCTCCTATAAAAGTATAATTCTTCAGTGGTCTGACTTCTGCCTTTGTCAGACAGTGAATAAATACATCATACAAAAAGCATAACATTGGTAGTTTATAGCTCAAGCATCAAAAATATCTAACATGAGCCCAAAGCTCATGCTTTACACTCAGAAAATGAAAATGTCTTTGACATTGTTTGACATTGATCATTTTTAACTAGGTTCATGAGTTCTTTTTAAGATTCATCCGCATAAAATTTTAAATCCACTAATTATTGATATAATCATATCCTGAATATGCTCTGAAATTAATTTAATCTGGCAATTTTTCATGTAATTATTTTGTGCAGGCTGATCCTAAAATATACATATTTTTCAGATTTAATTATACGTGTTGGTTTATGTATCACTGACCTTCACCATTTTGATATCCTTTTTGTCCCTGAATGTCTAGGAGCAAATGCTATTTACTCCTATTTGTGGTATCTTGGGAGTGTGTATGTGCGTGTGTGTTGGGGGTGGTATTAGGAAATGGACACACTTTGCTTGCTTTTCAATAATTTACAACTTAAGGGAAGAGATAATTAAACGTTAAACTAGTAATATTTGTAATATATGTAATGGGGTCTAGAAAATGGCATACCAACGTAAATAAGAATAATATGGATTGTCTTTCTGAGGTGTATAAGCTTAACTCTTAGGGATGATTTAGATACTGTTATCTTTCTGGGTTCTGTTTTGGAAGAAAATTATCTCTTGTCCTTATCATATTATCTCCTGATTCCTTCTGTCAAGAACAGATCAGTATTTATTTATTTATTCTTCTTTCCAGCAGATATTTTCTGGACATGTCTCTAGGTCCTGGGATATAGTGACAAACAAGATAAAAATTTTCTGCTTGCAGGGAGATTACATTCCAATGGGGGATAATAAGCACATGAAATACAGTTAATTATAAGCTCTCAGTGGCAGATTAAAACATATGGAAGTGTATGACTCTTCAGGGTGGGTGGCCAGACTTCTTTAATGGAGGTGAAGCACAAGCTGAGATCTGAATGACTAACACGAGCCAGCCATGTGATGATCAAGGAGAAGGAAAGTCCAGACACAGAAACCAGCATGTGCATTAAGCCCTGATAGAGTCAAAGGAGAGAGCAGAAAGAGGGTAAATATAGGTGAGAACAGTGAGTCAATGAGGAAAGTGATGTAAACTAAGCTTGCAGAGAATAGTGAGGCATTATATCATGTCTGATAAAACTTACATCTCTAGTCAGGCATTTAAGACTCTCCATAAATGGCCACAGTCTTCTTATGTGATTGAACTTC
Organism: Acinonyx jubatus; assembly: GCF_027475565.1. NCBI lineage: Eukaryota > Metazoa > Chordata > Mammalia > Carnivora > Felidae > Acinonyx > Acinonyx jubatus. The sequence goes on along the minus strand of NC_069384.1, from coordinate 101,350,297 downwards.
CAGTATACTCCACTATTTTGCTCATTATTATTAAACCTATGTCCTTTCATTCTTTTTGTTTTATTTTGTTTTTAATTTTTTTTCCAAAATTTTTATTTAAATTCTAATTAGTTAACACATAGTGTAATATTGGTTTCAGGAGTAGAATTTAGGTGATTTATCACTTACATATAACAGCCAGTGCTCAATACAACAGGTGCCCTCCTTAATGCCCATCACCCATTTAGCACATCTGTCACCCACCTCCCTCCACCTTGTTTTTTTCTTAAGTTTCTTTATTATCAAAATTCTGTTTTTTAAAGTTTATGTGCTTTTAAGAGAGCAAGCAAGAGAGAAAGAGAATGTGAGTGGGAGAGGGGAAGAGAGAGAGGCAGGGAAAAAGAGAATCCCAATTAGGCTCTGCACTGTCAGCACAGAGCCCAATGTGGGGCTCGATCTCAGGAAATGTGAAATCATAACCTGAGCTGAAATCAACAGTCAGAGGCTTAATACACTGAGCCACCCAGGCACCCAAAAATTTATTTATTTATTCATTTATTTGCAAAGAGAGAGAGAGAGAGAACACATACACGCATGAGTAGCGGAAGGGCATAGATAGAGGGAGAGAGAGAATCCCAAGCAGCCTCCATGCTGTCATTGCAGAACCCACAAACCTTGAGATCATGACCTGAGCTGAAATCAAGAGCCAGAGGCTTAACCAACTGAGCCACACAGGTGCCCCTGTTGTCTATAGTTAAGAGTCTCTTATGGTTTGCTTCCCTTCCCCCACCCCCACTTTGCCTGTGTTCATCTGTTTTATTTCTTAAATTCCACATATAAGTGAAATCATACGGTATTTGTCTTTCTTTTTTTCCACTTAGCACAATACACTCTAGCTCCGTCTACATCGTTGCAGGTGGCAAGATCATTCTTTTCGATGGCTGAGTAATATTCCATTGTATGTATATACCACTCCTTTACCCATTCATCAGTTGATGGTCATTTTAAACCTAGGTCCTGTCAATCTCTGTCATTTTATAGTAGAATCCCATCCAAGTTAGAATGTATTTCCTATTTTTCTACATACTCAAAGCCCATGTCTCTATAAGCAACTAAACTGGTATTATTTTTAACATAGAATCATGTGAAAAATATTTCAAAACAGTTAATTTAAAAATTTACCATGCATGACATTTTGATGTAATGTCTAGTTTGGCTCAATTATAATGTTTTTTTTTTTTCCTAATAATTACTGGGGTGCCTGGGTGGCTCAGATAAGTGTCTGACTTTGGCTCAGCTCATGATTTCATGGTTCATGTGTTCAAAACTTACATTGGGCTCTGTGCTGACAGCTCAGAGCCTGAAGACTGCTTTGGATTCTGTCTCCCCCTCTCTCTCTGCTCCTTCCCCACTCACATTCTGTCTCTCTCAACAGTAAGTAAACATTAAAAAATTGCCTTTTCCTTATTAAAAATTAGATATATGTTCCTGGCAAGAAGTTTTGAAGCCACAGATACAAAAGAAAAGAAGGAGAAAGAAAAATAAAGTGTGTTATCACCACCACCTAGAGATATTCACTGTCAACATTTTAATCTGTCTCTATATCTACCTATCATTTATGTATCAATCATCTTTCTCCTTCTACCTGTGTTTCTCTTTTAATCTATTCACATCTAAATGTAAACAACCTACTATCTTCAACTTAAAAATATCTTTTGAACATTCCCATGTAACAATTTGTTTTCATTTTATATAGATTATCATTTTGTGGCTATAATATACATATTTAATCAGTACTCTCAAGTTATATATTTGATTTTTTAAATTATTTGTTAAGCAATATTCCAGTGAAAAAAACGTTTTGCTAATTTTTTGTTCAGTTATATGCTTATGTCTTCAAGAGAAATTCCTAAAAGTGAGAAGACTGGATCATATGTTATACAAAATGTTAAGGCTTTTGATATTTATTGCTGAATTGGCTACACTGAATTGAAATAACCGTCATATAATTCTGTTACTGTTATCTAAGAGTACACACATTGGGAGCTTTTGCCTTGTATTAGTTACTTGAGAGTGAAGACCATACCTTTAATTTGAATCCTTCAGATAGCTTAGCAAAGTGTTTTCTGCAACAGTAAACATTTTAGGTCGTGATTTTCATGGACCGAAACCAGTACGAATGCTCCTGGAATACTAATAGGCTTCATGTTGTCCTTATTTCTCTCAGACCCACCTGTAGAATGATGACTTGGGTTTTCCACACTGGCTTAATGTGAGCATTAGATTTTTAGGCAATGATTAAGCCTGTATTTTCAAGCTGGGGTTCAGGAATATTGTCTTAATAGAAAATCAAATCAGACTGTTTATATCCTCAGTAAAGATGAATTATTTTATGATTCATGAAAACAAAATTTCTCTTTTGCAATGATAACTCACTATTGAAAACATGTCCATAGAATAAGACTTAATTTTAATTTTTAGGCTGCATTTCCCTACCTGTGGTTTGGCATTCTTATTGACACAGATGTGAGATCTACTGAACAATGAATTAAGAAGTACTTATAAAAACAATCTTTCTTGTTTCCAGTCAGCACTAACTTGTAAATGTAGCCAATAACTTCATGCACTTGCATCTTCAAGTTTAAAAAGTTTTACATCCATTCAATTATTTAAATATCATCTTGAGTCAGAATTATTATTTTGAGTTGCAATTCATTCTGTGATCCATTATAACAGTGCTCTCTTGATGAAAAGTATTTGAATTCCAACTTTTTTTCAGAGTTTCACATAAATAAAGAGCACCAGCAGAATTAAACTAGACATTAATGATTAAGAAAAGGAAAGGCTTTGATTTCTTTCCCCTGTTGAGAAGGGTACTTTGGTTGATGATGATGCTACCTTTAGTGCACTCAAGTAAATGTCCACCCCGGGGGTCAGGCAAATATAAAATAATATATTAAAACAATCATAAAACAATTCTAATTTAGAAGCAATTTGGAAAGTCTGAGAGATTGCCTGCTGTCTTTCTATGCCTCTTTTTGGCATGAGGAATTTCTCAAAACTGAAAACAGGTTAGCCAAAGAAAATACTGCCTTTTTATTTCTCATAGATTAGGACTTTTCGATCTCATTTTTTTTTCTTTTTAGAATTAGAAGGAAATGACAATATCAAGAAAAAAGAAATTTAACTTTAAATGTTTTTTATATTCTATATTTCAAATAAGCTTTAAAAAGTTACAGAGTATTATTTATATGTGACCAGATAAAGCAAAGTCAAGTGAGTTTTGATCACTATGATCCTATCACACAAAACAGTGTAACTCAATAGATTGTCAAGCCACAAATTCAACAGTAAGTCCAGTATGCATGCACTGTGCAGTCTAGGGCAGATTGGGATCGACTCTTGTCAATGCAGTGTTGCACATGTAGGCACATTGAGGGTTCTGGATGTCATGCTGAATCCAAATACTTGCAGCCTTTTTCTTTGTAGCTGTCAGTTTCCTAAAATGTCTCAGAATGTTGTATTTCCTAGACAGTGTAAACATATTCACTGTCAAAACTACTAAGCATTATTGTCTATATTAAGATATCTGCAGGTTCAATTAGCAATCTCATTTAGTGTTTCAGTCATGATAAAGAAATTTAGCTAAGTATTTAGAGGATGAATCTGAACTAGCCAAGGTCATGTTTTCACATACCTATAGCATAAATATCAATGCTACCTCATAAAGTAACCCCATGTAAAAATACCATGTGTACACTTTAGAAGAATGTAAACATCGAAATATTCAGGTAAATTTTTTAAATTTTCATTCAGATATTTGGTATTGGGACCAAAGCAAAACTGATCTTTCCTCCTTTTTAAAAACAGATTATCCTTATGACTTCTGAATTTCTGTGGAAAATGTCTGTAAAACTAATGTTTATGTCATTCATATTCATAATCAGGAAATCATGCTTTAATTATCATTCCCTTCACTCTCCCATCAGGTTAATACCAACATTTGTCTAACTTCTCTGCTATTTTGTTCTTAGGTTAATTTTTCCATTTCTGTTCTGAAAATTCCCACCAGACATGCCCTGAACTATTTCAATAAATTTCTGGGATTTAGGCTTATAATCTCTTTCTATTTTGGCAGCATATCTTTTATACTAACTTCCTGGTTAATCCTCCCAAAGTAAGATGCGATCATAACACCGTGTTCTCAAAAAGAAAACAAACAAACAAAACAAACCTCAAACCAACAACATCTCCATTGTTTACTTGTTCCATGAAAATTTCTATTATTCTGCTCATTAATAATTAAATTTCAACTAAGCTGTTCAGATTTATGTCTTTTTTCCATACCCTGTGCTTGGAACAAACTGGATGACCGGCTGTTCCCTAGGAAAACCACAAATGTTCCTCTTAGTAATTGGAATTTGCACTGAACAGTAAGAGGAGATTTAGCTTACTCATCTGGAACATAGTAAGACACATAGATATGAACTGTGAGTTGAATAAAATATTAAAATATCTAAAATTTAAATTATATGGAAGGTTTTCCAATAATAGCTTTTCGTACTTAAAAAATTATTTACTAAGTAGAAGATAAACTCACAAAATGATCTCATATGCCACAATGCCGTTTTCTCAATGTACTTGTTACATAGTACTATAGGTCAGGAGTCTGGAATGTGTCTCAACAGATTAAAATCAAAGTGGCTGGAGATTTGCTTTCTTTTCTGGAGCGTCTAAGGGAGAATGCATTTCTTACTCATTTAGGTTGTTGGCAGAAGTCAGTTCTTGTGTTTGTAGGAGTAAGGACCTCTTCTTGAAGCTGTCAGCTGAGAGCTGCTCCCAACACCCAGAGACTGCTATATTCCTTGACTTGTGTCCCTCTTCCTCGGTCTTCAAAACAGCAACGGCGGGTCAAGTCTCATGCTTTGCATTTCTCCTTCCTCTATCTTCTAACGCTGAATCTCTCTCACCTACCCCTCTGCCGTCCTTTTCTATTTTAAGGCCCTCGTGATTAGATTGGGCCAACTCATATAATCTAGTATCCTACCCATTCTAAGGTTTGAAGCCATAATTTAATTGGCATAGTCATTCTTGCCATGTAAGGCAATATTCACAAGTTTTGGAGATTGGGTCATTGACGTCTTTGGTGGGAGGGCATTATTCTGCTTACCACAGTGATCAAAATCAAATCCCTGGAGAATCTCTTAGAGGAAGGGAAACCCTATACAGAAAATTTAGAGCAAATTGTTAATGAGCTGAACCTTGAAGTATGGAAATTGATGCACATTAAGTCAGATGAAGGCATTTATGGCAATGAATATAACTTAAAAAAAAAAAGGTTCAACAACGGAACATTTGAAAGAGTGATTCGAAAATAGGAACAGCCTGGTATAGCTGAAGATAAAGATTCAGTGAGAAGAGAGGCTGAAAATAGAGATACATTTGATCTTCACTGCTTGCAGATTCTGTATTTAAGTATTCACCTAGTTGCTAAACTTTACTTGTAACCCCCAAATCAATACTTGCAATGCTTCCACAGTCATTTGCAATCATGTGCAGAGCAGTGAAAACTTTGAGTTGCTGGATGCACACACACGTTCCCAGCTGAGGTCAAACGAGATGATGTTCTGCCTTCTAGTTTCAGCTCTCGGGCTGTAAACCTGCTTAATGTTATACAGGAAAACAGTTTTGTGGAAGAGCGTGTTTTCACTACTGAGGAGACTCTCTTGTTTTACAAGGACATTAGTGCACATGAGCCGATTATAAGGCAAATGGCCTCCGAAGTCCCTATCTTTAACCATTCAAAGACCATTCAATTCATTATTTCTAAGAAACATATTAAACAAGATATCTTTGAACAGGAACACACATAAAATAAGGTTATATTGCCAGAGGCTTGTAAGGTCACAACCCTGTATTTCCACTAGGAGCAATGGTTCCTTATTCACTAATTCAGTGTTTGAGGCAACTTTATAGAACACTACTATGAATAAAGATTATCAACTGTAGACAGTTTATCACCACTCTGAAGGATTTTGAGATTATTCTGCATGAATGGGAATATGTTAATTACTGTTAGATAAAATGATCAAATAGGAACTTTAGAAAAATTGTTGGGGGTTATGAAATCTGAATGCTCACAGGGTAAAATACTGGGTGCATGGAAACTTAAGAATCAATTAGTAGTCGAGGCAAAAGATATTACAGGTTTGAATTAGAGGGATTAGGAATGGAAAACAGTGAATTCATGTGAAAAACTTTCAGGAACTCGAATACATGAAATTAGGCTATTGATTAAACATGATGGTGAAGGAGACCTTATAGATGATGCTGATATTACAGTAATGAAGTTTTTCTGTCACCAACTGAGATAGTGAACAATATAATTCCTATTCTAGAATTATTGTCAAGGATAAAGCTGAAACAAGTTCTTCACAAAAACCCAATGGCCATAAAGTTAGTGAAAGATTGCCCATTGTGACTCTCTTTATATATCTGATTATATTTAACAGAAGGTAGCAAAGGTGGATGGTTACACATGTCTGACCTGGAGAGAGCATGGCTGGATTCAGACCCTGCCCTTGGTATTTACTAGATATGTAGTTACTTAATATCAGCTCAAATAGGGTAATCATAGACTTGTGCATTTGTGTGTGTAGAATAAAATGATTCATGAAAGCACTCAAATAGTGTCTGGCACTGGTAAGCACTTAATACATGTTAATTTTGTAATTTGAATGAAGTTTGTTTCTACAAATGACAGGAAACTCTATTATACTTTGAACACAGAGCAACAAAAGTCAGCTTGTTATCCTGATGAATAAAATTCACCATTTTTCTGTGATTTTTAAACATTTTATATGTTAGTCCTGAAGATATGTTTCATGTATTATATATTTCAAGTATTAGCCTCACATTTCAGGAGGCAAGTATGACATATAATTATGGAGATTGGGGGAAAAGAGGAAAGTGTGTTTGTGTTGACTTGTTCTTATTATAACATGATTCCTTATATTTAGACCTTATAGAATATAGTGGTTCTGTTTTCATTTTCCTTTCTTCTTCTTTTCTTTTTTTATTCAGAACTTCTCTTCTGGCATAGATAGCTTTCATAAACTGCTTTACCAAGTCAGCATGCAAATTTGGTCATGGACGTTTAATTTTTCCAAAGAATTTTGGTTGAGTTCCCGTTTGCTTCATCCTCAGGATATTCAGTAACTCCCATCGAAGGTCATCTCTCTCTTTTAAATTGCTCAGTGATATTGAAGGTTTTCATAGTTTGAAAAGTGTTGGTCTAACATCCATGCCCACGGAGAGTATAGCTGGAATCTGATCAGTTTACTGTGACCATTTCTTTCCTCAGTCACCTTCCGTCCTTGTGGAAGACTTGCTGACACAGCATGAAAACCATGTGTGACCAGTGCTGTGATGATGTTCTCCTCTTCCTAATGCCTGCAATGGCTTCTGTGCCTCCTAGCGAGAGGATGATGCCCCCCCCCACCCCCCACTCTGTGCTAATGAGTCCCATTTGTACTTTCTCAGTATTATAGCCCTCAGTGGTGAGATTACTTGATTATTTTTCACAGTCATCTCCCAGGCTACATGCTTGTTCAGGAGCATGGAGTTAGGTAATCTGTAGATTCCAACCCCTCATGGAGCTAGATCTCCTATTCTTTTTTCTTGCCTAAGGATTGAATAGATTTCCCTTAATACTCTTGTAAAATAAGGCCACAGTATACCATGTCCTATGGACAGTGGGATTACTTGTGACATTTCTAAGTGCTTTAAGTGTATGCAATGTGATTTATCCTATCTACCCATGCAATTCCCAGATAAACACACAAGCTTCAGTCATTCAGTCAATAGAGGCACATACCTACCTTTATTGATTCCAAATTTTGCACATAAGCTCCTTATCACTGTGCGTGTGCATGTGTATTCCAGCGAGCTACTCCACTACATCAAAAGGAAGACAATTTTTAAAAATTAATGTGGTTATTGGTGTGTATATGCATAAATACACAAAACATTTTTTTTTATTTTTTAATGTTTATTTATTTTTGATAGAAAGACAGACTGCTAGTGGGGGAAGGGCAGAGAGGGAGACACAGAATCCGAAGCAGGCTCCAGGTTCTGAGCTGTCAGCATAGAGCCCAACACGGGGCTTGAACTCCCAGACCATGAGATCATGACCTGAGCCAAAGTCAGACACTTAACTGACTGAGCCACCCAGGTACCCCCACACAAAACATTTTTTTAGATTTGAAAACCTACCTTACTCGTTACGATTTACAATTTTGGTTTTAATTTTTAATTCAATTTTTAACTGAAGTTGATGATTAATCTTTAAAAATAATAGAATCTTTAAATTTTGCTTTTTTTCCCTTCGAGGTAAAAATTTCGTTTATGCCTAAGTAAAATGACATCCTGTAAGCTCTGGCTTCAGTATGAAGATTGGGATGTATGTACCTAGTTGATCCCTATCAATTGCTCCAGGTTTGAGATAATAATGAAGCATGTCTTTGGCAAATTTAGGAACCAAAACAAATGTAGATTATATGGAGAAAAATTATAAGGTCAGCTTGTGGACAGCTAGATTTGAGGATTTGGAAGGTTATTAAGTCCCAGTAGAAAGATTAGAACAGAACACAAGATAAATATTGAAGTGGTGTTTCAGTGGGCAATCAGAGGAACATCAGAGTATAGCCGTTCTGTTCCAACCCTATTTATAATCCAGCATAATATAGCAGTGTGAGTGCCCAGCTTTACAAGGATAAGGAGGATGATGAGAACCATATAGGCACGGTGAAGTAATCAGAGATTATCTAAAATGAAGCTGGACAAAATGAGAATCAGATTCAGCTCTAGGAATTCGGGCTGGCACCAAGGAAGTAGAAGAGGATCTTTCAAACCCACTCTTTTTTTTTTTTTTTAACCACAAACCCACATGCTTCTTACATTTCATTTGTTCTGCACATTGAGTTTGCTTCTTTTTAGGGGCTTTGTATTTGCTAGTCCCTCTACATGGTATATCAACCTCAGAACTCCCATTTGCTTCCAGAATGCTGTAAGGATTTATGAAAATAGTACAGCCTATGGTAAATGATAGAAATACGTGAAGTGAAGCAAATAAATACAAATAACTAGGACCCATATGGCAGACACAGGAGAAATTAGCATGGTTGTCAGTGACTCGTGAATAGAATATTGGCAAAATATGATGGGAGGGAAAATAACGTTTCTAGCAACTAATTCCTATTAAAAGAATTCAAAATAGTGACTTGCTTTTTGGCATGAAAGGATCATCTAGAGGACACTAGAAAAACCATTTCTCTATGGCCTAACCAAAATTAGTTAATCACTCACAGCAGAGGTTAGAAGCATTTTCAGATGATTTTTTCAGTTATCTATAGAACTACTCCTAAATGTTGTAACTTAAAACCACAACCATTTTATTTTAGCACAATTTTAGGGTCAGGAATCCCTGTAGGAATGAGACACATGATTTTTCTGCTCTCCATGAAGTTAACTGAGCTCACTGCATGTACCTAGCTGGTGAATGGATGGTCTGAAAGGTCCCAGATGGCTTCACTGACAAGTCTAGTTTCTTCACAGGGACCATGGGAAGGCTGAGTCCAACTGGAACCATCTGCTGGAGTGCCTAGATGTTTTCTCCACACAGTCAGATTTCTTGTAAGGCTGCTAGGGCTCCCAGTGACAGAAAGGAGGAGTTGCCAGTGTCTTAAAACTCCAAAACTGGAATAAAAGCACTTCTGATGTATTCTATTTGACTATTGGATGATGCAGACACAGAGCCTGTCCAGATTTAAGAGGAGGGAGATAATGATATCAATTCTCAGGCCGCCTGAGCGGCTTAATTGGTTAAGTGTCCGACTTTAGCTCAGGTCATGATCTTGAAGTTTGTGGTTTGAGCCCGGCGTCAGGCTCAGTGCTGACAGCTCAGAGCCTGCTTCACATTCTGTGTCTCCCACTCTCTCTACCTCCCCCCTACCCCACCACTCTTTTGCTCAGGCACTCTGTCTCTCTCTCAAAAATAAATAAACATTAAAAAAAATTATTTTTTAAAAGACATCAATTCTCTTCGACAAGAGGGTTAATGAGCTTGGGGCTGATATATTTTACCTATGGACATAAGTATTCCTATAGTATTAGCAAGGCCATGTATAACATGAGGGGGAATGCAGATAGATTTCTAGATGCATTTTTAAAATAAAAGTATGTATATATCTAAGAAGTATGCAAAATGAAGATAATTTAAGAATTTGATATCTACATTTAGAAAAAGTTTATAAATTTATCTCCCCAATTCCATTTTTTTCTTTCTGCAGATATATTTAGTGTTTGTGTTTATCATGATGATCTTTTTATTTTATCTTTCATACATATGTTACTAAATAATGTGATTTTGTAATAAAGTTTGAAAACAAGTATGTAATACACATTTTTTGTATTCTGTTTATTCACTTAACATGTCAACGATATTTTTCTATGTTGATATGTACGAAACTTTAGTTTATTCATTTTAACTGTTGTATAGTGTCCTGTCATTTGAATATGACATATTTCATAATGGACCTTTAAATCATTTCCAATTTTTCAGTAGTGTACATTGCCATGATGACCATCATTATAAAGTCTTCTCTACTTCTCTATAAGAGTTTCTCTAGGCAATTCATCTAGAAATGGAAATTATGGGTCATAGAGTTTAAGCAACTTCTTTTTTACTAGATTATGTCTTCATCATCTCCAAAGTGACTTTAACAGTGCTCATAGTACTCTCAGCTATCAATGAGAATTGCAATTCTTTTACTCAAAAGCATTAGGAATTATCCCACTTCTAACTTGTTGACAATTGGATAAGAAAAATGTGGCGAAAAATGTCACATTAGTTTCAAGTGTACAGCATAGTGATTCAACTTCTCTACATGTTATGCTCACCACAAGTGTACCTAGCATGTGTCATGTGTTCTTAACTTACATTTTTCACGCTATTAGTAAGTAGTTTATCTTGTCATGACATCTTTTATTTGCATGTGTGTGCGCAGAAATATTTAATGGCAAGTCAGTTGAGTTTATTAATCTTTCTTTATGACTTATGCTTTCTATCACTTGTTTAACATCCACTTTGACTCCAAGTTCATTAAGATATTCTATGTTATTCTATATATAAGTAAAGAAATATTTTATTATTTGTATATTATATTGGAATATATTAATTGTATTTAATTGTATATATGATTTGTATATTATATTAATTTGTATATTATATTATGGGCTCACCTACCTGAACTTTCTTTTTCAAGTTTGGTGGCAGTAGTAAACCAATTTTATGTTTTTCTATAGATAACCAGTTACTGTAGCATAACTGATTGAACAACAGACTAATCTTCAATACTTGCTCTCTGATTTATCAAGTTGTTAATACAATGTTGAGTAAAAGATGTGATAGGGAATATCTATGTGTATTTTTTTATTTTAAAGTAAATTCTCTAATATTTCACCAGTAAGAATGACATGTTTAGATGTTTACTAGCTGTCCAATTTTTATTTTTTTTAAATTTTTTTTCAACGTTTTTTATTTATTTTGGGGACAGAGAGAGACAGAGCATGAACGGGGGAGGGGCAGAGAGAGAGAGGGAGACACAGAATCGGAAACAGGCTCCAGGCTCCGAGCCATCAGCCCAGAGCCCGACGCGGGGCTCGAACTCACGGACCGTGAGATCGTGACCTGGCTGAAGTCGGACGCTTAACCGACTGCGCCACCCAGGCGCCCCCAATTTTTATTTTTAAAAATTCTCAATTTTCAATTTGCTAACAACTTCTTTAAAAAATCATAAATGGACAGTAATTTTCAACGATTACTTTAAATGTCAAGCTGATTATGAGGTTATTCTCCCATAATCACTTAATCTGATCAATATTTGATTGATTTTCTCATGTTAAATTATCATTAAAATCCCAAGATAAACTCAATTTAGCCATGACAGAAATATTGTTAAAGTATACATTGCTAGATTCAGTTTATCAGTATTATGTCTGGAATTTCACATTTTTTCTCATAAGTGAAATTGGCCTATAATTTTTTGTTCTAGTAGAATCCTTGTATAATTTTGGCATAACAATACTTTAAAATGAATGTCTTTAATTTTTTTCTGTTTTCTTGAAACATAATTGTTTCTTTGAAAATATAGGGTAGTGATTGACTTTTGTACACTAATTTGTATCCTGCAACTTTGCTACAATCACTTATTAGTTCAAGGAAGATTTCGTGGTAATTTTTTTTTAGATTTTCTACATAAAAATCATGTCACTTGATTGCTTCTTTCCCAGTCTATGTTTTCTTTACTTTTCTCGTCTACTGCATTCGCTAGAACTTCTGGGATGATGTAGAAAATTAGTGACGAGAGGGGACATCCTTGGCTTCTTCCTAATCTTATTGGGAAAGCTATGAGTTTATCACCATTAAGTATGATGTAAGCTATAGGGTTTTTAGCCTGTTGATGTGGTGGGTTACATTAATTGACTTTTAAATGTTGTACTAGCCTTGCGTACCTGGGATAATGATCATGGCATTAATTCTTTGTATACATTACTGGATTCAATTTGCTAATATTTTGTAGAGGATTTCTGTGTTCACAACAGATAATGGTCTGTAGTAAACTTAGCATTTGTCTGGTACTGGTATTAGGGTAATTCTGGCCTCAGAGATGAGTTAAGAAGTATTCCTTTTGTTCTATCTTCTGAAGGAGTTTGCAAAAATTGGTATAATTTCTTCTTTAAATATTTGGTGTAATTTGCCAGTGAAGCTATCTGGGCTTGATGCTTTCTGTTTTGCAAGGCTTAATTATTGATTTGATTTCTTTAGTAGAAGCACGTATTTTCGAATTGTTGATTTTTATGTGAGTTTTGACAGATTGTGTCTTTGAAAGATTTGGTTCATTTCATCTCGGCTGTCAAATTTGTAGGCAGAGAGTTGTTTGTAGCATTCTGTATTATCCTCTTGATGTTCATGAGATTTATGGTAATCCTCCCTCTTTCATTTTTCATGTTAGTAATTTATGTCCTCTTTTTTTCTTATCTAAAATCTTAACAGTTTTATTGATCTTTTCAAAAGATAGTTTTTGGTTTTGTTGATTTTTTTCGCTGACTTCCTGTTTTCAATTTCCTTGATTTCATCTAATTCTTACTATTTTTCTTTCCTACTGCTTTGGCTTTAATTTGATCACTCTCTTTTACTTTCCAGGTTTCTTAAGATGGAAGCTTAGATGATTGACTTTAGATATTCTTTTCTAATCTATGTGTTCATTGCTATGAATTTACCTCTAAACACTACTCTCACTGAGTCCCACACATTTTGATAAGTTGTATTTTCATTTTTGCTTAGTGGAAAATATTCTTAAATTTCTCTCGAGAGTTCCTCTTTGACCTATGTGTAATTTGGAAGTGTGCTGCTTACTCTCTATGTATTTCAGGATTTTCCAGGTATCTTTCTTTAATTAATTTTTAAGGCAATCAGTGGAACTCTACCTCTTTATAGCTTCCTGATTATAGCTGATATTTTTGACTTAAGCCCATTTTCTTCATTTTAGAAGAATGTAATCCTAAATACTTTTAAGTATTTTTCTTGTGCATTACTATTTATCTGAGTTTTAAATTTTGAAGGCTTTCTTTACATTGGCCTAGGAGAGATCTGAGTATACAAATAGTGGAAAATCTTTCTCTCTCTCTCTTTTTGATGTTTATTTATTTATTTTGAGAGAAAGAGAGAGAGAGAAAGTACTGCATGTGGGAGCAAGCAGGGGAGGGGCAGAGAGAGAGAGGGAGACAGAAAATCCCAAGCAGGCTCTGCATTGTCAGCACAGAGCCTATGACAGGGCTTCCAAGTGGGGCTCGAACTCATGAACCGTGAGATCATGACCTGAGCCAAAATCAAGAGTCAGAGGCTTAACCTGAGCTGAAATCAAGAGTCTGAGGTTTAACTAAGCCCCTGGGGTGCCTACCCACCTCTCTCTCTTAAAAGGCTGACTGTATTTAATTTAAGTAATTTACATACTCAGGATACTTCTTGGTAAATTAAAGTAGGCAACTAACTTTATAATTATTCTTATAAATCAAATAATACTGCTTAGTTTTTCAACTTGGGTTAGCGATCTCTACCTCCTCTAATAACTACATTTGTCTCCTAAATAGTAAGACCCAATAAGTATTTTACATTTAAAACAATGTCTCAATATCATTTTTTTGGTCTTTACAAATGTTTTTTTTTATTTTTTCATAAAAATTGCCTAATTTTGTGGTCCCTTAAACTTAAATCATGGCTCCTATCTTTTCTCCACAAATCATTGTTCATTCTTTTTTTTTTTTTCTTTTCCACAATCTTTGTTCTTTCTCAGGTACCTCTAACTGCCAATTCTTTTTTCATATGTAACTGTAGATTTTTCTTATCTAGCAGAACTTAATTTCACATTATAGATCCAGTCCCTGTGAATAATGCCTCCTCTTTATCTCACTCATGCCACTTAGTTGTATATTCATTTATACACAAATATTTATTGTGCACCTACTATGTACCAGATGTTGAATTAGGGGCTGGCTATACCATGGCAGGCAAAATCCTTGCCCTCATGGGGCCTATAGTACAGTCAAAAAGATACTAAACAAATGTTCTAATTTCAATAATGTATATTGACTTTGAGGAAATTATTTTGAAATTAATGTGCTCCTGAGACATGTCCCCTTGTCATTTCTCTCAACAGAAATATCATTTTTCTCTTTAAATGCTTTTTGCTGACTTTCTGCTTTAAGTCTCATATAGCTTTCAGATCCAAGCTCAAACCATGCTCCTCCATTAGTTATTTCCCCCAAAGAGAATCAATCACTCCTCCTCTTGTTCCCTCGCTATACATACATCATATACTACCACACCAAGTACTATATATTCATTTGTCTTCCTTGTTAGAACTCCCCCATAGAATATTGGTTCTCAATACTAACTAAACACGTGAATCAGAAGGGGGATGGCTAAAAAATACTAATGTCCTTAGTGGTATGCTGGCAAATGTTTAAAAACTGGCTCATGGAAGAAGGAGGGTGGGAAAAAAAAGGGAGAACGATTGATTTGTAGTATTTGTGGATATCTGTGGTGTAAATACTCCGACCATGGCCAATTTTAGTCTACCAAAAGGATAGTACTGAACATGGAGTAGGGAATGGATTTGCAGTAGCACACCATTTTGTAGTGTTTTATGCAAATTCTTGTGCTCCTCTCATGCCTCCTGAGCCAAAATCCCTGTAAGTGGGACCCACTGATCTGTGTATTAAGAAGACTTCTAGGTGATTCTGATATACAGGAAAGATTGAGAGCCACTGATCCCATATAATACCTGACATGTAGTAGAAGCCTAATATATATTTTCTGAATTTGCTTGCACCAAAGATAATGTAACCACCTCCACAAACAGCACTTTCTCTACATCATCCACCTTGCTTTATCTGGTTCTGTGACTTATAAAATAATAGAGCTGTACGTGATTTATATAAAAATGAGATATAAATTTGTGTAGGATGGAAAGTGAAATCAGTGTTGTAAAGTGTTGTAATCTACGACATAAATTAGTCAAAGGGGATGGAAAATCTGTACTGTGTAAGTTCACAGTTGCAGCAATGGAGAGTCTGCATCGTGTGAGGTTATCTTGGTCAAAGGTAGGTAATCACTGCAAAACAGTCTCCTCAGCACAAAATCACATGAAAAAAAAATGAGCTAAAAATCAAAAGAATATGTGAGCATTTCAGCTGATTATTCCAAAACTGTGACCCTAGACTTGAAGTAAACTGAGAAGGGTTTTATTATTTTATCTTGTTTCTTCTCATCTGTGATAATTTACTAACAATCGGACACTGAGAGAAAGACAGCAAGAAATATGCCCATTTCCACAGTTGTTGAGAAAATAAATGCCATTTAAATAATAGTTTCTAACTCGACTAGTAGTAAGTCATCATCATGGTGAGGAGGACACTAACAGAGCAAAAGGGAAAGTCAAAATACCAATCTAATTAGATAGCTTTTCATGTCCTGTGCTCATACTGGGGCTGTCTCATCTTTTGCTCCATTGACCTCAGTTTTAAACTTGGATTTAATAAACTGGCCCTTGTGTATTTTCCCTGAAACTCACCACCAGATTTGCTTAACGTCAAAAGTTGTTTTCCTCACAGAAATGCATTTATAACCGTGTTTGTCCCGTAAGGGAAGAAAGCACATTGAATCTCTCCACAGCCAGTGTAGCTACATGATTCTAAGGCACCTCTCTTCAAAAACATTTTTGTAATGTTTATTTTTGAGAGAAAGAGAGAGAGAGACAGACAGCATGAGTGAGCGGGGAGGGGTAGAGAGAGAGGGAGACACAGAATCCGAAGCAGGCTTCAGGCTCCGAGCTGTCAGCACAGGGCCTGATGTAGGGCCCGGACCCACTAACTGTGAGATCATGACCTGAGCCGAAGTCGGATGCTTAACCGACTGAACCACCCAGGTGCCCTTAAGATGTGTCTCTTCAAAAACACATACAAACAAACATGCAACCACTCTCACTGCCTCTGCCATCAATTCTGCTGTGGCCACCATGAAGCACTAAAATGTTCTCCTCTCTCTCCTCTAGGTTACTTAGAGATTACTCTATTTTTATCTGCCAACAGAGTTCATTGATTTTCAACCCTGGCTAGACATTAGAATCACTTTGAGAAGTGGTTTCTAGAAACAAAACCAGTGTCTGGGCTCCACATGAGTCAAATCAATCATAATATCAGAAGGTAAGAAAAAGACGTCTCTGCCTCCTCATGCGATGACTACGCACGGGCAGGTTGGAGAACTGCTGAGTTTCTTCAGCTCGGAAGGTTCGTGCCTGAACAGGAAAAATAGTTCTGCTCAGCTGGACAGCCCAATTTGGGCACTGGTATTTTCATAACAGGAGGAATTGGATCCTCCTGCTTGGGTAAGAGCTCTTAAAAACTGAAAGTGTTTCCTTAACTTGAGATACTGCAGTGCTAACTAAAATAATGTTTATAACGTGTGAACCCACATTATGAAACTAGTTCACGGAAATATGTCCAATTCACCGAAAAGTTAATCAGATGCCAGGTTCCCAGGAAAGTATGAACAAGCCAAATAAAAACACCCAAGACGGTTTTCTATCTATAATCTAGTATCAATCTTGGTAACCAAAATGGCATCCTGGCTGGGAACAAAGGATTCTATTACCATCATTTGCTTTCCAGGAAGTATTAGCCTCTTTGGAAAATAATACAACATCTGAAGACGAGTCCTGGTCCTGGTCCATCAAAAAGCCTAAAAATAGTTCGTTTGCCTAACTCTCTATTACAATGTAATGTTCGTGCACAAAACCCCTCTTCTTTAGATATAAGACCTAGACACTTTAAAATAGAGTGTCAGAATTGCAACAGGCACAGAAGCATGCAGCACATCTATCCTCCACTTTTCTTGGATTTGGTTGCAATGCAATATACCTCGGGATATATTTAGTTTGATGCACTGCAGTTACTCATCTTGCATGGTGACTCATTTAGGCTAAACTACTCTGAGTCTTGGTGTCTTTGTGTTACTATAGCAATAATAGCATCTAACTCACTGAGAATGTCATAAGGGTTAAGTGAAAAGTTGATGCAAACTGAGTAAGTGATTACTGTTGGTTGGAGAGAATGTGGTAATAGAGAAATATCAGGAAATAGAGAAGGTTCAAGATGATTTAATAGAAAGTCACAGAAAGATAGCAGTCTTCTGTAGTATTGTTGATGTCTGACCTCCCCCTCTGACCTTCTGAGTCATCCCCCTGATACAAGAGCACTCTCACCACCCACACCAGCACAGTGAAGTCAAAACACCAAGAGCTGTCATCTGACTAGAAGGTCAATGAGGATGGATGTCTCATGGGTAGTCTAAAAGGTGATAGATGTCTTTGGAAACCATCTTATAGACCTTCCCCACATGCGTATCCTAAGACTCAGATTCCATAATGTACTTTGAGATCATCCTGTACTCTTTCATAATAGGTTACACAGTGGTAGAGCAAATAATGAACTGCTTAATTATACCCGTATAATATGATCTTCTTTGCTAGACCCTAAGATGTCTGAGGGCAGGGATTTCTATCTGTTTTATTCGTTGCTGTATCTGCTGTTGCCTGGTACTTAGTAGGAGCTTAATAAATATGTTGAGTAAATAAACATCCTGAGACTATCTCACAGTTTGTGTGTGTGTGTGTGTGTGTGTGTGTGTGTGTGTGTGTGTGTGTGTGTGGTGAGTTCATCATAATAGTGTAATTCAATTTTTTTGTCTCCTAATAATGTCCCTAACCCAAGAATGGCTAGAATAGTTACTTTTTTTGTGGTGAACTATTGTGTTTGTTTTACTCGCTATATCAGAAGTCCGTACACATTCAGGAGCTATAACTCTCCTAACTGCCTCTTCTAATGTCATCTATAAAAATGCTATCACAAAATGCCATCATAAAAGTCTGTGTTCCTGGAATGAGTGCTACAAATGATGATAGGTTGGAAGATGTGATCTTCTAGGTTCATTGCAGTAT
Source organism: Acinonyx jubatus (assembly GCF_027475565.1). Taxonomy (NCBI): domain Eukaryota; kingdom Metazoa; phylum Chordata; class Mammalia; order Carnivora; family Felidae; genus Acinonyx; species Acinonyx jubatus. The sequence goes on along the minus strand of NC_069384.1, from coordinate 101,331,701 downwards.
TTAAGGCTGTCTCCAAATTATGATAAAACCTTTTGTCTATGGTTGTTCACTCTGTTCCACAGTAAAATTTCCTTTCATTTTCTTCCACATGCCAGCTTCCTCCCTAGGCAGACGTTAGAAGCTATTTGCTTCTTTACTGGATGATTGTTATTTTATTCTTCGTGTGTAGGTGGTTGTTTGCCAAAAATAAATGTTTGGATCAAAACAACTTAGTCAGTGATTATATGTAGACAGCCTACGTTTACTTTCTGACCTGCTGTCTTATATACATTTAACTATCCCTTATGACTTTTGGATTATAAACATTTGAACAGAAACTTAATTTCAAGGCTTGTAGGGAGGCTTTATTTCCTCAGGAACACTTTAATTCTCTTGGCAGACCAGGAGCTCTAGGACTAAAATATAACAAAGTGACTTTATTAAGTTTTCTTAATGCCAAGTTTTTGGCCATTTGAGCATGAGAAACAAAACATTTGCTGACAGTTATATTGCACTGCGTTGAACTTTTCAACGATGAGTAATGTACACAAAACTGTTATTTTGGTTAAAGTATAAAAGAATGGATTAATTTTCACAAAGTGGGGTTAACCTTACAGATATTTGAAGAAGAAATTTCTAACTTTTTTCAACCACCATCCTGTTATAGATTAGCAATATGACTTTATATTGCTTATCAGATATATTGCCTGTGCAAGCATCTGAAATATGTTACTGTATGATGTTTTCTTAAACCTCAAATGTTTCAAAATAAGATATCTTTAATATTGAATAGGATGAAATAATAGCTCTATTTCATTCTTCACAGTTTTTTTTATTACTATACATGTATTCCCTCCGCATGAGACAGTATCTGCCAAAAGCAAAATAATTGTTTCTCCTCCTAGAAGAATGGTCCAAGAAAGCCTCCAGGGACTTTTCTATGCTAGTGCTATTTTTTTTCATCCGTAACTAAAAAATATGTACGCAATCTGCTACTTTCATATAATTTACACAACAGAAAAGTGGAAATAGAACAGGTTGAAAGCCATCACGTGCCTCTTGGGAAATTAGGACATTTAGAGAGTTTAGGAAACCTCTGGCAATTTTGTCTGTATTATGTGTTAGTTTTTGGTGAAAGGAGTATATTTCACAAGTCTCCTACCACTTATACTACTGCCATTTGTTTGCCATTTCAATTTCCAGGAAATCTTTGATTTTCCATATTTACCACTGTCCTTATGATAGAAAATTTGGTTTTTTAGGAAACCAGAGACTAGGTCCTGGAGGACCTTGGAGGTAAAATCTATGGCCAAAATACTTGATTCTTGAAAATTTTCTTATGCTATTCAAGTATATTAGATGATATATAGGATGATTACCATTAAAAGACTATGCAATCTACTTTCCAAATTAATTTTCAGCTATTCATACTTGTTAAGTCTTACCAGAACTGGAGGAAAATACTCCTCTAGGTGGGGGATGGGAGCATGTATGCACCTCAGCCTACCTGCATCTCTTTGTTGTGTATCCGGCTCTCACTCTGCTTAGAACATAGAGAAAAGGGAAATATACTGATCAGAGTAAAGGATCTAAATTAGGTCATAATTATTGAATTGATTTTTGGTTATGAAAACAGCGTCATTTTGCCTTTGAAAATGCAATTTTGTGTCCAAGTGAAGCCCTGGCTCTGGTTTTTGTTTTTGTTTGGGGTTTTTGAGGGGGCAGTGGGAGGGGATAGGTGGTGGTGGGTGGCATTGATGCAGCTCTGATTATCACATTTTCTTCTTTTCTGACTGCCTCTATCAGAAGAAAAGATCATCTCTAGGGCCTGGTTTTGAGAAAGGAAGTGGAATTTATAGTTTTTTTCCTTAGGTAAAAATGCATATATAAACCTACCTTGGGCAAAGTTTTTCATGGGAAAGCAGTGAAAGGACCTTGTTTTCTCTACTGTATAATTGCATATGTGAATCCTTCATGAGTGGGAGCAAGCCAAAGCAGGCTTCAAATCATCTGTCATATTTCTCCCACACAGAGGGGCAGTTAGGGTTCAGACAAGAAGTCAGATAGGAATACATTCCAGGTATTATTTTAAATATTGGCTTTAGAATTTAGAACTGAGCAGGTTCCAAGCATTGAAGATTTCTGAGCTAGAGACTGGTCTTGGGGGAATAGCATTCTCTGGCATTAATTTGTAGGATGGATTTAAAGAATAGGTACTGGAGACAACGATATTTTTTCTTTGCATATGTTATTGCATGTACTGGTTGGGTAATAAGAGTCTGAAACAGAGTGGTGGCAGTAGGTAAATGAAGGGGCAAACAGAATTGAGAGGCACTGTAGATGTAAAAATGGCTTACTTGCTAAGTGACTGGAAGTGGTGATTGGGTTGATAGAAAAAAACAAACTAAAATAGACTGTCATATTGTAAATATGGGGGCCCAGGACAATGGTGATACATTCAATGGAAGTGTGAAAGACCAAAGGCTGAGCTTACAGATGATGAGTTCACTCTTAGACAAATTTAATTTAAAGTGCTCATGGTATATACAGATGGAGAAGTCTATAAATATTGTTCTGGTATTCAGTGGATGGGTTAGAGCTAATCATCTACACCTTCTGTGGGTCTACCCACTCATTCCTTTCTTCTTAAGGAAAATTAATCACCCATAGCTCCTAACCACCCCCTCCCCGCCCCCCCCCCCCCCCCCACACACACACCTTAATGTCTCCAGCAGCACTGACGAGAGGGAGCTGGCATTGACTTGTCTCCGAGCACAGCTGAACAGACACTGGCACCAGGTTGGGTTACATCAGAATCTTTCCCATCTCTCCCAGGAATTTCAATTTGGATTTTAAAGACATTTCTTAGTGTTTAGTTTGCTGCTTGAACTTGGGTTGGAACAGCTGTATGTATGCTGAGAAAATATATGGTAAATAAATACACAGTAGAATTAAGTCATGCACAGAAAGATACAGAAATGAGAGAACATGTAGAATCAGGGGGGAAAGTATGGTTAAACACATATATGCAGGCAAATTATCTATGTTAAATCAAATTCAAGGTAGAAAAAATGAACATGGGCTGTGGAGAAAATACCATTTATATAACTAAGTGATAAAAATGATTGCTGCTCAATTATAGCAGATAGCTCTTGTGGTGATGCCCTATTTCATACTAATTTTGCCTTCTTGAAACTCCCACCAATATCAGGGCGGAACCTCAGGAACTATATTTTCATCATGTGATGCTGATAGACTTGAGTTAGGCATTTTAACCAACATAGGTATATCCAATCTCCTCTTGAAGAAGCATGGAACGATTGGCTTGAGTGGTAGTCAAAATGTGATTGTGGCCATAGTACGCACTCTAGTACGTACTCTATAGTGGAAGTTCCTTGAACCTGCCAAGGTCCCTAGTGCCAACTTAAATCCTGCTTACCCTGGTATTTGGTTAAGACTTGGATCCTATAATTTTTTTAAGTTTTTATTTAAATTAGCCTAGTTTCTTTCCATGCTTTTGCTTAAACAAGAATCCTTTTTTGTTGTTACATGCAACTAAAAGACATTTGAAATTTTTTAATGTTTGTTTATTTTTGAGAGAGAGAGAGAGAGAAAGAGAGAGACAGAGAGAGAGAGAGAGGGAGACACTGTATTGAAACAGGATCCAGGCTCTGAGCTGCCATCATGGAGCCCAGTGTAGGGCTTGAACCCACGAACCACGAGATCATGACCTGAGGTGAAGTCCAACACCTAACTCACTGAGCCATCCAGGTGCCCCATAAAGACATTTAATTAAATACATGACAGTACATGACAGGAGAAAGATAATACAGATGGGTATTGGTCCATGTACAGGTGACATCCACTTATGCATTAATTGCAGAGCTATGTTTATATTGTTATAGGGGTTCCAACAACGTAACATGATATTATATTCAGTGCTTATAAGCACTTTACACTTTTTTGAGGCTCTTTCCTATACATGAACTTGTTTTTTTGTCTTCACATTAACCACTTAAAGTATATATTCTTATTTTTAACTGTATTATAGGTAACAATGCGATAGTGAGAGAGGTTGCATGACTTGTCCAAGATTCTGTGACCAGGGAGTAGGAGTGGGCTTGGGCTCTACATTTTCTAGTTTCTTTTCTTTTTTTTCTTTTTTTTCCTTTTAATTTTTTTTGTAAATTCTCAAGTTAGTTAACATACAGAGTAATCCTGACTTCAGGAATAGAACCCAGTGATTCATCACTTACATACAACACCCACTGTGCATCCCGAAAAGTGTCCTCCTTAATGCCCATAGCCCATTTACCCCACCCCCATCAACCCTCAGTTTGTTCTCTATATTTAAGAGTCTCTTATGGTTTGCCTCCCTTTCTGTTTTTATCTTATTCTTCCTTCCCCTCTCCTGTGATCATCTGTTACGTTTCTCAAATTCCATATATGTGTGAAATCATGTGATATATGTCTTTCTCTGTCTGAATTATTTCTTTTCGCATAATACCCTCTAGTTCCATCCACGGTGTTGGAAATGGCAAGATTTCATTCTTTTTCATCACTGAGTAGGATTCCATTGTGTGTGTGTGTGTGTGTGTGTGTGTGTGTCTTCTTAATCTATTTTCATTTATTTTTCTCACTATGTTGCATAACTGTAGTTACCAATTCAGTTATGAAGCATTAATTAGGTTTTGATACTTATCAATTTTAAAACTGATTTTTTAAAAATGTAGAATGACTTTATCTTAATGAGCTTTTAACAAAGCAATAACAATTTGAAATCTGTAAAGCTTTAAGATTTTGTGATAGAAATACTGAACACTTCTTTCTTGTTCTCACACCCCTTTCTTAAAGATCCCATCTTTCCCATAACCTTGGAGTTTCCAGCCCTGAGTTCCATGTAAGCTCGGTCCTTTGGCCGTAGTTTATAGGATCAGAGATTGTCTAACTTAGGGCCATCCTATCAGTTTCCCTTTTCTAAAAATTTTGATTTAGAGCCAAGATACTGAGTTCCAAGTTCTAGGAAGAGCCTGTAAGGTCAAGCGGACTCAGGAGTTGAAGATGGCAGCTTTGGGGTGGCCACTGAAAACTGTGCAAATGACTGAATGTGCAGAGAAGTCTAATGTTCAACAGTCAAGCAGGTAGGCAGAGAAAAGCAGAGGTGATAGACCATTCAACCTCACAGAAAAAAATAAAGAGGGAAATTAAGAGAAAATATAAGTTGTGGTTATTGTTTTTCTATGTGCCAGGTCTCTCCCTGTGGAAGGGCCAGTTTTATTTCTTGTTCTTGGGTTCTGTGTGAAACCCCTGCATCCTTCCTCCAAATTCTTCTTCATTTGAAATGTTTCTGTAATAATATGTTGTCTGCTTAAGAAGACATTTAATGTTCTCTAAAATAAAGGAATTATGTAGCCAAATTTTCATGTAAATATTTTAAGCAGTAATGGCAATAAAATATAAAGTCATCTAGCAATAATAAGTGAAATACAAATTTGTGTCTCTATGGATTTTATTTTATTATTTTCTTTTTTTAAAGATTTTATTTTTAAGTAATCCCTACCCAATGTAGGGCTTGACCTTACAACCCCTAGATCAAGACTTGCATGCTTCACTGACTGAGCCATCCCAGTGCCCCTCTATGGATTTTATTTTAAATTACCTTTTGGTCATGGTCTTCAATGTAATATATATAAATAATGTATATTTCTTTCTAGTCATTATTTAAAAAATAATTCCTGTAATATTTTCCTATTCTTAAGGAATTGCTAAGCAAAGGAAGCATAGACAGCTTTTTTAAAATATAAAAATTGCATGTGATAGCAGGTTGGTAGTTCTCCAGTTATCATATTGCTTTCTGTATTAATTTACTAGAGATGTCATAAAAAATCACCAAGCTAAATAACTTAAAAAATAGTAATGTATTAAGGCCTAGAAAGAGATTAAAAGTGATCTAGAATATATTAGAATAAGTGGAAAAACAGAGTCATAAAGTCAGTTTAGAATCTGAGTAAAGAATGGATAATGCTGAAAACAGGGACGTTCAGTATAGACCTGAGAAAATCAAGCAAAATTAAATGGTGGAGATAATATATATGGAAGGAAGAGGAGACTTGAGTAAACATAACTAGTGTCCCTGAAGGAAAGATTGGAAAGTGTATTAAAGGTTATAGAAAGCAACTCTTCTCCTATTAGGTATTATAAAAAGTTGATCCAGGTGCTTTCAGCACTGATACATATCTTGTTAATCTTTATGGACTTTAAAGATTTCTGCAGGGACATCTGGGCCAAAAAACACACCACATTTATGAAAGAAAAGTCTCAGGGCACCTGGGTGGCTCAGTCGGTTAAGCGTCTGACTTCGGCTCAGGTCATGATCTCATGGTTCATGAGTTCAAGCCCTGTGTTGTGGTCTGTGCTAACAGCTCAGAGCCTGGAGCCTGCTTCAGATTCTTTGTCTCCCTCTCTCTCTGCCCCTCCCTTGCTCATGCCCTGTCCCTTCCTCCTCCCTCCCTCCCCCTCTCTCTCTCTCAAAAATAAATAAACATTAAAAAAATTAAAAAAAAAATAAAGATCTCTACAGCAGCATTCAATGTGAAAAGGCAGTGGCACTAATTCTACAAAAGTTATTGGTGATAGACGTATTTCACAATACATACAAACACGTGGATTATAGGACTCATGAGCTCTTCTTTGAAACAAACACAAATAGGGGCGCCTGGGTGGCGCAGTCAGTTAAGCGTCCGACTTCAGCCAGGTCACGATCTCGCGGTCTGGGAGTTCGAGCCCCACGTCAGGCTCTGGGCTGATGGCTCAGAGCCTGGAGCCTGTTTCCGATTCTGTGTCTCCCTCTCTCTCTGCCCCTCCCCCGTTCATGCTCTGTCTCTCTCTGTCCCCCCCCCCCAAAAAAAATAAATAAACGTTGAAAAAAAATTAAAAAAAAAAAAAAAGAAACAAACACAAATATAAACCATGATAGTATAATCCAATCAGCAAGACGTGACTAAGGAGATGACCTAATGAGATTTAACCACGGGGGCAGTTCACTGAGACTATATTCAAATCATTAAATCTCATAATTACCAAGTAACAATGCTGGTGAAGTGGTTTAAGTCACCATGGATACGAAGCAATACCCTTAAGCCATAGGTTTAATGCCTTGAGTAGGGTCAGTGCCATGCTCAAACTTTAGTAAAACATCTCAGGCTACATCCACTGGATGGACTGCTAGAATAAATCCTCAAAACACAGTGCTCATCCCGATCCTAGTAAGAAGATTCATTGGTTATGTACTTAAAGTCTTAGGATGCGTTTATATTTAATTGCAGTATAATCTGTCAGGTTGCCTTACAGAATATATGTACCAATTTATACCCACAGTTACCGCACAGGAATTCTTTTTTTTCTTAAGTTTTTATTTTAATTCCAATTAGTTAACATACAGTGTAATATTAGTTTCATACAATACAGTGATTCAACACTTCCATACATCACCCAGTGCTCATCAAAGCAAGTGTACTCCTTCATCGCCATCACCTATATCACTCATCTTCCCACCTACCTTCCCTCTGGTAACCATCAGTTTGTTCTCCATAATTAAGAGTGTTTCTTAGTTTGTCTTCTTTCTCTCTCTTTTTCCCTTTGCTCATTTGTTTCATAAGTGGAACAAAGAAATCATATAGTATTTGTCTTTTTCTGAATTATTTCACTTAGCATTATATTCTCTAGTTCCATCCATGTCATTGCAAATGGCAAGATTTCATTCTTTTATGTGGCCGAACAATATTCCATTGTATGTATAAGTGTGTGTGTGTGTGTGTGTGTGTGTGTATGTGTATATATATACATATATATATACATCACATCTTATTTGTCCATTCATTAATTGATGGACACTTGGGCTGCCTCCATGTCTTGGCTGTTGTAGATAATGCTACTATATAAACATAGGGGTGTATGTATCTCTTTGAAGTACTGTTTTTGTATTCTTTGGGTAAATACCCAGCATTGTGATTACTGGACCATAGGGTAATTTTGTTTTTATCTTAATTATTAGTCTTATTAGTATCTATACTAGTATAGATACTATACTAGTATAGTATAGATACTAATAAGTATATTATATGTAAGAATATTATTAAGAATATATAATATATTAAGAATATCTAAGAATAATATTATATAAGAATATAAGAATATTATTAGTATCTATACTAATATACTATATATACTATAAGTATACTATAAGTATACTAATCTTATTAGTATTTAGTTTTTATTTTTATTTTATTTTTTTTTATGATTACTATTTTATTTTTAACTTTTTGAGGAAACCCCATACTGTTTTCCACAGTGACTGCAACCAGTTTGCTTTCCCACCAGTTGTGCAAAACAGTTCACTTTTCTCCACATCCTCACCAACACCTGTTTTTTTGTTGTTGTTGATTTTAACTGTTCTGGCAGGCGGGAGGTGATATTTCATTGTAGTTTTGATTTGCTTTCCCTGATGATAAGTGATGATGAGCATCTTTTCGTGTGTCTATTGGCCATCTGTATTTTCTTCTTTGGAGAAATGTCTATGTCTTCTACTCATTTTTCATTGGACTATTTGTGTTTTGGGGGGTGTTGAGTTTTATAACTACTTTGTATTTTTTGGATACTAACACTTTATCAATTTTGTTATTTGCAAATATTTTCTCCATTCCCTAGGTTCCCTTTTAGTTTTGTCGATTGTTTCCTTTGCTGTGCAGAAGCTTTTTATTTTGATGAAGTTCCAACAGTTTATGTTTGCTTTTGTTTCTCTTGCTTCAGAAGACATAGCTAGGAAAAAAACAAACAAAAAAAAACCCCTGCTATGGCCAAAGAAGTTACTGCCTGTTTTCTCTTCTAGGATTTTTATAGTTTCAGGTCTCACATTTAGGTCTTTCATCCATTTTGAATTTATTTGTGTGCATGGTGTCAGGAAGTGGCCCAGTTTCATTCTTTTGCATGTTGATGTCCAGTTTTCCCAACATATTTGTTGAAGAGACATTTTCTCTTTGGATATTTTTTCCTGCTTTGTCAAAGAGTAATTGACCGTGTAACTGTGAGTTTATTCCTGGGTTTTATATTCTGTGTTATTGATCTATGTGTCTATTTTTACTGCACAGGAATTCGTAAATTACCCATATTGTTGCCAATGCCAGGTGATGCTGTCTACTTTATAGACATACTGTACTTTTTCATTGTTTAATTTTATTAATATGATAATGGATGAGATTGAGCATCTCTTTACTTACTTTACTCCCTATTTAGTTTCTGTTAAGTTTCTGCTTATCTTTCTAATCTTATTTTCTACCAAATTTCGTGTAATTTCCTTGGATAGTTTTTGGGGGAGTGGTATATTTTAGGTATTAATCTCACCGTTTTTAGATGTTGAAAATATTTTCTCTTCTCTTTTACTCCCTTTTTAACTTTGTATTTGAACAGAAATTCTTAATTTTGATGTATTCAAATCCTTACTCTTTGCCTTAGATTTTGTGCTTTGGAGATCTTTTTAAATAAGTCTGTTCTATTCCTAGATGAGGTTTTTCTACTGTATTTCCTTTTTAAATTTTTTTTTCAAAATGTTTATGCATTTTTGAGAGAGAGAGAGAGAGAGAGAGAGAGAGGGAGGGAGAGAGGAGAAGGGACATAGAGAGATGGAGACACATAATCTGAAGGAGACTTCAGGCTCTTAGCTGTCAGCACAGAGCCTGACACAGAGCTTGAACCCATGGACTGCTAGAACATGACCTGAGGTGAAGTCAGCTGCTTAACTGACTGAGCCACCCAGGCACCCCCTCCTTTTTCTAAAATAAAAGCTTGACGTGGCTTAATCCATGTGCAGTCTTCCTTGGTATAGTATATACATTAAAGAGTATTTTGGGGGGCACTTGGGTGACTCAGTCATGATCTCTCAGTTCGTGAGTTCAAGCCCACATCCTGCTCCATGCTGGCAATGTGTAGCCTGCTTGGTATTCTCTTTCTCTTCCCCTCTCCCACTCATACTTTTTTTCTCTCTCTCAAAATAAATAAATAAACTTTCAAAAAAAAAGAGTATTTTATGTAAAATTAGCCAGTTCTCTCATATCAGTCTATTAGGCAATCTATAATTTTCCATTTTCTGTGTTATCATTGTTAACATATTTCAAACGTATCAACTACATATCAGAAGTCTCTATTCTGTTCCATTTTTTCTTCCTGTCATATTCTATACTATCTCTACTACTTTGTCTTTGCATTATGACTTACCATCTGGTATTAAGAATGTATCTCAGTTATTTTTTTAAGTTGAATTAGCTCTTTTTCTGAATTAGACTTTTTCTTTTTTGCATGCGTTTTATAAGGAGCAAAATGTTTTTCAGCTAAAGTTTGGATTGTGACACTTCTGGATCTATAGAAAAATTGGGGGCAACTATAACTTTTTTATATGTTAAATCATATCATCTTGAATGCTGTATCTCTCCATATATATCTCCATAGATGATAAATCAATTAATCAACACTTATTTTTCAAACCAAATGTATTTTCCCTATGAATATTGCCAATCTTGCTGAAATAATACATATAACTGTATAAATATGGAAAATTAGTAAAAAATATGAAAATAAAATTTAAAGTTACCTGTAATCCCTACAACTAGATACAGATTGTCGATTTTTACAGATTCAAAATAATAAGGTCTCACATTCTTAATTGTATTCTTGCATTGAAAAAAAAAAAACAAAGCATTTCAAACATAATAGTTCTAATTCCAGGTTGTTTTTTATATGATGGTCACTATTTTTCTTTCCTTATAGAAAGTAAAAGCTAAAGTTAGTATGACATTCCATAAGAGAAAAAGTATAGGAACAAATTATGTCACACATAGCCAAATCAGTCTATAATTAGTTGGTGTCCACTGTTTCATAAACACTTGTATTCAATGTAGATGATTAGCTGATAAGAAAAAAAGAGCATGCATTTCTGAAATGTTAGATTTAAGAGTCAAGTCAAAACAAATCAAAATGAAAAGGTTAGCATGTTCCATGTTGTCTTCTCTACCTGAAAATTTGTGAGGAAAAAAAGCTAAAAGATCCAGTGATAGATAAATTTTCAGTTTTTTAGACATGTAATTTCTATAAATTGTTAACCTCTTTTGATGAAGTGATTAAACAGCATGGGTATAGAAAAACCATGACATTTGCAATATGTATCACACTTAGAACTCTTACATTTATTTTGACAATTGAAGGGGATTTAAAATAAATTAGCTTTATTTTTTTGTTTAAAAGATTGCCCTGTAGCTATAACAAGAATCATAAAACTCCACATTGTAACTATTTACTTTTATCTAACTTTCCAGTTACTTCTCTTACTGTATAATCATGCTTACTACTCCCCTGGGGGTATAAGTTTTAATAGCTCACAAATACAAAAAAAAAAGTATTTAGAAACTCTCTTTGAGTTTCTAGAGCTTAGAGGTTATCCTAGAGGTTCTTTTTCTTCTTTCCTATTTTTGAGTCAAGACTGACAGCTGCTAACAGAGATAAGATGTCATTCATGGTGTGTAAAAACTGAATAATTTTAAGTAAATATTTGGTATATCAGAATAGTCATCCCTAACAAAGATCACTGAGGACCAAAGACCTACTATTGAAAAGCAAAAATTTTAAATCTTTTTAAGAAATATCTATAATAAAGGTTTACAGACCTGATGAAATGAAATATTTCTTTTAAAATGATTTCTATAAAAAGAGAAAGCACAAGTCCTTTTCTATAAAAAGGAAAACACTGATTAATTTGCCTACAATAAAATGTTTTGTTTTGTTTTTACATGTGTTTGTATTTATGCAACACAAGACCTCACGAATAAAAGGACAAGCTACAGACAGGAAAAAGAAAAACGTTTCCAAAGCACATTAACAATGAACATCCAGAATTTACAAAATTTTCTATAAATCATTTAAGGGGGAGAAAAAAAACCAAGCAAATAGCAGTCAATTACAAAATCTATAAACAGATTATTTGCAGTAAAGGAAAACTGAATGACCAATAAACAGATTATGCTCAAACTCACTCATTTCACTAACTGCATTTTCACACCTATATGAGATTTTAAAAAAGGGTATATCCATGTTGGGCTTTACTTTGAGAAACAGGACTTCTTCCATGCTGATGAAGTGGTTGGATAACATCGTAAAGAGCATGGGTTCTGGAGGCACTGGCTTCTGTTTCAAACCCTCTAACAATCTTTATGGTAATGTGCCTTGAGCAAGTTACTTTATCTTGCTGTGAAACAAATCTCTCTGGGCTGTGCATTTCCTCAGGTCTTATGATTGAGGCACATACTGCGCTTTGTTTAAAATTATCTTTTCAAGAATATTTGTATAGTAAACAGTCTTTGAAGATAGAGATAGTGTCTCCCACTGGAGTAAAGGGCATGCATGCTTTCAGGACATTATTAAAGCTTCCCTAAACTCACTGTTCCTCTTCTATAAAGCAGTCCACTGCAGGTGCAGATATCATCTGACTCTGCTGGCAAAGCCCTGTAGGAAGCAGATTTGGGGGGAGCCAGTGCACGAAAGGCTGATACTCTGGCTCTTCCTGGTACTGTGAGCAATAAATTGTACTTCATCTAACCCAGGAGTCTCCTGTCTTCTACAAGTATCCGCAAATCTTTGGCAGGCTAACTTGTTAGCTTGTAAGTGGAATGAAATCTCAGACCTTCACACTTGTTTGCAAATGTCTCTTTGCCTGATTTATTTTTCTCATCTGCAGAATAAGTGTGTGTGTGTGGGGGGGTGGTGGTGGTGGTGATATTTTCTATTCATAGGACATTATTATTTAAATTAAAAATGTGAAACATTTAGAACAGTATCTGGTACAGAGCAAGTGCTCAATCTGTTTTTGTATATACAAAGGTTCAAAACACTATAAAGAATTACTATGTATTTTATGGCTATATTTTATTATATATATATACATACATATACATACATATATAAACACACATATATACATATATATACACATACATATATACATATATATATGGCATTTAAAAATGTTAATAATAATAGACTCCAAATCGATTGTAGTTGTTAATTCTGAGGAGGTAAGAAGGCAAATAGGATTAGGAAATTGACACAGGATGCTTCAACTTGGTTGTGTTTTAGTGTTTTTAAAAATGTCTCTGAAACAAATATAAAAAATATGTTAAGATTTTAAAAGGCTAGATATTGTATACATTGTTTTGCATTTTATTATGCATACTTCTGTATATTTAAAATATTTTATAAAAATAAAATTTAAAAATATGTGCAAGACCCAATTATTTTGAATGATAATTTTAAGGCTCCAGAGTTGTCATTCCATTATGTCGAAAAGCACATTTAGAAAGTGCGTTCTACTTTTTTGAAATAGAACCTAAATGACTGTGACTATTGTATCCAATTTTTCCATTTCCCTATATTTAGATATGATTTTTCTTTCTGGCACTTAATTGATGTGTTATATAGTGCTGTAGTTTTAAAGAAGTGACACTTTGTAAAGTCCCAAAACTAGATCACGGGGACCTTACAGCTTCCACCCTGTTTGCTGGAATATTCGCTCTTGGAACCCAGGGCCACCACGGAAAAAGGCCAAACATCTCTTTAGTAATCTTGCTGCGAGTGCAGGTGCTTTGGGTGACCCCCGCCCACTGCCAGACAGGTGAGAAAAGAAGCCTCCGCCTGATTCTTCCCCTCAGCCATTGGCCCATCCTTCCCGTCCCACCTGAGGCAGCGGACTGTATAGAAGTGGCAGGCCATCCCCTCTGTTCTCTAATTCCTGAGAGCAAAATCTATTGGTTATTGTCACTCACTAAGTTTGGAGATGGTTGCATGTGGCAGCAGGTAGCAGGAGCAAGCTCCTCTTAAAAAATACCTGGTTTGCTGCTTACAGTGATGGTGGAGCTACGTGGGATACATACAATTTGAACATTTTCAGCATTTGTTCAGAGGGCCAGGATATGAGAGGAATCCTGCACACGATAAGAACCACAAAGGATGGTTAAGAAGAAAAAGAAATGAAACAAACAGGAAAAAAAATGTAAAGTGCAACGTATATATAGTTGGTACATAATTGATTAGTTCATATATATAGTTAGTATTGTATATATATTTTCCAGGCTAAAAATCTTTACAAAGCAGCTGCTGAGATTTGAGAGCTTTCATCATATCCATCTTTTTATTTTTTTTATTTTTAATTTGTAGAAGTAATTTTTAGAATCACGTATTTTTGTTTTGGAGTAATCCAAATTTTCCACTGAAAAAACATCTCAGCCTGCCCATAAAACCTTCTTCTTCTCAGGTACCTATTTTGATTAGGTATTTCACTCTATTTTAAAACATTACTAAAAAGAGGGCAGCTTTATTCTTTTCCATTGATTTTAATATTTATCACACAGAATGTTGGTTTTCTAGATTCTTACCAGAAATTATAATTTTATACTCTCTGAAGCCAACTTTTACCCAAAACTGTGTGTGAGAAATAACTTTATGAAAGTGTTCCCAAGGAATAAGCACCCTGTTTATTCCGGATGACTGTTTTTAAAACTGGGGTTCATGGATCAATTGCTAATAACCATTTTGGTAGTTGCTGGAAAACAAAACTGCAGATTTGTGACCCCCAACAAAGGCCTACTAAATCAATATCTCCAAGGACACTTCGTTATTCACAAGTTGGTTGAATACTTCATATATATAAATATAGAGAGAGGGGGAGGGACAAAGAAAGAGAGGGAGAGACAGCGAAAGTAAAAACTCATGCAGTAAACATTTTGAAATTTATTCTGATTCCAACTTGATCAAAAGAAGGTTTATGTATCTTGGAGTGCCTGGGTGACTCAGTCAGTTAACTGTCTGACTCTTGATTCATCTCAGGTCATAATCTCATGGTTCATGGGTTTGAGCCCTGCATTGAGTTCTATGCTGACAGTGTGGAGCCTGCTTCGGATTCTTCCTGCCTCTCTCTCTCTCTCTCTCTCTGCCCTTCCCCTGTTCCCTCCCTTTCTCTCAAAAAATAAACTAAAACAATTTTTTAAAAGGTATATTTATCTTTATCATTTTATATTGAAGATCTGCTAAATTGTGTTCCCCATGACCTCATTTTCTCAGCTTTCATTCAGCAAAGTTTTAAGATAGAGCCATATTAAATTTCATATCATAGTTGCACTTCAGTTGCTGTTGAGAGCATCGGGTAACACATGATGAAGATTCTCAAGAAAAATGTCCCATTACTTTAGTACTAGTAAAAATGGATTTCTTCTGAATAAATTCGTTACCCCATGGTGTCATGGAAATTATTCTTCTCCATTTGCTTTACCATTGACCCCATTAAAAATTTGTAAAGGAGATTTTGTTCTATTAAAATTCTTTTCTTTTTAATTTAAATCCAAGTTAGTTAACATATAGTATAAAAACAATTTTAGGAATAGACTTTAGTGATTCACCACTTACATGTAACACTCAGTGGTCATCCCAACAAGTGTCCTCCTTAATGCCGCTTGCCCATTTAGCCCATCCCCCCACCCGACACCCCTCTAGCAACCCTCAGTTTGTTCTCTGTATTTAAGAGTCTCATGTGGTTTGTCTCCCTCTCTGTTTTTATATTATTTTGCCTCCCTTCCCTTATGTTCATCTGTTTTATATCTCAGGTTCCACATATGAGTGAAATTAAATGATACTTGTCTTTCTCTGACTTTTTTCAATTAGCATAATACACTAGTTCCATCCACTTTGTTGCAAATAGTAAAATTTCATTCTTTTTGATTGCCAAGCAATATTCCATTGTATATACATACCACAACTTCTTTATCCATTCATCATTTGTGCTTTTTCCATATTTTAGCCATTATCAATAGTGCTGCTATAAACATTGGGGTGCATGTGCCCCTTTGAAACAGCACTCCTGTATCCTTTGGATAAATACCTAGTAGTGCAATCACTGGGTCATAGGGTAGTTCTACTTTTAAGTTTTTCAAGAACCTCCATACTGTCTTCAAGAGTGGCTGCACCAGTTTGCATTCCCACCAGCAGTGCAAAAGAGATCCTCTTTCTCCACATCCTCGCCAACATCTGTTGTTGCCTGAGTTGTTAATATTAGCCATTTCAACAGGTGTGAGGTGGTATTTCATTGTGGTTTTGATTTGTATTTCCCTGATGATGAGTGATGTTGAGCATTTTTTTTTATGTGTCTGTTAGCCATCTGGATGTCTTCTTGGGAAAAGTGTCTTCCTCTTTCTCTCTGGCAACTTTCAAGGTAGTGTTTTTTTTCCTGCACTCTCCTGATATGCTGCACTCTCCCCCGTTCTCTGTCCTCTATCCACAAAAACAGCTCCCTATACTCCACACCTTTCTCTCCCCCAGTTCGCCTCTCTACACTGTATACCTGCTGAGTTCTCTGGCTCAAGTTGTTCAGATTGTTGTGTTAATCCTCAGATCAATTTCCTAGGTGTGCAAAATGGTTTGGTGTTGATCTAGCTGTGTTTCAGGGATGAGACAAGTGGAGGGTCTCCATGCTGCTTCACCATCTTCCTGGAGATCTCTACAATTCTTGTTTAATACTGAAATTCTATTTTCCCACTGCCACAAATGTTTTTACTTCTTAATCTTATATCATTCAATTTAATATTATCAGCTGCCTTAAATTCTCCTTTGCAGTAGTTTAGGGAAGAAGGAAGGAAGAGAGAGAGAAAGAGAAAAGGAGGAGGAGGAGAAAGTAAGGAAGGAAATCTTTAGAACACTAAGTCTAGTTTGGCTTACTACTCCTTACAAAAATATAGACAGTAAATAGTGTCTATAGGAAGCAGTAAATAGTTTTTGCTAAATTACAATAAATAATATCATTATTTCCTATGCTATAAGAAGTTAATAGTTCATATTTCTTACTCAAGTTATTAACTTTCCTTCTTCACCAATAAGACCTACCCAAGTCCATCAATCACCAATGGGCTGGAGGGAGGTGAACAAAAACAATGTTCCCAAAGCTGGTGTTAGTTTTGTATGAGCCACCAGGAAGGAGATACCTACAGATGTCAGTCAGCCCCTCTGTGACATTTTCAAGCCCACAATACTCCTAGCACCAAAAATACATTTACTACAAAGTTTTATCCAAAACTTCATGGGCCACTTAATTCTACCCACATCTTGGACACCTCACCTCTTTGATTACTTGTCAGAATTGCAGCCACTCCTATTTCTTAACTCTGTCCTTCTCTTGTACCACAAAATTTGTTCTTCCTCTTCTGATATTTCCTGTCCTCACACAAGACAAATCCTCCTTCAGAATATTCATATGTGGGTTTACAAAGTCTAAAAATTTCCCCACATTTTTTTTTCTTTTCATAAAATGTTTCTGTTTCCCAGTCTTTGCGGGTATCTAGATTCTCCTCTAGGACCTACTGCTCCTTCTGGCATTTTCTAGTGCTCAGTCTTCCAAAATCAAGTTCCCACTATCTCCACATTTGAACAGGAGAGAAAACAAGAGTGGATGAATCAGAATTCTTCTCACAATGTCATTCTTTCTTTCTCATCTCATGGGTAAATCTCCCATTTTTTTAATCCATGGTATCCATCTATACCAACATCTACCCACTGTTAGCAGCCAGGTAAAACAACAACAACAACAACAACCAACTACTTTATTTCTTGATACTTTTTGTTCTCTGTTCAAAGTCTTCACCTACATTCTAATTCTATTGTCACCACTGACCCCTCGTTCCTAATTTCCTCCTATTTGAGCTCCTAAGGTCATAGATAGAGCATATAAAAGATTAGCAGGCTTCTCAAAAACTCTGAATGTTTGAAAAGTAGAAAGCAAAGTAGAAAGCAAGTTATCTATTTTCTCTTCCCTATGCTTCCCTGATTTTTCTTGTCCTTTCTAATAACTTTCTGTAATTTAATATTATGTACATATTTATATAAGCATTGATGGTGTCTGCACCTAGAAATGTTCAACGCCAAATTGGGGATATGCTTTGAATACTGATCAAGTGACAGCGTTGGTAAGTGTGGCAAAAATGGCATCCTATAAAGTAGTAAAGGGCACGAAGACTTACAGTCTTGAAGGGAGGGAATGAGGGTGATGGAGAGAGGGTCCGATGGGAAGGACCCCATTCCCCATACATATATGCACACATTACCCTTTCTCTCCTTGTCAAGGTTGCAAGCCAGCACCTGAACCCCAGAATACTGGCAATTGCAGAAGAGCAAATAGCAACTTAGAATTTAAAGTATTACGTAACAACTCCAAGCACATCTGTTCTATATCAATTTCTCAAAGATACAGTTCATTAAAATCAGTCTCACCAGCCATTGTCATTTAGTCACTTGACTCTGTCATTCTTCGACTGCCACCTCCCTGACAGGATTCTGACAAGATCCAGAAGGTCAGTTAAGCTATTTGCTACTCTTTTCCATTAATGGTTTATTAACTAGGCAAGGCTATATATATTCTCTTCAACTATGTGTCTCCAGTCAAAACTAGCTCTGCAGAATGGTAAATTTCCCCCTAAATCATTTTAAAACTATTAGGTGTCTTCCTCCCCATCTCAGAAAGAATATGCATGCTAATGTTTTGAGTTACTTTTATGCATAATGTTGGTTGTATTAACTACACTGGACTGGATAAATCCTTCATTTCTGATAAAAATCAGCATTCTTTTAAGAGTTTTCTTCACCTTATCTGAAAATGTTTTCTTTTTCATTTTCCTTCCAAGTTTTTTTTTTTTTCTTTTCTCTCAGGGCCTGATTTAGAATGTCTCTCATTGTTAATGATACTCAGTAGAAGTCGCTAAAATATCTCCCTCAGTTAACATCCAATTAACTGAATTGCTTTAGAGGTAAACTCCCTCTAAAGCATAATCAGCATATTCGTGGCTTGGTTTCCCTCATTCTGCTTGTGCTACAGAATTTACCTTGTAGCAGAGCCAACACAGTGTATTCCCCATGGTCTGTTCTATGAAGATCTGCTCTTCGCGTTGCCTCAGTCAGAGGGCTTTCCCTGTTTTCAAAAGCAGGACCACTTGCCATCAACGTGTTTTCTAGAGACAGATTTTTAAGGTATGGCATTCATAGAAACTGGGAGATATCCAAGGGCCTTTATCATAAGTACAAACCCTTTGAAAGTACATGCCAGAGGCAGGTTTAACTGTAAATCTCTATGTGTAAAAATCCACAGATTTTTATCAAATTCTCAATGAATCTACAGTCTTAGAAAAACTAAATAAAGACAGGCACAGTTCTTGCATTTGCCGATTTAATGGATGGCACGTGGTACCATGTGTAAGTAAACTTTTCAGCAAAATCGTCAATGAAATTCATACCTAATTTAGATTTTCTTTACCATTAACATGCCTTCATTCCTTAGTCTAGTTGAAAATGGCTGATAACTTCTAACCTTTACATACCCTGCAGTACATTGGCTGGAAGTTCATGCCAATAAGTACATACTGCTACATTCACATACAGACACACACACACACACACACACACACACACACACACACACACATCACAAAAAGATTTAGCCTGGAGCTAAGAATAGCCTGCCACCTACAGTCCTATACTTTATTGATTCTTCTACATCTATCATTTTATAAATTCTCTTTCAAAGATTCTATGGTAAAAAATTATCTCATTCATGGTAACATGAGCTTTTGTTTCTTTGTTTCAGATAAATACGTTCTTTGTTTTCAGACAAGCTTTTGGTTTATTCTGGTTTTTCTTGTTTTTTTGTTTGTCTTAAAGGATTGTGTCTCATTTAATGCATCAATACAACAAATAAGCAATAATTAGTAAACTCCGGTACTAAAAGACATCAATAGACTGGGGCCAGTGGAAAATTAAACGGATGCAAAAAATAGAAAGTATGAATTAGTACAGAGTGTTTGATAATATTAAATTTTTGGATACATTATGTTCATTTAAATGTTCTTTTAAAATTTAAAAGCTGCTGAGGAGCAGTTTCAGTTTATTTTGGGGAGGCCGTGAGTCTACCAGAATGGCCAATGATGTCCACATGAAAACAAAATATCCTGCCAGACTAAAAATCAAACACTCTACTTAGTGAAAGCAACTGATTGGATGATGATTGAAATGTCTCTAAATGTGGTAGATTTCTTAATTCTTCACAACACCTTTCATTTTATTTCATTTCATTTCACATATGAAATTTCATTGTAACTAATTTTGGGGAATCCAATCACATTTTTCCTCTCTGCTTGGTAAGTGAGAGTCAAAACAAAAACAAACAAACAAACAAAAAAAAACATTAAGGAAAATTCACCTTGTCTTTGTAGTCCAGTGGCTTGGTGAGTGGAGAATTATCCTGATAGTAGGACTAAAAGATGAATAATGATGACGGACATTTTAAGACCAGCAGAAAAAGCGTCACAAAGTGGTGTGCACACAAGAGAAAGGGAAGGAGGGAAAAAATAAAAAGTCTCAATGAACTTACTTTAGAATATATGTGTATTTTATTATTCATCATGTAAGACGGTTTGTAGCTTTGGGAGGAGGAGATGTGTCATATTATATTTACTGCTTAGACTTCTCAGGCTCTTCCTTTGCCCTGGATAAAGTCTGTCCAAATTTAGATATTTCTTCTCAGAATGAAATTAGTCCTTTAATTTAACCAGATAATTTTACTCTAAAGTTATTGGAAGTTGTTTATATTAGAGATAAATGAAAAAGATGAATGTATTCAGCAGTTAAATTGGATACAGAGGGTACTTACATAACACTACTTGTTTTTGATTTTGATCATCACTCCATTTTCACCGAGGCTTGGCTATTATTATTCTAGCAAGACTTTCTTAACTTTGGCTGTCACTGCTTTTCCTGGTGCTCCATTCTCCATTTTTTCTGATGGTTTTGCAAAGGGCTGTCTCATACTTCTCCATATCATGTTTCAAATAATCTCACGGGATTTGCCAGAATCTAGATTAGGGATAGAATGACAGTGTGAAAGCATCCCAGCTGATGATGATTCACCTTCTTAGCCACCCCCAACTTGATGGGGAAACTATTGCAGCTCACTCAACATCCAATGTCCTAGTACAGTAAACAGTATGATGACTTTATTATCCTCACCGAAAATCCATAAATACAAATATCCTTCCTCTTCTCTGAGCAATTGATGCCTTGCATCTCTTCTACCTTAGAACCCCCAATGAGAACACGACCTGTCAAATGACCTGTCATTGGTGTTGTTGGGCTCTGTTAGGGCTACATTCTCTATTTTTTAAATATTTATTTATTTACTTAGAGAGTGAGTGTGTGAGCAGGAGAGGGATGGGGGGGGGGGGGAGAGAGAATCCCAAGCAGGCTTCTGGGCCGCCAGCTCAGAGCCCGATGCCAGGCTCGATCTCACCACCATGAGATCATGACCTGAACCTAAATCAGGAGTCAGACGCTTAACGAATTGAGCCACCCAAGCACCCCAGGGCTATATTCTCTAGTAATCAGCTAAGAAATTACTGAGCACCTATCATATACCAGGAGGTATGATGAATGGGTGCTAAGAATAAAATAATAGACATGACAAATACTCCCTGCCCTTATGAAGTTTTCAGTCAGGTGGAACTAATAATATTCTGAGGACATCTTTATTTTCATCGGGGATATCTTTGTTTATTTAGGACTGAATTACATTCTTTTAGGGAAACTGTCAACTCTTGGTCTTTCTCCTAGGCAAAAAATCAAATATACATTCTTGGTGTTTTTTGTCACTTTTTATCAAGCAATACTGAACACTGTACTTTCCTTGAATTCAAAATGCCTCTAATCTAAGAACACTGGTACTATATTACCGTGGTAGAATTTTAAATGTGGAAACAGCATCTGCCTTGTATTTTAATCCAAATCATTAATTACAAGTGCCTTATCTGTTCTGTTCTCATGCTGCCTTTCCTGTACAGGTCTGAAGTGTGGGCACCTCTAGGGAGTCAATTAGTTGTGAGATGATAATGTGGTCAACCAGTAATCAGTATCTTTGATTGAGGGTTTATTCTCACTCTATTCTCATTACAATTACTATAGACCACAGATTTTGCCTAGTAAATGTCTCTCAGATCTATCACTTTCCCCTCCATTCTTACCTTGTCCTCAGATTCAGGTGTGGCTAGAGCAGTCCCTAAACTACACTCTTTGATCTCTCAAGATCTTTCTTTACATATTAATCATCACAATTTAAATGCACTTTAAAGCATATTATTCCATGTATAAAAGTCTTCCAACCAGTCTTCCCACTGCTTACAGGATTAAGTCCAACCTGCTTAACACAGGCTGTGTTCTTGCATTCTGGTCCTGGCCCTCGTCTGGTCAATGGCCACCAGGAACATAGCTGTAGTCAAACAAAATTGGGTTTCGTAGTTCTACAGTAAGGGACACTGCACACCATGGATAATGATAGGTCATCTCAGTAAGAAAGTTTAAGAAGAGACTGGTTAAAGAATTGTGTTTATGTTCTGTAATTTGAAGGAAGTTTGAGAAAGCAGGAAGTTTGCTCTGCTTTGGGTGCTGGCAGGAAGTAGGCTAAATGCAGGATTGGGCGTATTAATGACTTTTTTTTTTTTTCCCAATCCAGGAGGATAAAGGATAGGGACTAACGCTGTGATTAGTTAAGAAGCAACAGCCACTCATGTTAGGAAAGGAGGATGATTGGTTGTTTTTGTGGTTTACAGTGTTCCCACTTTTGTCTCTGCACAGATACCACATTTGTTTACTTGAAATATCTCTTTATAAACTACAGTTAGCTGTGAAAGTTTCTCACATTTTCTTGATGACCTTGATGGATTTGAGGAGTACTGGTCAAGCCTTTTGCAGGACATCCCTTTACAGGAAATTATGTCACAAGTAGAGGGGGGTGTATTTGCGAGGAAGATCACAGAGGTAAAGTACCATTTCTATCACACCGCAGCATGAGAATATATAGTCAACACAATTAATCATGGCTGATATTGACTGGCTGAGGTGGTAACTGTCAAGTTTCTCCACCATAAGATTATTATTCCACCCCCACCCCCTCCTTTTTTTTTTTTTTTTTACTGAACTCTTTGGAAGGAAGTCACTATGCACAGCTCACACCTACAGAGTGGAGATTTATGCTCCCTCTCCTTATTAACAGAGTATCTAAATTATTTGGAATTCTTAGGCAAAGGAGACTTATCTCTTTTCCCTTCTTTTTTTCCCAATCATTTACTTATGTCACTATTGGTTCATGTATACTTATTTTGTACTTTGGGCTATAATCCCATATTCCTTTATTTATTTTATTAATTTCCTGTCAAATAGTTCCAGCTTTGGCCACTAGGAGCTCCCTTAATTGGCTCCTGTGCCCCTTTGACATACCTCCCATCAGTTTTTTCTTCTTATTGAGTACTTCCTCACTTTTGGGCTCCCTAAAATTCAACAACCTCTTATTGTATATTTCCTGTACCTAGGAAATATATCCCGTAGAACTAATCATTTACCCTAGGACACTGGTTTCTTTTTGCTGGAGAAGTGTATTAGGAACTAAGCTCTGAGCTCTAGCTGTGCTCCTACTGGGGTATCAGGCCTTCTCAGCTGTCACAGCAAAGAAACACAAGTGTATATGCTAACCCAGGTACATACATATATTTATAAATATTTTTATATGCAACCATCTTTAACTCTATTAAACCCAACATGAGTTCATATTAATGTCTCCAACTCTAATCCATTACTACATAGTTAATTCTAAACTCCTCCCTGGCATATTAATAAATTTTCACTGTGACTATGAGATATCTGGCTCCTACCATCTGCCTTACGTTTACTTAATTCTTTACTTGCAATATATATGTATAGCAGAATCTGAATTCTTAACCCATATCCCCATGGGCAACAACTTAATCAACTAGAGTACAGTCATGTGAAGTTTCTTTGCCTTTACTCTTAGAGACTCTACATATTTCCAGTTATTTAGGTCAGCACCTTTTCCTTCCATTTCTTTCACTGAAGTGGTTTCATACATTTGTAACACAATTTGATCCTCTTGTTACAGTTTGCATTCCTTCTTGGAGCTCCCAAATTTTTAAATACTTTTTGTTCTTACTTTTGCGTATATTAACATTTGTACTTTGTGTTGTAATTGTCTATGGGTTTTGAAGAAAAATGCATTGTCATGTATCTACCATATTTATTATCCATTCACCTATTAGAAGATACATTGGTTGTCACCAGTGTTTTTGTGACAATAAATAAAGCTGACATGCCTCTTTAGGTGTAACCATTTCCAGGTTGGCTTAGAAACTTCTCTGTGTTTCCATAATGTAATTTTCATAAAAGTATAATCTTCTATTATACTTATTTGCTTATCATTTTTTTTCTTTTACAGTCAGCTCCTTGGAGACTTAGACCATAACTAATACATCTTTACATCTTTCACTCTCAACCTAGGTTTCAGTGAATATTTTTAATTGAATGAACTTACCAGGTAGTATATACAACAATTTATATTTATATACCTTATGTAATTTAACATCACGCAGACACACTCATAAGTAGATTGAATGTGTCACGCCAGATAAGTTAAAACTCCAAATGCTTTTCTAAAATGATATCCATACTCATATTTTTAAATATGAGGCTCCTTTTGTAACCGTCATCTACTATTTAAAAGAAAATGACATAACTATGGATTTGAAACTATTGGAAAATATATTATAGCTTCTCTTCATCTGGATCACTTGAAATAATGTAGAATAAACACATACATATGAAGGGGATTAGAGGTTTCTTCCATTTGAAAAATAGTTATTCATTTGGCTTCTTTATTCTTAAAAAAATATTGTTTTGATTGTGCTTTTTGTGTTATTTCCAGAGAATATTAACCCTTTATGCAGTAGACAGTTGGGATATATCATTCCAGATTATTGTCAAAAAAACCCAAAATGCAATTTCTTTCTTTTTAACTTTATTCAGTTCAAGTTATAAGTCATCTGGCAGATATCATAAGCCATGTGACACTTTTAACGGCCCACAGGTAGAGAGTGAAGGCAAGAATTAATTTATACTTGAAAAAAGAGAAATATTCAGCATTTCAAAAGAAGTTTCTAGGTTATCCAGATACACATTTCAAATAGAGTGATTTATATAATCACTTGTATATCAAATTATTTTATTTTATTTTTGTTAGTCATGTCATTAATAATGTAAAGGTAAGACACTAGCTACAGTCAGTTCTCATTTTTCACAACAGATACGTCTATACAGTCACTGCAAACAGTGAATTAGCTAGCTAATATTAAACCATCTCTCCTAGAAGAAATACAGGGTTAGGTTCTTGCGAGCATCTGGTTACAACATTTTTATCAACTGATCAATATACTACCTATTTTATGTGTCTTTCTGTTTAAAATATTTTATTCAATATATATTGTTGCTTCATTAATACTGAACTCGGGGATGACAACACTTAACTCATGTTTGAACAAAGCTTATCTAGGGGCCCCTGTGTGGCTCGGTTGGTTGAGTGTCCAACTTTGGCTCAGGTCATAATCTTGCAGTTTGTGAGTTCGAGCCCTGTGTCAGGCTCTGTGCTGACAGTTTAGAGCCTGGAGCCTACTTTGGATTCTCTGTCTCCCTCTCTCTCTGCCTCTTCCCTGTTCATGTTCTGTGTTTCTCTGTCTCTCAAAAAATGAATAAATGTTAAAAACATTTTGGAAGTTTATCTAACATGTATAGGGCACATCACAGTTTTCTCCTGCTTAGAAACACTAGGTAGCACTTTAGCACTATCCTTGGGGGCCAGCTTAAACAGAGAAATCAACAGAAAGCACAAAAATGCAAAAACACAACACTGAATAGACTGAATAGGACACCTGTTTACAGTCTGAGAGCTGAACCAAGAAAGCTGTCTCCTTGTTTTGGTTTGGTTTTTGACTCTCTTTTTTGTTTGTTTGTTTGTTTGTTTTTTAAGTGTTTATTTTAATTCCAGTTAGTTAGCCTACAGTGCTATATTAGTTTCAGGTGTAGAATATAGTGGTTCAACAATTCCATATATCACCAGTGCACATCATGACAGGTGGACTCTTTATTCTCCATCACCTATTTCACACCCCCTCCCCATGTCCCCTCTGGTAGTTTGTTATCTATAGTTAGGAATTTGTTTCTTGCTTTCTCTCTCTCTCTTTTCCCTTTATGTGTTTGTTGTATTTCCTAAATTCCACATATAAGTGAAATCATATAGTGTTTGTCTTTCTCTGACTGACTGACTGACTTTCCTTCTTCACCCGTTTTACCTACCCACCACCCTCCCCTGGATAAAACCACCAAACTATTCTCAATGACCTGTTTTGTTTGTTTGTTTTGATTTGTTTTGTTTGTTTTGTTTTTAGATATCATATATAAGATCATGTTATTTACTTTTTTTCTGTTTGACTTATTTTACTTAGTACAATGCCTTCAAGTTCCATCTATGTTGTTGCAAATGTCTCCTTGTTTTGACCTCGGTTGGAAATGTGTGTGTTGGTGACTCAAATTATTTCCAACTCTGTGCATGTTCATGACAGTCTGAAAATGCCATGAGTATGGATTTGGAGGTTACAAATAAGTTTTAATGAAGAGGTTAATTCACAAATACAAACTCTATGAATAATGTGAAGCTATATTAAGTATAAGTGGCCCATATAATATGCATATGATATTAAACCTGATGTAAAATAATTTTATACTTATTGACAATAAAGTATGCAATATGAAATGTATGCTTTGCAAATATAAACAGCTTTTTCTTAAATGTAAATTTTCTGTTTGTTTAGAAAAGTGTAGAAAGCTCAAAATAATAATAAAACCATTCTCCATTAAAAATGTCAGTGAATAAATTACTCAGTATTGTTAACCACTTAACTGTGAGAAGCGGAATGATAGTTGTGAGGGGGAAAAAAAGGTTAATAAAATTAAAAAAAAACACCATCAAAGTATGTCTATTTGGTGAAAAATCAATGGTGAAAAATACTGTGAAATTAATTGCTAATGTATGTCACATGGACTATGTGTTGTAAGGATTCAGAAGAGGTGGGATCAGTGAGGGTTAGAGACACCAGAGAGTTTGGAGATAATGACTTGGGCTGGATACAAGGGGATAGAAGTATCTAAATGGATGAAAATTATGAGAAGAAAGAACTTTCAAAGTCCAGTAATAATGGGAGAAATGAGGCAGAGACTTGGAAATCATGGAAATGATTGTGAATTGTAAGCAGAATGAAACTAAAGAATTGAAACTAGAGAATTTGTTTGTGAAATCAAAACTAATAAATCAGATGGGGAAGATGGTACAAAATCAGATTCTACTTAACCTTTAGATCACAGAAATTTCACCTGCATGCAGTAATAATCAAAATGGTTAAAATCTATTGAGGGTTCTATGTCAGGAAAGAGCTTAAAACTTCATATGCCTGGGGGATTTTCTTTTTTTTCTTTTTCTTTTTTTAACAATGACCCTGTGTGGATGAGTATTATTATTTTGCTTGTTTTACAGATCAGAAAACTGAAGTTTGATGAGGAATAAGGAAATGAGCTTAGAGAAAGTAAGACTAATATAAAATTTGGGGTTCATCACTGAATCAATATGAAATAGAGAAAAATAAACCTCTTTTACATTGACTAATGGAAGAATGGCTTAACCAGAACAACACAGTCTACAGCTAATTATTCCCCAATATTGAGAAACTGCCTTTTGAGAACTCTACCTAATGTCCTGTGAACTATGAAATTTTCCAGTCTAATCTCCAAGGGTAGGGGAAAGAACCATTTGAGGCAATTAGAGAGGGATCAAGTAGGTCTAGACTGTGGACTGCATGAAACCCACCTAACATCTCATAAAAGCAAGACCTGAGAGAGTCAAACTGTCTCTAAGCAATTTAACTACACCCTAGAACAAAGCCAAAGAATGGTCTTAAGAATACAAAAATATTTAGCACTTACAAATGCAAAGTTCATAGTTTCTGGTATCCAGTGAAAGATTGTCAGGCATACAAAGAAGCAGGAAAACATGACCCATAGTGAGACGAAGAATCAATCAATTGGAATGCACCCAAAACTGTCACAGCTGTTGGAATTAGCAGGCAAGGACATTAAAACAATTTTAACTGACAGCTATATAAAACACAGAAGTTAAGTGGAGTCAATTAACCTTAAAAGCTGATTATTGAAGAAATGAGGTAATTAGTTCTTGGACTAGAGCCCCAGTATTAGAAAACAATATGGTAAGATGGATGTAAAAATCAACATTGAGATGGGAAAATCTAAAGAAATTCTTATGGGATTGTGTATAAGAGACAAAATTATTGTAGGAAAAAAAGTGTCAGATTTGGAGTCTTTCCAAAATGAGTCTCAATCTCCATCATTTACAACTTCTGTGACCTTGGACAAAATATTAACCACTATGAGTCTCAGTTTCCTTTGAGTGTCAGTTTCCTTATATGTAATAGAATAATAATAATAATGATGCCACATTGATATCAAAGTGCTTTAAAATCAGGGGCACCTGGGTGGCTCAGCTGGTTGAGCATCTATCTGGCTCTCGATTTCAGTTCAGTTTATGATCCCAGGGTTGTGGGATCAGGCATCACTGTGTGGAGCCTACTTGAGATTCTCTCTCCCTCTGCCCCTCTACCCGCCTCTAAAAAATAAATATAAATATAAATATATATATATATATATATATATATATATATATATACACACACACACACAAAATGCTTTAAAATCAGACACACTACATATATATTACCCATATGCATATGTACACATATACACTTATACACTTCACAGATACAAGTACACACACATATATGCATATTCCCATGAGTTTGACATATGATGTGTTAAGAAACATAGCAAATGAGTTTACATGGCTAGTATGACATATTGAAAGAATTGAACACAACTTTGTCAGCATTGAAAGACCTGTTATTTAAATACATTTTATAAAGTATATATTGCTAACCAACGAAAGTTGTAGATTTTTGTTTGGGACATGTGGTGAACACAAGAGCTTTAAAAATCAAAGGATAACAGAGAGGATGTTCATCTTACAGCTTACAAATAAAAATGGTTCAGGGAAGCCAAGATGGTTATCCAAGTTAAAAAAGAACTATTGTGAACCCCTACAGGCTGTCAGAATTATGGCGGTGGAAGACTTTAGGAAGTTAATGAATGGGGAAAGAAAGGAAGAAGACGTGCTCATTTTAGTGCTAAGGTCACAGTGGGTCTATCAGAGTCTGAAGAAATACGATTAAAAAGAACAAAAAAGCAACTGTGGGAGGTTGGATTGTGAATTTCTGCTATCCTTTCAATTTTTGAGTTCTGAAGCAACCTAGAAAAGAGCTTTAGGAGGTGGGTGGGTAAGGCAGACATTACTGGGCATGTCCATTGCTGTGTTTATAATTCTTTAGAGAAATAGGCATTCTTACAGCGATTTTATAATTGTCCAATCTTTAGGGGATTTGTAAAATCATGCCAATGAGCATTTTTAGTGGCATAGATTGGCTGTGTAAATACATGACTAGGATAAATCAGTGTTTTCATCTGACTTACAGTTTTATTCCCTCCAACGTAAACATAATTTTAATGAGCTACTTGAAACAAAGATTAGCTAAGAGGCATAGTAAATGTGGTAGATATCTCAAAATGAATGTAAATTTTTATGCTACATACAGATGTGATTAAATAATAAAATTCAAAGGTAAGCCAAGTATCTTAAAATCACAAACACAAATAATTATACCTGATGCTACACTTGATAGAGTACTGGCCACTTTTAAGAACATTCTTTATTTGGGGTGCCTGGGTCACTCAGTCAGTTAAACATCTGCCTTCGGCTCAGGTCATGATCTCACAGTTGGTGAGTTCAAGCCCTGTGAAGGACCCTATGCTGACAGCTCAGAGCCTAGAACCTCCCTCAGATTCTATGTCTCCCTTTCTCTGCCCCTCCCTGCACATGCTCTGTCTCTCAAAAATTAATAAACATTATTTTTTTTAAAAAAAGAACATTTTTATAATTGATACAGCACCCCCTTTCTCTCTCTCTCTCTCTCTCTCTCTCTCTCTCTCTCTCTCTCTCTCTCTCTCTGTGTGTGTGTGTGTGTGTGTGTATAAAAGAAAATAATTTCAGTAAGAATACTATAAATAGGTGCAAGTGTCATTGCCATATTTTGAATCTTGTTATTATTGATAATATTACTGTGGAAGGGGGGCTCTGGATTCTGTAGCTTGGTTTTAATGCCAGTTCTGACTTACTAAATTTAAGTAAAAGTATGGACTGATCTGAGGCAAGAAAACAAAAGCTTACCTGGGTCTTATAATTGTTCTTCATCTATGGATCTTTTTTCTGACGTGCCTCAGAATTTTCCATTAAGTATTTACTTATTTATTTTTGTTTTTTACTTTTGCAATAAGTAGAAGAATATTGTAAGCATTCTGAATCCCTTGAGGAACACTTTGAAACTGAGTACTGCCACGTGATTCTAGAACTATATTTGGGATTGTCTTTCCTGTTGCACGCTGGGGACAAGGAACTACTAACATGGCAGTATGTATGATTTAATGTGTTGCTTCTTAGAATGAAATCTTCACATACACCAGGGTCCACTAAGGTATTGTGACAATCAGTAAGTTCTGTTTCTTTACTATACAACACACACACACACACACACACACACACACACATTCTTGGGTCAGGGGCTTTATTTAGCTCCTTTATAAAAATGGATGTCAAAACACTGTTGACTCTGGAACCCAATTAAACATGCCTCCTATTCCTCCTCTCCTAACTTCTACACATCCACTCAGAAGAGAAAAAAAAATGTACCACATGCTGGTTAGGAATGTTGGCAAGAATCCCATACTCACAAAACAATGCTTTTAAATGTAAAGCATCATAATATCTATATTTTTTAATTAAAATTGGCAGTGAATAAGACAACGATGGCACTTTGTGTGAATAAAAAAGTGTAAGTCATTCCACCAAATAAAGAGTAAGGCAAAGACTCCAGGGATATTTATCTGGGTTCAAACCCATGCTTATTCACTTGGTGTGTGACAGATACATAGTACTTCTCTACTGAAGTTGATGATCGTCTTGAAATATCTGACTTATAGTGCTTTTTATCTATTGTGTTACACTCAATAAATATGAATGAGTTGGACATCTGAATTCAGAAGAGTATGTTATACCTTGAAATGTATTATCCAACACCTAAAACAGAAAAAATACCATGACTTCAGAGCATTTCCGAATATATCTAAGCATTAAATGAGGGTAGCATATAAATGGTAGTTTGGGTCAAAATGTCCTATTTTTGTGCAAATCCTCAAAACCCATTGCTTCCCGCTCCCCCCACCCACCATTCCTTCTGGTGTACACAATTCTCCTGGGTGATAATTAGGAACCGGACAGCAATTTTAGTAAACATCTGATACTTTTTCTCTGATTACACACCCATTGGCACAGATCATAAGGACATTGTATTTCTGTGATTACTAGTTTGTGTTCCCTTCTAAGCATTGGTGTCAGTGGATAGAATTGTCTACACACGATGGATCTGCAGCTACATAATTATCTATAGTGACCTTGACTACTGTGAGTAGTAGAGAAAGAAATCGTGCCATATCAAGAGACTCTAGCATATAAACTGAACCTAGCTTCCTAATCTTTTATAAATATTTCAGATTAATGCCCTCATATCCTTTCTCTTTTCCTGGCACAATCCATGTCAGATTTCTCTCCAGATTTTCCCCATGAGAGGACTAGACAGCACATAGTTCTATCCGTAAATAGTATTTATTAAATTTGCATGTGGTTTTCCTTATAATTATATTACTGTATAGTAGGAACCCCATTGCCATGGCAACCAGGAGTGGCAACATCACATTATCTAGAATATAAATAATGCTTACAAGACCCCCTCTTGCATTCTGATCCCACATTGTTATAATAATGTATAATCGCTGCAGTTCTTGCATCGTTATTTTGTTTGTTTATTTACAAAAACTTAGTAAACTTTACACACTCTCTTGATTTCACATATTATTTCATATTTGATTTTCTACTAACATTTCTTTTTCCCCACAGTGATAAGTTCTCCTTCTGGTCAATATCGTATATACGTTGCATCTTTAGTGGTACAAACTATATTAATTTTAAGTCAACAAGTTATAGTGAAAAATTCAAAATAACTTTGATCCAATTCAGATTATATACATATCTATAGAAACAGCTGATGTCACCCAAATATCAGAAGTAAAGTAATTTAGGTAACACATTGGAGTTCAGGCTGGCTAATCTGCATTTATAGTATGTGTTATGTAAATAGTATATGGTGATAAGTTGGGGC
Organism: Acinonyx jubatus; assembly: GCF_027475565.1. NCBI lineage: Eukaryota > Metazoa > Chordata > Mammalia > Carnivora > Felidae > Acinonyx > Acinonyx jubatus. The sequence continues at coordinate 101,299,320 of NC_069384.1, read as the reverse complement.
ACCAGAGGGATTTAGCACAGTTCACCATGGATACGAGGACTGCAGACACATCAGGATATAGATCATGTTATGTGTTTATCGGAGCGATAAGCATAGTATTGTTTCAGTGTCAGTGCTAGAAAGTGTAGACCTATTTCGATTCATGTATTTTTTCACTCTTAAGTCTCTGCTGTATGAGGGCCAAAGAAAAATGACAAGAATTCAAAGGTGAATAAAACAAAGTCCTATTTCTCAAGATCATTTCATTGACAACTCTACTTATTTTGTCAATTATTAAAAAAATCATTTTTCTTTTCATTCTGACAATTTAAAAATCAATGCTTATCTTAAAAAATCAGGTATACATGTACAGTTTATCTTTTTCCCCCTGAAGAAAAGTATTAATCATATTTTCTCGAATTGATTATGCATCAGAATCAAAGAATACTTCATTACTGTTTGAAAGAAACAAAGCAATTTAACATATGCTATCTCTTTAATTGTTATAGAAAAAAGAGTCTAGGCTTTACAGCTAAGTAAAGTTTGAATCCTTGCGCTCTCACTTACTTCCAAAGTCTGAAGTATCTCGCCTATGCTTTCTGATCTCTGATTTCCCTTCGTTACAAAATGAACATAATTGATTATAAGTGGTTATAAGAATCTAATCTCATGAGTGTTTGTCACATAGTGTTTACTTAGTAAGTAATAGCTAGCCTCATAATTAGTATTTCATCCTAACAAAATATATTTTATTATGAATATGGAGAACAAACAGAGGTCCAAAGAGGTTATGACTCTTAATTATGTATTTTAAAATCACAGTGATTTATACTTTTAATTTGTTGTTTATTTATTTAATTTTAATTTTTAATGTTTATTTTTGAGACAGAGAGAGCAGCGGAGGGGTAGAGAGAGAGGGAGACACAGAATCTGAGGTAGGCTCCAGGCTCTGAGCTGTCAGCATAGAGCCCGACGTGGGGCTCAGACTCATGAACCACGAGATCATGACCTGAGCCAAAGTCAGACGCTCAACTGACTGAGCCACCCAGGCGCCCCTGATTTATACTCTTTAATTAATTTGCCTCGGGCTATATTTGCCAGGAACTTGTGTTATATGTAGAGTTATTATGTTGAGGAAAAATAAGATGCCAGATACCATTTAAAAAGAAAATAGACATTCTTCAGCAAGATTATAATCTAAGTAGGAGAATAAACTTTATAAAACAAAGAGTTGGTGAGGGGGCACCTGGGTAGATCAGTCAGTTGAGCGGCTGATTCTTGATTTCTTTTGGCTCAGGTCATGATCCTAGGGTCATGGGATTGAGCCCTTAAATTCTCTTTCTCTCCCTCTGCCCCTTTCCAGGTTCATGCTTTTGCTCTCTCTCTCTGTCTCTAAAATGAAAAAAAAAAAGTGAAGAATAAAAATTTTAAAAAAGTTTTTTAAGTTGGTGAGAATGTGAAATGATGCTGTCATATGATGAAATGAAATAGTTGACATATACAAAATTAACAGGATGGTCAATAAATGTTTGACAAAATCAGAAGTTAAAGAGTTAAGGAAGGGGCCCCTGGGTGGCTCAGTCAGTTAAGCATCCCACTTGGGTTCAGGTCATGATCTCATGGTTTGTGAGTTGGAGCCCCGCGTGGGGCTCTGTGCTGACAGCTCAGAACCTGGAGCCTGGTTCAGATTCTGCGCCTCCCTCTCTCTCTGCGCTGCCCCCCCCCACCCCCCCCCCCGCCCCACACTCTGTCTCTTTCTCCAAAAAATAAATAAGCATTAAAAACAATTAAAAATAAAAGAGTTAAGGGATATCAGGTCTCTATCACCTCACATGTGTGTACAGGGCTTCAGTGTGTATGGATCATGAGGCAGGACTGCAGAGAAGCACGTGGGCTGAGGGGACAGACAGCCCTGTGTTGAGCCTGGTTAAACCAACTATTAGCTGTGTAACCATAAGCAGATTACTAAACTCTGAGCCTCAGTCTCCTCATTTATACAGTAGGTTCAATAATATAATAATAGTTCAACATGATCTATTGAAGCTATTGTGAAAATTAAATGAGTTAATGCATGTAAAGTTCGTAATACTGTGGAACGCAGTAAGCATTCAAAAAATTGTGATTACAACTCCAGTCAGAGGAAGCAGTTCAGTTCAAAGGCATGGGTAAGAAAGTATACACTGCGTACAAAAAGGAAAGCAAAAAATAGATAATTTTGGCGAAGCTCCGTGCATAAAAATTAAGTAGTATATTAGTTTAGGTCAGATTGTAGTAAGCTTTGAGTAATGGAGATTTTAGACTTTATACAGTAGCCATTAATGAATGTTTTTTTTAATTGAAGTCTACCTGACATACAAAGTTATATTAGTTTTAGGTATATAACACAATGATTCTACAATTCTATACATTACCCAGTGCTCACCAAGATAATTGTAGTCACCATCTGTCAGCATGAATTATTACAATATCATCGAGTATATTCCCTATGCTGTATTTTCATCCCATGAGTTATTTTATAACTAGAACTTTTTACCTTTTGATCCCCTTCACCTACTCTACCATCCCCAACCCCCTTTTGTACAGTAGCCAGTGATCTTTACAAAGTTTCATGTCGTAGATCAACCAAGTATCTGTGTAATCACTAAAAAACAAATTTAAGGAGCATAATTATAAACAGAGTAAGCGTAAGGCTACAAAAGATCTCCTGCTGTGTCTTAAGTTCCAAGTAAATTGAAGCTCACGTATTAAAGAAAATGATCAACTGATAAAATGGAGCTGGAGGAGGGGTGCCTGGGTGGCACAGTCGGTTAAGCATCTGGCTCTTGACTTCATTTCAGGTCATGATCTCACGGTTTGTGGGTTTGAGCCCTGTGTTGGGCTCTGTGCTGGCATTGTGGAGCTTGCTTGGGATTCTGTGTGTCCCTCTCTCTCTGCCCCTACCTTGCTCGTGCTCTCGCTCTCTCTCTCAAAATGAATAAAAAAATGGAGTTAGAGGAGGGACTTGATATACCTACTGTCCTCTGCACAAACTACACTAGCTAATTAATTAAGCTCTAAATTCCTAAAGAAGGAGAGATCATATTTTTACTGAAATATGTGAAAACTAGAGGAAGGGACTGAAGTAGCAATATTTAGAAGCATAAGACAAAAGATGATCGGTCCAGGATTCCTGTCCTGTTTCTACCAGTGAGTGTCCAAAATTCACTAACTTTTTCTATACCCTACTTTCTCCATTTATAAAATAATGAGAAAATTGAACCAGGTGATGTGAAAGGAACCAAATATAAGTTTAATATTAAACAGCTCTAACTTGATTAGTAAAATAGTTCAAACATTCTTGAAATAATAAATGTAAATATAAATTTGCTTTTATATGAAACAATGTCCCCCCAAAGTAATTAACTCACCATTATGTAATTACAGCCTTGTGTTAGCCATCTTCATTTTTGCTGAAATGTTTTCTGCTACACATTGTGAAGCTCTTTGGAGGTATATGTATGAGTTGAGATGCATGCATGTGTTTGTGCACATATGTGTGCACATATGTGTACGCATATGGGTATATGAGTATATGTGGGGTTGTGCATGTGTGTTTGGAGGCATACAGAGCTGCATTTCACTGTGTTTAATTTTTCTTTAGATTTTGTCATGGCTTTCTCAACTTGAGTTAAGACACAATTCAGAAGTGTAAACTTCTTAAGTTTTTTAGTGGCCCTTTGTATTAAAAAGTTTTTAATGTTTATTTATTTGAAAGAGAGAGCACATGTGCACAAGTGTGTGCACATGAGCGGACAAAGGGCAGAGAGAGAGAGGGAGAGAGAGAGAGAATCCCAAGCACTGTCAGTCCAGAGTTCCACTTGGGGCTCAATCTCACGACCTCATGATCAGTGAGATCATGACCTGAGCCTAAATCAAGACTCAGACACTTAACTGAGCCACCCAGGTGCCCCTATACTCAAATATTTTGAAGAAAAAACTATGATTCATTTTTTCATAAAAATGTATATCATATCATATTTTCTACAATAATTTTGTTAAACAGTGACTATCTCGTTTGGGGCCTATGTATAAGATGTGTTATTTCTTCATTTCTGTGTATTATCAGGAAACACAGGGGAAAGGGGGGATTTTATCATCTCTCTTCCCCCAGTAGCTACAGAGCAATCACATATTCTTTATTTATATTTTTAGCACCTGTTTTGTCAAAAATACATTTCATCTTTCTTCCATAGTTTTTGTCATGTGAACGAAAAGTTGTGGCAGAAAACAGAAAGCCAATGAAAGGCTAAAAACTCTTAAAATGATGTAGAGTCTATAACTAGCTTTGGGAAACAGGTTAAAAATGGTGACATTATTCTTTATTTCTTGTGCTTTTTATAATCCAGGTTGAATAAAGTAGCAGTTTAATTTTCTTGCAAAAGCATTGTTTATCTCAGGGATTTGAAAGACAAATACCAATAATTATCTCTTTTTCTTCCTACCCCCATAATTATGGATACCCAGCTAAACCATCTGATATTGAGTTCGCCAGATTTCCTTAAACCATAATTGTCAGTGGGTAGATTTTCACAGCTTTAATATCAATATCAATGTTCTTGATCAGTGAATCTGTATTAAAGTTTAGAAGTTGTATTAGAGATCCACTACCTATCACAACTGATACAGCTAGAGATGAGTCCTAACTTAAGTTGTCAGAACAGAAGGAATGGGGAGATTAGGGAGCAGGTCCAAATATGTGCAATCACTTCATGACTGAATATGAGCATACGATTCCTTGATCTGCAAACCTGAATATAAGCTGTCAGTGTAGGATCAACTTGGATCAACACTAAATATGGATAACAATAGAAAAAGAAGAAATTGGAAAATGAGACAAAAATAAGGACTGTAAAATCTCCAAAAATGTAATGGTTACGGTAATAACTTCCCTATTTTGGGGACTGTATTCTTAGGTATCGATAAGAGAAGGATGAAGCTTAGATGCCCTTGAGGGAAGGAGACCATTGAACCTAATCATACTGGAATCTGGCATGGAAATTTTAGGAACAGACAGAAAACTGTCTCATTATGAAACAAAGTCAGACAAAGTACCTTATGCACAGGTAGGACCTTATGCACATACTGAAAAAGAGACCCCATGTTGATGTTAAACATATCAGTAAAGTCTTTGCAAAATGTTCCTCATGCAAGGAATCCAGCCACTCCTTATCTCTTGCTAGTTACTATACCGAAAGGTCAGGAGCCCCTCTCCCAAAGCCATATAAAATATCTTACTTCTTAGACCAATGTTTCAGTCTTCAAGTAATATATGTAATGTGGCATCTAGGGGAGGTTAAAAAAGAAGCTAAAATTAAAACCCAAGGCAGAAGTCAGAATTTTCTTCATTTATGAGATATAGAAATTATAAACGAAAAAGGTCTGTTAGCTGTTCTAATAGATATTGTTTCTGACAGGAAAATGATGCCCTTGGTTATCCTTACTTCAAACTGAACCACTTGCAAAATATATTATTATTGAAAAAAATAAATTATCCCTATGACCATTAAGATTTTCTTAAAATGGGATTTGGCTTTTACAGAAAATTGTATTACATTTCATCCTTACTAAGCACTTTATTTCTATGCTTGATATGTATTTGAATTGCCACTTTGGTGGGAAGCCATATTTTAGGATGGTTGGAAAAAACTTTAGTCTTGTGTCTAGTGGCTAAGGCTAATCTTTGTGAGAGCTTAAACTGAGGTTTTGATGAAAAGAATATTTAAATACTTTTGAGGTGAGTCCTTTTGCAATTTAATGACAAAAGAACAAAAAGGACTGAAGGATTGTTTAACTTATTTAGCTCACCTGTTTGTTTGTTTTTTACTTTTCTATCCTCTCCCCCACCCTCCATAATATCCCCACTGGAATCTTCTCTGGGGCGTTTCAGTGATATCTTGAATTCTCATTCATCTTAGGATGTCTTTGTCTTCTTTTGTGGCTGGGCTATGAAGAGTTAGATGTGTACATGACATTTTGATAGGGCTCTTTTGACCTATATAGCTTCTTTGACAAAAGCATTTTGATGCTAGAAGCTTTCTGACATGCCACTTTGATGTGCAATTTTGATGCAAGGTTGTTTTTGACATGGCTTAAAAAAGGCACTATTAAGCTTTCAGCCTTTATTATTATCAGCCTCACCCTACCCCTGAACTAACCTCACCCTACAATAAGGATGAGGGATGGGGTGGGCTCTGTTCAGAGAGCAGTGTTAGGGCTGGACAGAATCTTAAGCAGAGGGTTAGAGGCCCTGGGGATGAGGCCTGGTCTGGCACAAACTGCTGGCGTCTGGGAGTCAAAACTTGACCGCCATGCACACATGACAACATCCACCAATTGTTATGATAAGCCTGTGCTCATTCTCTCAGGACTCACCCATATCCATGATTGCTTTATATTAAATTCTCTGATTTTTTCCCTATAAACTTGAAGACCTATTTAAAACAGTGGGATCACGTATTATTATTGTCTTCAAATGGCCTAGAGCACCCAGTTTTTTTATTACATTTCTCTCTCTCCAAATACTTATTACATATAATATTATAAAACTTCTGTAAACTGAAAATTTGGGTAACAAAATTGATGCTCCCTTAGAAATTTACACACATTGCAATCCTAGCATATATCTTTATTTTGTCTTGTAATAAAGGTAATATCTGGGGCACCTGGGTGGCTCATTTGGTTAAGTGACTGACTTGGGCTCAGGTCATGATCTCACGTTTTGTGAGTTCAAGCCCCGTGTCGGGTTCTGTGCTGACAGCTCAGAGCCTGGAGCCTGCTTCAGAATCTGTGTCTCCCTCTATCTCTGCCCCATGCCCACTCATGCTCGCTCTCTCTCTCTCTCTCTCTCTCTCTCTCTCAGAAATAAATAAATGTTAAAAAAATAAATAAAGGTAACATCTAGTCATAGACATTTGCGAATAAGGTATGAAGTAAAAGGCCTTGGGAATTGAGGAACAAGAAAGGAGATCAAAATTCAATGCTTTAACAAAGACATTCTTTCCTGCTATATTAAATTGACTATCAAAATAGCTATGTCAAAATGTATTCTGTTTCAAAATGATCAAGCAAAAAATGATTGCTTTTAAAGACGTGAGCATTGGGAAAGGTAAATACTACTGAATTTCTCCACCTATTCCCATTTTTCTATATCAGCTTTATTAAATCTTGTGCCTTGATCTTGGTTGAAGTATGAGGGCTGGTTGGCTGTTCTTCACACCAAGATACCATCAACAGCATCATGGTTCAGAAGAGGGATTGCAAATTGTGGTTAGTGCAGCAGCGCTCTGCCTAGCAAAGGGCTACTATATTACCTGATGAGACCCTTGTGAGGGAGACAGCTCTGTTTCCTAGTAATTTCTGGCTCCCATCGCTCGTATCTGGCTGTGGGCAAGAGATGAAACAGGAAGTAGTTGAAAAGATTTTGTGGAAAGACATGGGGACCACATACAATTTAAAGAACTTCTATTTCCCTGAGATGGGATTGAGACATTGCCTCCTCCCAGGAATCCTGGGGTGCGTCCTGCTGTCAGTAAAGTCTACATAGGATATAAACACCAGAGTATTCTCTTCCTCCCCGGATCCTTATTTACACCAGGGTGGCTACAAGTACAAAGAAACAGTGTCGTGTTGGGGAGAGATCTGTAATGGGAAGTCTTTGACAATAAAAGTTACCTTTTATTTTTTTAAATATGTATTTTCATGTTTATTCTTGAGAGAGAGAGAGAGTAGGGGCTGAGGGCAGAGAAAGAGGGAGACACAGAATCTGAAGCAGCCTCCAGGTTCTGAGCTGACAGCACAGAGCTTATGTGGGACTCAAACTCACAAACCACGAGATCATGACCTGAGCTGAAGTTGGACCCTTAACCAACTGAATCGCCCAAGAGCCCCAAGTTACCTTTTATTTTTAAAGTGAGTTGCTGAATAGATTAGTGACTGTGCATGATACTTTGGGGACTTCTTGATTACAAGTAGTAGAACCTGAACTCATCATTTCTTCTTTGGGGATAGATAGCCTCTTCTTGACTTTCCTTTACTTATTATTTTATTTGATTTTACTTTTCCCTTATTGGCTAGAGGTTAAAGATTGTGAAAGAAATAGAAAGCTATTTTTAACATCTTTGCATTCTGGGAGACCTTAATCTGGCATTATTGTCCCCGAACACATGAAAACATATCCACACACAGAAGCCATACTCACTCAGACCCACTCCTGCCTCACTCTATGAACTCGACTCACTATATATTGAAACACAGACCATAAAGGTATCTAATTTGTGACAGGTTTATTTGTTTGAAAGTAGTTGTATATGGGTAGGATATAAATTATGATTTTATAAATAAATGAAGAAAAAGACCTAAAACAGAATGAAAGTCTCATATATGATAAGATGCCCTTTATATGGCCTGAAACACCAATTCACCCATCAAAATTGTGTTCAGCTCTGAGGTAAAAATGATATGGAAAGAAGAGAGGTAAATCTAACCTAGGCTGGTGAGTGTCTCAATGAAAACAACCTAGATGTAAGAAACATGGTTGTGTTACTAAATAATTTGTTCTTTTTAGTCTAGAAATCTGATTCTCAAGGCTTTAGCATTTATATTTCTATAAAAGTGGAGCGCCTGTATACAAAGTTCTATTTTGTTTCCTCCCACAAGCATAAGGAAGTCAACCTAAAAGAAGGGATTAGTGGAAAATGCAGGGCAGGGGGACACCTCTAGCTGAGGTCAGCTGTTATGTTTGGCACATAGTAACTGAGGGCAAGGGTAGAAGATGGTCTTCCAGGTAAACTAAGACACAGGGAGTCTTCTGGTCAGGGCAGAGGTGGCACTTCATTCCTTCAGTTGAAAAAGTATCAGCACAGCCAGAAACAGATTTTGCTAAAAACTACCCCCAAGATGAAGCATAATCTCCTTCTTTATTTTTTTTTAATGTTTACTTATTTTGAGAGAGAGAGTATGTGCATGAGTTGGGGGAGAGGCAGAGAGAGAGGGAGAGAGAGAATCCCAAGCAGGCTCCCTGCTGTCAGCACAGGGCCTGGTGAGTACCTTGATCTCATGAACCATGAGATCATGACCTGACCCCAAACCAGGAGTCAAACGCTTAACCACCTGAGCCACCCAGGCACCCCTCCTTTCCTTTATTTATAAATCTAACTGAGGCTAGCTGTGGTTCTTAAACATCATAATTTTTACGTATGTATTTTATGTATGTATGAAGTGTTTCATAATCTTCTTTATCGTGATTAACCTAGGACAGATATCCAAGAACTGGCCCAACACTTCCATCTTTATTACCCAACCATTTACAATTTCAGGACTACTAATTTCAGAAATTTGTTTACAACTTTGGTGGTTATCTAAGGGGAATTTTATTGTGTGGTTTATAGATGAGGTGATATCACCTGACAGGAAATCATTGAGGATTCTCACTGGCAGCATACCTTTCTTGTGATGGAGAGTTTTATTTGTAGATTATTTTATAGTTGCCAAATGTTCCCTTATATGCTTCTTAATTTTCACAACCACTTTGTGAGGGAGGGAAACTATAGCAGCTCTGAAAACAACCTGGTCAGATAGTGGCTTTCGCACACTGTGCTTGGAACAGAGATGACGTAGTGACCCTCTCCTTTTTCCTCACCTCTGGGTAAAATCCCAGACATTATGCCTGGTTTCCTTTTAGATGTGGTTTAGTGCTTGTCACAAGTAGAATGGGAGACCTGGAAATAAGCATGAGCCTTCCGCACCACTCTCACCTCATTGCCCTGATAATGTTCCAAGAGGCAGAGCTCAGAAATGGTTGGAGGAGTTTGGGAACCAGAGTAATATCTGGAAAAGGAGTCTTAGGGGCGGTGACCTTGGGCTCAAAAGCCCAACACAGTTTTGTTATTGTTCTTAATATTGCTTTTTCCCTCTCAATTTCTCTCTGCCCAGCTCCCAGCTTAAGTACCCAACAAAGAGGCTGTTGTTCCTCTCTCTTTATGAGGATGACAAGAGAATTGAGCCGCCCTTGAGTACGTGCCTCACCATTTTTATGTGCTGTAATTTGAACATTCACTATAAAGCCACTTAAAATAGCTCCAGATGCCACAGGTTACTCATCTCTGCAATGCAATTTGAAAAAGCTTACAGTTCAGTTGCTAAAATATTTATGTCACATAGAAATGGTTTACAATGCATGGCCCCTTTATGTGCTTTAAACCTTGTTTATTACCAATTGTTTAAATCCTTTAAAGGAAATGATTATGTATTTTCATACTTACTGGTTTCACTAGTATTCATGAAGGAAATCAGAATAAGACACCTCAGATTATTGAGCAAAAACTATAATTTTTGTCTATAAATGAATTTTGTATATTTGTGTACTGTAAAGTTTTACCTTATTTTTAAAATACAGTATCATTGTGTAGAACCCTCATATTTCATAAACACTAGCTTGTGCCTTAATTCCTCTTAGATCTCTGTGACCATGCTAATATATCTGACTGGGCCATAATATGGTGGTTATTTCCATCTGATTGAAAGCTGTAAAATGCTTAGAACCAGAAGCTGTATTCAGAAAACCCATGGTTGTCATGGCAGCCATGAAATCCTTCGGTGTTTCACAGTGAGTATTGATCCAACAGGCAAATATAAGCTGTTTTCAAAATTTGGTGACCTTATTGTCCCGGGTAACATAAAAGTTCCCATTAGTAGAAATATGTGTCTTTGAAAAAACACAGAAGCAAAATAATAGAAATGTGTTACTAAAAAGAATGTATTTATTTCTTAGATACTAAACTTCTATATTCTATTTTTCTCATGATTAGGCAGGAGAAGGATATTTGTATCAATTATGCTTTCAAACACAGACCATAATACCTAGAGCATTTAATTCAGTAATTTTCAATTATCCCTTTTACACATTTCTTCCTACCAAAAAAATTGTGTAAAAGAACATAATAGCTATGATTTTGGAAGTACCATTATCACCATCATTTTATACGTGGAGGAATCAAGGCTAAGAGAGGTTAAGATGGTTCTCTAAGTTTCTTTTTAAGCATAAATATAGAATCACTGAAATTAGGGCAAAGACTTCAGGTGGCAAGATACTTTCCCCTATATATCTTCTTTCTCTTCTTTACTTTTAGCAAACTTATCAGTTTCATAGATTTTAAAGTAGCTCAATCTGATTTTAAGGGAAACTAAAAGTAGTACATCATTCCAAGCTATTATACACATCTGTGATATTTCCCCCATGTATTTTATTTCCACGTATATTTTAAAATAGGGGCACCTGGGTGGCTCAGTCAGTTGTGTCCAACTTCATCTCAGGTCATGATCTCATGGTTCGTGTGTTCGAGCCCCGTGTTGGGCTCTGTGCTGACATCTCAGAGCCTGCGGCCTGCTTCAGATTCTGTCTCCGGCTCTCCCTGCCCCTCCTCTAGTTGTGCTCTGTCTGTCTCTAGCATAAATAAACATTAAAAAAAATTTTAAATATAGTACCATTTTTCTCGTGTGAATGAAAAAAAAAACCTAAAAGAAATATTGATCAACCAATTTAGGTAATATGAATTGGAAAACCTTTTTTGTTTTAAACTATCAACCAAAGCTTTATAAAGCTTTTGCTTGCTTTATACCTTAATAAGTTTAATGAACATATTGAATAGCCTCCCAAAGGGTTTATAATGGAAATGCTAACATAAACCAGACTCTAGTTCAGGTAAATATCATTTCCTATTTAACTTCCTGGGCTGTTAAAAAAAAAAAAAAGAAGTGACATTTTAGGTATGAGGTAGTCAATCTTCAGTACTTCTCATCACCTCATTATACTGCAGGGTGATCACATGGTTTCCATGAATGGCAAGGCCATCCTTAGAGATAGAAAAATATATAGTAAAGAAAATCAGGAAGCCTTAAGGAATAATTGTGGAGATAGTTAGGCTATTCTTTAGGCAGGTGTAAGATTGGGGGACAATTGCTTACCTATGAACCTAAAGCCCTTTCTATATCCAGCTGATGAAGCCCTGTGCATCCTCCCAAACTTTAGGCTCCCTTTTTAAGTCACTGCTCAGTTTTGAGTTCTGGAACTGTAAGGTAGGAACCAAGGCCATCCTGCTGTCAGGACAGGGAACAAAGATGAAGTTTTTCATTCATCTAAGATGACACATTTCCAGTTAAACCAAATCATGTATAAAATGTTAATCTGTAGTATAGGGGATTGTGAGCACTTGACTTAACATTGGCTGTCGAGAAGCCCTGAGAACTGATTGGAAATAGTAATCAAGACCCTATATTCCTTTTCCCTGTTCTGTACCCAGTGTAACCAACATGAGCACAGACCAGTAACAGAGGAAATGCAAAATAGTGCTACTCAGAAACTCATCTGCTCTTGGAGGCCCAACATGGTTTTAGCACCAAAGTATGTGCTACCAAAGCTTTATTTTAAATATCCAGACCAAGACTTTCAATTTAGCATTCTCAATCAAAGCTCCGTATTCTACAATACCTTGTATATTTGTATTGCTGGTATTTTCCATACTGTTTCCTTGTTCTCCCCTGTAAACCTAAGTGACAGTTAATGATCTCCTTCCCTGTAGTCTTTCCATCAAGTGCTGCCAGAGAAATATGCCTATCATCTCTATCTGTTCATATTTCTGTCCTCTTCAAAATCCTTGGTTGAATGGCACATGGAAACACCTAATATCTGTTCAACAAATAAAGGTATCCACAAGTCTAACAGCAAAGATTCTTAGCTGGGAGATGAAAAGAAGTGTCTCATTCCTAAGAAATTAGAGAGAGGGATTGGCAGTATATAACATAAGGAAACATGTTCAATAACATTCATTATTTTCTTCATGCAAGTCATTTTTGCCTAATAGGGATATGTAGAAGATGGCCAAACAAAAAGCAAAACAAAACAAAAAACAAATGACAGAGGAAACATGATTTTTTTCCTTTTTTTTGTTTTTCTTAATTTTAATTTTATTTTGATAAAAATGTTTAGTAAAATTTACCCTCTTAGTAAATTTTTAAGTGTACAATAAATATTGTTGACTGTCTTTACAGTGTTGTACAACAGATCTCTAGAATTTAATCATCCTGCTTAACTAAAACTTTATACCTGTGATTGATAACTTTCCTTTCTCCTTTCCCTCCCAACTTTTGGCAACCACCATTCTACTCTTTAATTTTATGAATTTGACCACTTTAGACATCTCGTGTAAATGGAATCATGTAGTCTATGTCTTTGTGTGACTGGCTTATTTCACTTAGCATAATGTCTTTGAGATTCATTCATGTTGTAGAATATTGTATATTGTATATATTGTAGAATTTCTTCTGATTGGGTTTTTTTTTTTGAGTGAGTGAGAGAGAGAGAGAGAAAGCCAGGAAGGAGCAGGGAGATAATAGCAAGCAGGGTCCTATACTATCAGTGCAGAGCCCAGTGTGAGGCCCCAATGCCGACTGAGACACCCAGGTGTCCCCTCAGGATGGCTATGTTAAAAACAAACAAAAGACAGGAAGTGTTGGTGAAGATGTGGGAAAACTGGAACCCTGTACACAGTTGGTAGGAATGCAAAATATACCACCACTATTGAAAAGAGTATGGAGGTGTACCTGGGTGGCTCAGTTGGTTGAGGGACCAACTCTTGGTTTCGGTTCAGGTCTTGATCCCAGGCTGTGCACTGAGCGTGGAGGCTGCTTAAAATTTCTCTCTTTCTCTCTTTCTCTTTCTCTCTCTCTCTCTCTCTCTCTCTCTCTCTCTCTCTCTCTCTCTGCCCCTCTCCTGCTTGCAGTCTCTCTAAAATAACATTTAAAAAATTTAAAAAAAAAGAGTATAAAGGTCCTCAAAAAATTAAAAATAGGACTACAAGCAGTCCCATTTCTGAGTATTTATCCAAAAGAATTAAAATCAGGATTTCAAAGACGTATCAGCCCTCCCCTGTTCATTGAAGCACAATTCACAGTAGCTAAAGATGTGGAAATAATCTAAAAGTCCATTGACAGATGACAGATAAAGAAAATGTGGTATATGCATACTATGTAATATTTTTTCTTAAAAAACGAAGAACATGCTTTTTAGAAGGTTAAGATAATTAGGCCTTTTAGTTAAAAAATCAAAACTTTTTTTTTTTTGCTTTGCATTTAAAGACTTAAATACTGCCCCTGTGAACAATACAGACTCACGCCACAGCTCCACCTACATATACTGCTCTTTCTTCCTCTCCTAACTGGATGCACTATGAAGAGTCACAATTTCCTGCAACATACAGGGCCTCTAACAATTTCATCATGAAGCTTTTCCTAAGTCTCTCGAGCAATTTTAAGAGCACTGTCTTCTATTCTCCCAATTTAGCATGGCCAAGAATAATCAATGAAATTATATCCAGAGTATGGTGGGCTCAATATTAATTAAATTAGGACCAAATATAAGGTTAGTTGTGGTAATTGAAACATTTTAGCACCCCTTTACTACACACATCAAAATCAGGTGTTGGCATTTTTAAAGAAGTAATGAAAGTGACTTTAGTTTGATTAGCTAGACTTTCCATATGAAATGTATCAAGTTGTGTTTACTTTGAATACTGTTTATAGGCGATACATAATAAAAATAGATATGTGATTAATAGAATATCCTGAAATATTCATAAGTTATTCTCAGCCAGGTGTATCAGACATTGACAATTGTTTTTTAGTGAAGTTTAACTCAGTGTTTTTAGGTATTTTGAAAAATGGCAAAATTTTAATGTAACATTCTAATTTAAAACCATATTTTTGCTTACAGAAATGTATTTGAAACTGAACATTAATACATTTGCCATCTTGAATTTACTGTTGAAAAATCTTAAATGTATTATATCACCTATCACCTTACCTATCACCTCTTCTTTGAATATTAGTTGACTCTTCTCACTTATTAATTTGTCAAATAATATCTCCCTTGGAAGATTGTTCTAATAGCATAAAAAGAGCTTTGTAAGAATTCTTGAAAATAGATGAATGATCAGTTTTGCTGTGGTTAAAATTATGATACTTTGGGAGTATATAATTTGTTCTGAGAGTGATCATTTGTTGTGAAAATATGGATTTAATCACAAAGTATATTACTGTAATTTATTGCTAAAAATCCCACTTAAATATACAAGCAGAATAAATAAAATATAAAAATTGTAGGAAAATAGCTCTGTGTGTATATACATTTTTGTATAACAAGATCTGGTCAAATTTATGAACTGTATGTTTTGATCACTTAAAAATATTAAGTATTTTTGAAAATAGAAATGTTCAATATTTATATAAGCATTTGCTTTATCTGTGACTTTTGTGTTTTTTCTTAGATTAGCCTTCTACTCAGTGATTGTAAGCACATTTACTGATATTCTTCTAATACCTTTACGAGTTTGGGGGAGATGCATCTGGACTTTATTTGGGGGGATGTCATGTAGTTATGGAATGACCTTTTCCTACTTGTTTATTTGTTTGCTTATAAAACAAATGTCAGTTACAAACTTCATACCTCAAACTTCTTATTAAAAATATCCATCTTTTGTTCCCACTGAATTAGTATGCCCTATACTTAGATTTTTTATTGTCAGGAAAAAATGATTTTTAAAAAGCAGTTAAAATATAACAGAAAAGAGCTTAACTTTATAAAATAAAAAAATGCTCTTATTAATAAAAAGATGTGCAACCCAGTACAAAACTAGGCAAATGATATGAACAAGAAATTTTTATAAGAAGTATGAACATCCATACCAATACACATGAAACAAAATCTCTCTTTACTCTTAACCCAATAAAAGAAAATGACATAAACAGCAAGATAATTTTTTTCTTTCCTTTAGAACAGAAAAGATCAACAAGTTTAATTTTAAACACTGTTTAGGCAAGTATGTACAAAAACAAACATTTTTTGTACATGTTGCTGAAGAAGTGAGTTGATAGACTCTTTGAAAACAACTTTGGGGGCACCCTGAGTGGCTCAGTTGGTAAAATGCCTCTTAATTTTGGCTCAGGTCGTGATCCATGGTTCACGAGTTGAAGCACCGTGTTGGACTCTGTGCTAGGATTTTCTCTCTCCCCTTCTCTCTGTGCCCTCCCCTACATAGGTGCTTGCGGTCTCTCTCTCTCTTTCTCTCTCTCTTTCTCAAAACTTTAAAAAATGATTATAGAAAACAACTTCCATAATATCAGTCACTTAATTGACAATTTGGTAATAATATATGTCTTGGCAAATCTATCTTAAAATATACCTGCAGTCCAGAAAATGCAAACTAATCTATAGTATCAGAAAGCAGGTCACTAGTTGCCTAGGGAAGGGACTGAGGGGTAGAAGGGTAGCATTAACTAGGGAAAATTTGGGAGGCTTATGTATATATTCACCATTTTGATTGTCGTAGTGGTATGAAAGGTATACACATACGTCAAAAGTTACCAAATTGTACACTTTATGTGCAACTTTTTTCATGTCAGTTATGCCTCAATAAATGTTAGTGAAGAGAGATATGCTCAAGTATGAAAAAAATATTAGCCAAAATTTTTTCCTTGCATCACTGTTTGAAATGGCCACAACCTGTAAGCAATACTCTGCATGCATTGTATCTAAAACGAAAATAACATCCACCAGAAATGCTCATAAATGATCTGGGATGTAAAAGTAATTTTTAAAAATAATAAGCAAAACTTTTCAACAGAAAAAGATAAGACTTGAGGCAAATGGGCGAGAAATCTTTAGATAATTTTTCCTTGTTTTGAAATAGCAAAATTTTAATGTAGCATTCTAATTTAAAACTATATTTTTGCTTATAGAAACATATTTGAAATTGAACATTAATAAATTTCACATCTTAAATTTACTATTGAAAAATCTTAAATGTATTATATCACCTATCACTTACCTATTATTTTAATTTAAAAAGTAAATAAGGAAAAGTGAACATTTTAACAGGTAAGAGGCAAACACTATGAACTATTACAGTCACAGAGGCCATCATATCAAATAACAGCAGCTTCATTATCACAGAGTAACTATACCATTAGAGTATGCTCTTCAATAAGAAAGGATTTTTATTTTTGCAAAGCATACAGCAAAATGTTGATCTCATATTTCTGGAAAAAAATGATAGCTCAGTGGGCATTTAGTATGACTGTGGTTTCAATGTCAGTTCAGTTAAAGCCTGTGCATTACTATTCAGTCAGTGCTGAGCTATTCACTCAGTGACCCTTATGGGCCAGAGAGGTTTTCTATTAGTTCAGTTCTCAAAGACGTAGTTTGCTGACTCGGATCAGAATCATGCATGTACAGCTCTGGGAAAGAAGCCCAGGAATTTTATAAATAACTTTATGGGTTTGCTTTCCTGAGCCCTCTGCAATTTCCCCCGTACTTTCTGGTTCCCTAGGGCTTCCCTTTTGGTCCTTTTGCCAGAAAGCTGGGGCTTTAGTTACCCTTCTCTGGTACCTACTTTTCTAGCTTTGCCAACATCTGAGGCAAAAGATGCAAGAAAAAATTGCAAGGAGAAATTGGAAAGGTAATTCAGCTCTTTCTTTTGGGACCGCAATTGTACTGATTGGGCAGGGAGAATCTACTCTAATAATTTTGGTTCCTGTGGGGTCCCAATGCAGTGCTACAGGATTGTTTGCAACCAGGACCAGAGAACCTCTGCTAGAGCTCTCTGTTTGCACCCCTGTGCCTGCTTCCAGGTTTGGGGCTACATAGGGCTACAGGCTGGGCACACTGGAGAAAAACAAAAGTGATAGATAGACTCACTACTGATCCCTTGGTATTTCAAATTGCCATCTACTTCACCGATCTACCTGCTATTATTTAATTTAGAGTCCTCAAATAGCAATTTCATGCCTTTTGCCCAGATTTTATACCTGCTTTCAGAGGGAAAGACATGATGGAGTTTGCTTACTCTGTTAACTGGAACTTAAACTCAAGCAAACGCTTTCGGTTAATAAACTTACTAAAATCCTTGGTATCATCAGTACAAGAGTGTCCTTTCACTGTTGCTTTGAGTGAAGTATACAACTGAACTCAATGAAAATTTACATATTATTAGACTTTTACTTTATGTAAAAAATATATGCACATTAATATTGCACTTTAAATTAGACTTATGAATATCAATTTATTTCTTAAGCTTTTTCTTGGTTGACCTCAGAAGTGGCACAGAATTAATTGTCCCTTTAAGTATGCTTGCTTGCTGTTCATTAATGACAATATGCAGTTCATATCAAGCTTTATTTATTGAAGTATAATCAACATATAACATATTAGTTTGAGGTATACAAGATGATGATTTCGTATGTGTATACATTGTGAACTGATCCCCACAAGAAGTCTAGTTACCATCTGCCACCATTCAAAGTTAACTTTTAGTATTTGCTACCTTAGCAGCTTTAAAATATATTCTACAGGGGCGCCTGGGTGGCTCAGTTGGTTAAGCGTCTGACTTTGGCTCAGGTCATGATTTCACGATTCATGGGTTCAAGCCCCGCATTGGGTTCTGTGCTGACAGCTCAGAGCCTGGAGCCTGTTTCAGATTCTGTGTCTCCCTCTCTCTCTACCCCTCCTCTGCTCATGCTCTGTCTCTCTCTGTCTCAAAAATAAATAAAAACATTAAAAAATAAATAAATAAATAAATAAATAAAATATATTCTACAATATTAAAGACTATGGTCACATGTTGTATATTATGCCCCCATGACTTATTTATTTTATAACTGGAAGTTTGTATCTCTTTGCTCCCTTCACCCATTTCACCCACTCCCCAAACCCCCTTCCTGTCTGGCAACCACCATTCTCTTCTCTGTATTTAGGATTTTGGTTTTGTTTTGTTTGTTCACTTTTTTGGATTCCAAATATAAGTGAAATCATATGGTATTTGTCTTTCTCCATCTGACTATTTCACTTGCATAATTCCCTCAAGGTCTACCCATGTTGTTATACATGGCAAGATTTTGTTCTTTTTTATAGCTGAATAATATTCCATTATATATATATATGGAATCTGTTCCATTAGACACACAGACACACAGACACACACACATACACACACACACACACACACACACACACCCCTCACATCTTTACCCATACCTTGATGGATACTCAGGTTGTTTTTGTATCTTGGCTATTGTAGATAATGCAGCAATAAACATAGGGGTGCACATATCTTTTCATATCTTTTTGAATTAGAGGTTGGTTTTTGTTTTGTTTTGTTGTTGTTTGCTATTTTTCTTCTTTTTTATAAATACTCAGAAGCAGAATTGGTGGGTCATATGGTAGGTAGTTCTATTTTTAATTTTTTGAGGAACCTCTGTATTGTTTTCCACAGTGGCTGCACCAATTTACATTCCTGCCAACTGTGCATGAGAGTTCCTTTTTCTTCATATCCTCACCAATAGTTATTGTTTCTTGTATTTTTGGTATTAATTATTCTGACTGATAGGTGATATCTCAGTGTAGTTTTGATTTGCCTTTCCTTTGATTAGTGATGTTGGACATCTTTTCAAGTACCTGTTGGCCATCTGTGTGTCTTTGGGAAAATGTCTATGCATATCTTCTGCCCATTTTAAAATCAAATTTCTTGTTTTTTTTTTTTTTTGCTATTGAGGTTTTTACAAGTTCTTTATATTTTTTTGATATTAGAACCCCTTGGCAAGACTTATTTTAAATTTAAAAATTGTTTTTGCATTTTAGAAGCTTTTAATTAATTAATTAATTAATTAATTTTTTTATTTTTTAGAGAGGGAGAGAGCATGAGCTGGGGAGAGAAGCAGAGGGAGAGAAAGAATCTCAAGCAGGCTCCATGCTCAGTGTGAAGCCCAAAGTGGGGCTTAATCCTACAGCCCTAGACTCATGACCTGAACCAAAATCAAGAGTCAGATGCTCAACCAACTGATCCACCCAGACACCCGTTTTTAAGAAACTTTTACAACAGACACTCTTCCTCTAGATGTCAGACAGTCTGTCATTTTCTTTACATATTTCTTTTAAACACACCTGTACTGAATGTGAAACAGGGGCCAAAGAGAGTTCTAAGGATACAGAATGAATCAGCTAGAAAAGCTTTGAATATATACATGAATGTTGTAGTATCCCTGGATAGGGAGATGTCTTACTGATTGATATGCACACGTCCATCTATACAGTTTAGCCAGGGTTGTGCTATGCTTAGGGAGAAAGCTCAACAAATTTCGAGACTGTGGAACACTGACTGGACGCAGGGGAGATGGAGTATCTCGACAATCTGGCTTAATTTAAGTTCACTTTAAGATCAAAATATTCACCTTTATGCCTGTATAACAAAAAGAATGGTTTTCATGAGTAACTGAGGCTAAGGAGATTTCACCTGTTTTCTATCATCCAACAAAGAACAGGGCTTGACCACTTCTCATCACCTCCACCACTATCTCCCTGGTTTATGTCAATGCCATCCATTTATTACCCCATCTTTGCAACAACCTTCCGACTGATCTCTCTGCTGTGCACACCACTGCCAACGATCCAATTCCCACAGCAGAAAGAATCATACTTTTAGAACTAAAGTCACATTCTGTCTATCTTCTCAAAACCCTCTAATGGCGTTCCTTTTCCACCTGAATAAAAGCTGAACCCCAAGTCTTTACAGTGACCTACAGTGTCCTACATGATTTGGAAAAAAGATGTCTCTAATATACCCCCTACTAATATTTTCCTACTCTCCTTTCTTCAGCCATACTGTCCTCTCTACACATGTTTGAACATGGTAGATGTACTTCTGTCTCAGGGCTTTTGTACTTGTTGGTGCCTTTGTTGGAATTCTTGTCCCCTCCACCCACATAGTTCATTTCCTCCTCTCCTTCAAGTCTTTACTCAAAGGCCATCTTTCATTGAGGCCTTCCCTGGCTACCCTGTTTGAAATAACAACTCTCCACCTCCCTGAGCTACACTATCCCCTTTCCCTGCTTTATTTTTTTCCATCGTTCTCATTATCATCAAATATATTATTTCATTTTTACTTAGCTTGTATATTGATGTATTATCTGTTTTCCTCTCCTACATAGAATGCTACATGATGTCACAAAATAATTGTTTTCTTTACTGCTGCTATATCCCCAGAGCCTGGAAAGGTACATAGCATGTAATAAATAGTTTATAAATACTTATTGGGTTAATAGGTATATTCTTTAATAGATGCTTATAGATATAAAATTGTGGTACTTGCTAAACTTAGAAACCAGAGAGTACACCACTGATTCTGAAAGCTTTCTGATAATGATAGATTTCTAATCAAGAATATCCAACAAAGTTCTTTGGATAAGAAAGTAAAGACCTACGTCTTCTGGAACTTCTTTTGCAATACAAGGGAATTTGATTATAATTGTATAGAGTTGTTGCAAAACCACTAGGGTCCATCTTTGAAATATTTCTCATACACATCCTTGTTTTTCTAGTCTTGTAGTAATTGTCCTAGTTTCTCTTAGCTTCTTTATTATCGTGATTTCATAACTGGCTTTCCTATGTGTCTTATCCCCAAATCTATCATACACGTTGCTTTTTAAATAATCTTTATAAAGAATGGCTACAGTTTTGTCAGCCCCCTGCTTCTGTGCTGTTTCATAGCATTCATGGCCCTTCATGATCTGTCATTTTTACTTTAACTAGTAGAAATTATTCCCCATTAAATATCTTTTTCTTCTGTGCAATTAGAATCTTTTCTCCAAACCTACCTGGTATTTTCTGTCTTCTGAGCTTTTGTTCAGCATTCTTCTTGTGTTCCTCAGTTTGCAATCCCACCCAAATGGTTCTTAATCTGGAATGTGTGAATGAAATTGAAACCTGTGCTGATGTCACTCTAGGGGAGCAGCACATCTACAGCTGCCTTCATGTTACCCAAGGATTGTCTAGCAGGAGTGACCGCCTAATATGCTCTTTCTACTTAAGCTGCCCACTCTGGATTGTTTTCCATCTTCAGCCTCCAGGATATTTTTAGATACCTCCATCCCCAGTCCATGAGGACATGAGAGATAAGTGGTGGAGATCTTCTTCCTCACCAGTATTTGGAATTAGTAATTAGTTGGTGCTAATATGAACTAGCTCAAGATTTCCTCATAGCCAAGATCATAGAAAAATCCACCCTCATTACACACAGATTAATGGTTCAAAAGTTTGTAAACTTTGTGACTTCCCTGGCTTGGGACTGGGGGCTAGGAGTATCCCTTTAACAAATTATTGGATAACTCCAAAATAAAGAGAAGATTATAAAATAAAGATCCTGTTACAAAGGTATATTCAGAAATGTGTTTTGCCTACAAAGTGGAACAACTGACTTCATCTGAAAGATTGAGGAAAGGCTTTATCAAGAATTTTACTTGTTCTTTTTTTTTCTTTTGTTCGTTTTGTTCTTCCTTTTCATTTTTCTCTCTGTCCTTGTCTCTGTTTCTGTCTCTCTCATCCTTTCTTGTGTGTGCTTATCTTACTGAAAAATTGGGAGCAGGGTGCATAAGCAGAAAGGATGGTTTTAAAAAGTGATAAGTCAACTTGCACGAAATAATTCATGTGATAAACCAGGAGCAAGAAATTATGGGTCTATGTGCAGAGGGCAGAATGTGAAATGAAGAAAGAAGTTAAAAAAGAGGTTGTGACTTAATCTGAAGGTTGGAATGAGAATTGCATTTATCATTGTTACAAAAATGAGAATTTGGAAACAACTTTCAAATCATTACAGGATGAAATAACCTATATAAAGCACATATGGTCAAATATATATGGCTTAATTATCAGTCATGCTGTCAGTGGCAAGGGTGTCCACGAAAGACCTGAGACCTAAGAGTGGCACAGTTATTTAAAATGATGATTGAAATAAGAGGGATAAAAGGAAGTGAAGCAAAGCATGTAATGTAGGAAAATCTCCAGATTTAAGTTTCTGTTGGGTCTCTGTTTTCTCTCTTTGCAAAATAAATGTTAGGATTCCAAGGCGGTTGCCTGGTTCACAAGGCTGCCATCAAGATTAAATGAGAAAATACTTGTGAAAAGCATTTCCAAAAACTCATACATTTTCTACAGATTAAGGTATTACTAGCAACTTTTTAAAAGGCAGGGCACTTGTCATATCACAGGGTATTAGAGAGATAAAGTATTTATTCTCAAAATTAAATTTAACGCCATGCACAGTTACCCAGTTTTTAGTTTGTTAAAATGATTTCTAAGCTTGGAAGAATTTGGGGAAAATCCCTGAAAGGCTAAAATGTAGGGATATTCCGTAACCTCAGGTCTCCTAAAGGATATTAATATCCTCTGTTCCCAGACCGGTCCCCTGTAGTGAAGTCAGTGGAGAAGGGTGAGCATGACCGTGGAACTTTATAATCCAGCTCTGGGCGAATTATTATTAAGGGATGACGTAATGTTCTTTTCTTTTAGTAGATTATGTATTGTTGCCAGTTCTTCTTTGCATTTCTATTTCTGGATGCTTTGCTCTCTTGCTTTGTTTGTTTCCCTATTTATCTACATTTTTGGAATAATAATAATATAGACTCAGAAATATAAAAGAAATTGAATCAAATAAAAACAGTAAATATATAAAATTTATAAAATTGAAAGATAATAAAATAGAACCAAAGAAGCACCTTATCTGCATTTCCTTTATTGTTATATTTCCTTAATTTTAGCTTTTTTAAAATAATTTCTTATTTCTTATTTTATTTGATTTCTTTTTGTTTATACTTAAAATAGAATCTCGGGGAACCTGGGTATCTCAGTAGGTTAAGCATCTACCTTTGGGTCAGGTCACGATCTTGTGGTTCGTGGGTTCAGGCCCCACATGGAGCTCTGCACTGACAGCTCAGAGCCTGGAGCCTGCTTCAGATTCCATGTCTCTGCTCTCTGCCCCTCCCTCACTCACACTCTGTGTGTGTTTCTCTCTCAAAAGTAAATGCACATTAAAATTTTTTAAAAAAATGAATCTTAAGTTTGAGGACTTCTTTTCTTTATCTTTAATATGTCTTTAAGGTTGTGGGCATTTTTTGAACGTGTAGTTTTCTATATAAGTTTTGATTAAATATTTTATCTTCATTGTTTTCTAGATAATGTGTAATTTCAGCTTTTTAATTTATTCTTTGAACAAGATATATTTATGTTTCCTAATTTTCAAAGAGAGTGTTTTAAGTTAACATTTGTCTTTTATTTCTAAACTTTTGGAGTATGTTTGTGAACTGTGGCTTTACTTTTTAAATTTTTAGTACTTATTTGTGCTAAGTACATAGTGTTTTGTTAAATTTTGGTATGTTTTCGTGGCAAACCAAAAATATATGTTCTTTATTTTATTGATTTATTGAATAGAGCTTGGTGATTTTATTTATTTGGTGATATTTATTTATTTTATTTATTTAATTTATCCTCTATATCTGTGCTTATTTTTAGCAGCTAGTTCTGTTAGATTTTGGAATAGTTATTAAAATATTCCCACTATTTTATATTCATCATGTTCTAATTGCATTTATAATAGTTTTTGGATTAATATTAATATTAATATGCTGTTGTTTATTTGTTACACTGTTTATATTCTTCATAAATTAAGCATTTTGATGGGGTGTCTGGGTAGCTCTGTCAGTTAAATGCAACCAGTTCTGGATTTCCGCTTAATTGACGACCTCACCGTGGTAAGATTGAGCCCTATCTCCGTGCAGGGTGTAGAGCCTGCTTAAGATTCTCTCTGCCCCTCCTCCATTCTCATGCACCCACGTGTACATGTGTGCTCTCTCAAAAAAACCAAAAAACAAACAAACAAACAAAACATTTTGCCATTGTATAATTTCATTTGCCATTGTATAAATTTACAATTTATAAAATTGTATAATTTCCCTTTTTGTGTTACATGTTTTTATCTATTCTTGTGTTTTGTTCTGTTTTTGGGGTTTTGTTTTTGTTGTTGTTGTTGTTGTTGTTAAGTATTATCTCTCCTCCATCCCTTTTTATTTTTGTGAATTTATTTCGAGATTCTGCCCGTAAAATCTTTCCTTTCATGACTTCCATCTCAGATTCTCAATCTCCCAAGTATATAAATCAGGTCTCAAACATGGCCATCTTCTCCTTCGATTCATCTCTAGAATAATTTAATTCTAAAACAGTGTTCTCGATTTTCAAAAAGATTTGTTTTTATATCGTAATTGAGCAAATGCCTTTGTTATTCTTTCTTTGTTCAAGGTGTTAACCGTCTGTTCATACAGTTACATTCTATTTGGAGTGGCCTTTATGATTTGTCTGCCTCTTTGCTTTCCTACTTTGGCTTCGTCACTGGGGTTCATGCCTAACTGCTGCCATAGTTTATGCAGGAAGGATCTTTTACGTAAAGGCAGGGCCAGCATCTCTCCCTGGCAGCCAACTGCCTACAGACCTGAAAATTACCATTTTTCCATCAGGGCGTCAGCTGCAAAAGGTGTCCCCCTCTATCCCTCACAATTCAGGTTGAATCTGCTGACCGTTTCAGCTTCCACAGCTCTCTTGTAGCCAGATCACCCCAAAGAGACTCACGGATATTTAGCTTCTTTTCAATTTAGGGCAAAATTGCAACTTATAATCAGTTTTGCAAAGAAAAAAAATCCAGGCCAAAGCCTGGCTTTTGTTCTGATCCCAGAGTTTGCACACCAGGACTGGGTTATGTCCACCTGGAAAAAGGGGTACATGGTTTTCTACACACAAACGACACCATCTGGCTACCAAGCTGTTTGCCCAGAGGGCATGCTTTATTTCTAAGCATCCATCCGAAGTGGGCACCTTTCCCTAGTTTCCCAAAGGCAGAGTGTGGGGTGAGTGGAGGCTTTCCCCCTGGGGTCCACAAATTCTCATATACAATTCACTCACTCTCATTTGTTGATTCTCTCTCTCTCTCTCTCTCTCTATCTCAAACTCACACTAATCATTACTTCAGAATTCTCAACAGCAAGTCTCCTGCCTCATTTCAAGGTCTGGGAACAGGAGGCACAGCTCTTGCCGTCCTGGATTCTGGGAGGGCAAAAATTCTCACCTGAACCCTCTATACCACTGCCTTTAGACCCAGAGACAGCTTATCTCCGTAGAAGTAATTAATCACTAAACTGGAGTTGGAGGGGTATGAGCAATGTGGACTCATTGTGGTGTCACTTACCCCGAATCCCATGGAATCTCTCTAGATATTAAATTCCCAAAGGCTGTTTAAGTGTCAGATATGGCAGTATAAACTAAATAGCATGACCTGCCTAAGGGCCAGATCCCCACTCACTTCTCCAGCTCCATCTGGCATATCTCTTCCACTTGCTTTCTGCCAGTCCAGCCACTTTGACTGCCTTTCTATGCCTCAAATGGGCTGTGCTTCCTCAAGTTCCTGGACTTTTTGTTCATGTTAATTCCTACTCTTACGGCACATCTCAGACCAGGAGACGCCTGGCAGACAGCTTTCCTGAAGATCCCAGCCAAGTGAGGTCTTATGGAGGAGGCTGTCATCTTCATTGCTCTTATCGGAGCATCCATATGAACACTTATCCCCTGCACTAGATTGGAAGTTATATGCAGGTGAGCCTGCTGTAGTTCCCCTTGTGTCTGCAGCACCTGGAACAGTGGGAGCCAATGGTTTTTGTTGTGTAAATAAAACCAGGAGAGAACCCAGACACTGCGTAAAAGTTTTCCTGAGAAATCACAAGTCTCCGTCATCTGAATGCAAAATTTGCTAATGAACTGTTGAGCAGAGAAATCTCATACTAGATTTTCTCACATTGAAGAATGGGATCCCCCATCATTAATTTGTGAAAAATTTTAAATATACAGAAAGTCAAAAGCATTTTATAGTGATCATCCACATATTCATCACATAGACACCATTAACATTTCACTAGGCTTGCTTTGTTGTAACTCTATCCATCCCTCAGTCTATTCATCAATTCATGATATTTTATATACTAAGTAAGTGGCAGACTTGAGTATATTTCCCCTTAAAATCACTCACATGTATATCATTATTGAAAGCTTAACACTTATTTATAGACAGTTTTCACTCTTCTGAAGTTAAATTTTATAGGCAAATACATAAATTGTAGCTGTAAGTTTATGAAATTTTTGATGAATGTATATACATGTGTAACCCAAATCTATATCGACACATATACATCATCATGATCTCAGAGAGGTCCTTCATGCAGTGTAGCTGGGTCATTTGTATATATATCTCACTGGGCTTTCCACAAAGCTGTCGTGAAATTTAAATGACATGAGGTAAAATATAAAGATAATAATACAACTAAGTAACACCATCATAGAACAAAACATTTAAGTAAACACAAATCTTAAATAAATGGGAGAATAGGCACCTCATAACTTCCTTTTAAAGTTATCTCCTGCTCTATAATCATCAGAGTTCCTATTATTTTAAGGATTTCACTTTAACATAAAAAAAAAAAAAAAGGTCTCTGTACTCATTTCCTATGTGAATCAGGCTGGTAGTCTTGCCTTTGTTTCAGAGGCTTCCGGGTATAGTAGAAGAAACAGGTTTTGGTGCATAAGGTATTTTATTTTATTCAGTGACTTTAATAAATTATCTAACTCTTTGAGATTTAATTTTACAATTTGTAAAATGTAGAAGGTAAAAATAGCCACTGATAGAATTTGGGGAGTGAGGAGAGAAGAAAATGTTGATAATTAAATGAAATAATATAAAGTCTTGGAATCGAGTTTCCTTTACCCCTCCCTATCCTTGAGCTTTTTGGTTTGAGTGATGCGTATATTAAAAGATGATAAAACAAAATTAATTTATAGTTGAGCAATGGCAGAAGGAGACAAATGAAGACATTTTTGAAGTTTTTTTTTTAAATATAAGCACCAAAATCTGTATTTTTTCTGCTATATTCTGAAGGCTTTTAGAAGAAGGTAAGACTAAAAGTCTGATTTATATATTTTTGAGTCTTTCAAGAGACCCTTAGGGGCACCTGATTGGCTCAGTCCGTTGAGCGTCTGCCTTTGGCTCAGGTCATGATCTAGCAGTTCATGGGTTTGAGCTCCACATCGGGCTCTGTGCTGACAGCTCAGAGCCTGGACCCTGCTTTGGATTCTGCGTCTCCCTCTCTCTCTCTCTGCCTCTCCCCAGCTCACACTCTGTCTCTGTCTCTAAAAAATGAATAAACATTAATTTTTTTAAAAAAGAGCCACTTAAAGTGTACTACATAAGCAGCTCTACCTACAGCACTATCAAATGTTCCTGAAAATAAGTGTTTTGAATCTCAAAAAAGTTTAAACTGTCAATTATTTCACAATGCTATAGTAGTGAAAACATGAGTGGCTGGAGAGCAAGATGGCTTAGAGATGATTCTTCTTCATATGTGGGCTCTTGTCTCTACGAAATATATAAACGTGGGCATGTTACTGCCTTCAGGTGCCTCGGTTTCCTCATCTGTGAAATAGAAGCAATATTTCCTATCTCAATGGATTATTGTATAGATTTAATGTGTTTATGCATGTAAAGTTCTTAGAACATCACTGAGCATATAGTAAATTCTCAATAAAATGAGCTCTCATTATTGGAGTTAGGCAGACATACATTCAAATACCAATTCCATACTGTGTGATCTTGGACAACTTACTTATCCTCTCTGAGATTTAGTTTCTGTGTTAGTAACATGTGATTAATAAAACATTAGATAATAATACTTGTAGGGTAGTGCCTCACATACTGTAAATGCCCATGGGTTGTTCTTGCTGGATTTTTCATCCTAGCTTCTAGTTTTAGAAAGGCATGGCAGATTACCTGCATTTTTTTAATCGAGGAGGAAAATGCAGAAGATATTTCTATTTCAAATAAAAGGAAATTATTTATTAAAAAATATAATCTCTGACACATTGATGCCCACCAGCTGCCAGAGATGAGAATTTTGGGAACCGCTATCCCAGAGAAGTCATAAACACTGGCAAGGGATAATTGAATCAAGATATGTTTGGGTCATATTCCGTTCTGCTGCATTGTCATCAATTTCACTATATTATTGCAGAAAAAAGTTGAGGATTGAAACTTTGTTATTCTAATTATTAGTATTATTTGCAGAGCTCTTGGGAGTGCTGTTTATTTCCCTTCTTATTTTTCACATAATGAATTGCTTTTGAATTCACCTTACATAGCTGCTATGGTTTTAAAAGATTATATCTCTGCATAATTCTGCTTAAATTGCTATCTTTTCTAAATCATATAAACTCTCTTCAATAATATCCTGCATGTATTTAATCTCACCAATTTTGGCAAAGCTTCATAAAATTATTGTATTATATTTTTATCCCTGGTGTCTATTAAATGTTTTTAAAACCAAGATTTAAAAAAAAAAAAAAAGGAAGAAGAAAAGGAAGAGCATTTTCAATGTTTTCTGTGCACATTTGCACTGTGAAATCACTTGTAACAGACTCACACAACTAATTAACAGATCTTTATTTTGTTGTGTTTCTGGCCGAGTCAATGTGACAGGATATGGGAAGCCATACCAATTAACAGGCCTGAGCAAGCTCTTCATTTGACAAACATTTAATAAGCAATAAAATAGGAACTTGGAAGTTCTGAAACTCACTGATGGAAAAAAGAGAGAGAGGAGCTCTGTTGCTTATCTGGAATAAAGGAGGAACTCAATTAAGCTAACAAGACGCAAGCTGTAAAAAAAAAAAATCAGGGTTGAGTTGAATTTTAGTTTAGCAAGCAACTTTGAGAGGTCACCTCGTCCTTCCTTTCCTTCCCAGTCTGCATTAAAGCACAGCTGTGCAGCCCACGGTCTGCTTTCTTTCTGAGAAATAGTCCTCCTTAATGGGAATGGCTATGGTAGAATATTAGATTTCTGCTTAAAATGCTAATGAAGATCTGGTACTTGAAAACCTAGTTTCAAATTTTAGTAAATTTCTAGTGATCATCTTTTAATAATCGCAAGGGCTGATTCATGGCTGTGCCTCTCCCTGCCTCTTCCTGTTAGATCTGTGTGTGTCTGATTCTAATGCTGTTCCAGGCACTAAACCTGAAATGAATTGATGCCATTGGTATTCGTCTCCAGGCACTTCTTCAGGAACCAGTGCTTCCCACTTCGCTTTATCATCCAATTAAAGGCTTCCGTATTTCTGAAAGTCAATAATTTAAAAAAAAATCAATACCTCTATATCTTGACTATGAATATATTTGCGAGAAAATTTAATGGACATGTTGTCTATACTCACTTATAGCTGGTATACTTCCAAAAAATTTATAGAGCATGTGAACTGACAAGATAAATGAAGTAGACGTTCATTATTCAAATTAAAAATTATTTTCTGTCAACTGAAGGCACCTATCATTTTTATAGCAAGATTTTAGTGCATACCAAGTATAATTAAATGAATTTTAAAATAAAATAATCATTAATATTGATATCTTATAACTTAACTCAATTATAATATTTATTTTTTAAGTTAACTGAAGTGACATTAATGGCACTAATAAAACTAAGATTAATCAGTGTGTGACTTTTTAACTGATTCAAAATTCATTTATTCATTCAAACATTTGTTATTATGTACTATCCAATTTCATGCAAATTAATTGAAAAAATAAATTTATTGAACACAGACTCTGAGTTAGGCTTTTTATTAAGCACTAGAGGCAGAGGTTAGCAGAATGATACGGCCACTGCACTCTGAGAGCTAAGAAAGGTATAATAGAAAATCATTTAGAGTGGGAACTTAGAGCCCTAGATTCTAGCTCAATGTAATGATCTTTGGTTTTCTACAGAGTTGGTTTGTGTTCATCTGATCTTTAATGTTCACTTATGATTTGTAAAGTACATACTGTATACCAATTCTATAGTGTTCAGCGAAAGATCATAATATTGTAATGGCAACATTATTAACAAGAACAACAAAGATCTGCGAATGCCTACTTTATACAGTACAACAAATTAACAGTTGGCATATTTTGATCTTTAGACAGTTGCTTTTATATGCCACAGAGTGTTCTTGTAAGCTTCTTATTGAAATGCATTTATGCTTTTTATTGATTTTCCAGGTGCAAAACTGATCTCAAATTCATTAATATTAATATGAGCGAAACTAGCTTGCTGAACATCAAAACAGTATTACATTTTAAAAGGAGGAAATTCCCTTTACAGTGAATTGGGAATATTTCCAGAGCAAAGGACTCCCAATTAAACATTATCCTTTAGTAGAAAATGTCTTCATTCACTTAGATAAATTTATGGTAGTCTTTAAAACTGTAAGAACTTATCTATTCAGGACAGTGCTAGGAGTTTGCAATTGCAAAATTTAGAAATGTGGAATACTTCCAATACTGGAAAACAACACCTGTGCCGTGTGGTATATAAACCATTTTTTTTTTTACTTATGTTTCTGTTATTCTGTTTCCACTTGTGATTCTGTTATATGCCAACCCTTAGTATGTTTATTCATATGTTCACTAACATTAAATATAAAATAAGTTCCTTACAGATAGGAGGCATTAATAATGTCAGAAAGGCGGAAAAATAAAGGAAACACAAAAGAAAAGAGCAAGAAAGGAGCTCTAAGATCTTTCTGTTTTTCTGTGATGTCGTATCAGGTAAAATGAAAACAAGGGCAGGAAAATCTCACAATAATCTAAAGTGTTAGGCAGATGTGATGATGAATTTGCCAGTCTACTGTGGCCAGTTCACTTATGCTACATGGGACAGCAGGGAGAAAGCTCCCAAGCTGTGGAGGACTTTTTCTCAGAGTATTCACTGCAGAGCAAATTTGTGTATTTCGCAGCCATTTTAACTGTAACAATGCTACAAGGTTGCCCACAGAAGCTGCTTTATCACTGACATAGCTATTTGTATAGGCAGTCAAGGTTTCACTGGTGTCAGTGACTAAGTGTGAACTTCTGCATAACATGTTATTCATAAACTTTCAGTTGAGGAGAAAAATTATTTTTCGCCAGTGTAGAGGATTCTATCCGGGCATTCTAGAGTTTTCCATTTTCATCATTATGCTCACTTATTGCAGGAGGTCATAAAAAACACGCTCCAACTGAGATCTACCTTGGAGAGTTAGTTTTTCATTTTAATTGAGGTGAAAGAAAATACAAATTTTCATTACTAAAGACAGTTTATGTTATGTAAAACACTCCCCAAAATATATTTTTTATAATATATAAACTGCAGTTTGCATTTACGTATTAAATAATAACACTTAAAAGGCACATATGAGCAATAGCTTTCAAATCTTTGAATAACAAAAATAAATATTTAGGTAATATTTTGAACAATGCATACTTACTATTAATGGTGACATGTCATCTGAATTGGACTCCCAAATATTTCTCAAAGTTATTAATTATAAAGGAAGAGTAATTGTAAAAATAATAAACTATTTTAAATAAAATTTCTGAAAACATGCACTTTAGTTCTTCAGCTTTATAAGTGGATAATCATTTATTTTAAACATATCCTATTTTTTTAATTTTTTTAATGTTTATTTATTTTTGATGGAGAGAGAGACAGAGTGCAAGCAGGGGAGGGACATAGACAGAGGGACGCAGGGTAACCCAGGGCGAGAACCCACCAGCCTTAAGATCATGACCTGAGCCAAAGTCGGATGCTTTACCGACTGAGCCACCCAGGTTCCCCTATTCTATTTTTTTTATGTTTATTTTATTTTATTTTATTTTATTTTATTTTATTTTATTTTATTTTATTTTATTTTTTGTGAGAGATAGAGAGACAGAGAGATAGAGAGAGAGGGAGAGTGCTCCTACGCAAGTTGGGGAGGGATAGAGAGAGGGAGACACAGAATCTGAAGCAGGCTCCATACTCTGAGCAGTCAGCACACAGCCTAACGCAGGGCTCAAACCCAGAAACTGTGAGATCACGACCTGAGCTGAAGTCGGACGCTTAACCTACAGAGCCACCCAGGCGCCCCAATTTTAAACATATTCTAACTTGAGGTTATGTGCTCTGGAATGGACATTTAAGTTATGAGTAATCATTGCTACAGATCTGTAGGCAAAGTTTACTAAGCATGGGTGAGATATGTAACATATGCACACACACACGCACACACACACACACACACACGGAATGAATGAGTAGTTAGCAAGAAACATTTTAAAAGGTTAAATATCATCATTGAAGCATTGCATAGCAGAGACAACGAGGAAGGTAGAAACTTGAGTTTGTGTTCTAGAAAGATTATGCTGAGCTTGTGAGACCTTTGAGCAAAGTAAGCAAATATTTCCCAATTGTAGTTAATTTGAAGAGTTTAAAATTTAAACAAAGCTAGCAATGATGATGCAGATCTCTGCCAAGTCTCCTTAAAAGACTTTATGGTACCGTTTGATTTAAAGTACTAGCGTGATTTATTTTCATATAGTACATACACACCATAGCAGTATATAATGAAAAAAATCACTAAAACAGGACATTGTATTACATTTTCCCTTCTTTCCAAATGCTGTCCCATACAACAGTCTAATATCTATTTCCTCCAGGTGTTGGTCAATTTGACATGTCAAATTTGCAAAAATACCGCCTAGGATATTGCCCCATAAAGCTATGATGATTCAGGGCTCATTTTTTTTAATCACAAAATCTTTTATAAATGTAAGATATAGTAATTTTCTATTTATTTTAGTTTATGTTATTTTATATTTAAAATAGTTCTTGCCAGTTTACAAAAGATTCTTACTGTATATTTGCCTAATGAGCCCATGGTTATTAAAAAAAATTAAACTCATGAGCAAGTTAGACTTCCAAAACTAACCAGAGACTTTATTTTTTATTATTATTTTTTTAAATTTATGTCCAAATTAGCATATAGTGCAACAATGATTTCAGGAGTAGATTCCTTAGTGCCCCTTACCCATTTAGCCCATCCCCCCTCCCACACCCACTCTAGTAACCCTCTGTTTGTTCTCCATATTTATGAATCTCTTATGTTTTGTCCCCTTCCCTGTTTTTATATTATTTTTGTTTCTTGTCCCTTATGTTCACCTGTTTTGTCTCTTAAAGTCCTCATATGGTATTTGTCTTTCTCTGACTAATTTCACTTAGCATAATACCCTCTAGTTCCATCCATGTACTTGCAAATGGCAAGATTTAACTATTTTTGATTGCCAAGTAATACTCCATTGTGTATATATCACATCTTCTTTATCCATTCATCCATCGATGGACATTTGGGCTCTTTCCATACTTCAGCTATTGTTGCTAGTGCTGCTATAAACATGGGGGTGCATGTGTCCCTTTGAAACAGCACACCTGTATCCCGTGGATAAATGCCTAGTAGTACAATTGCTGGATTGTAGTGTAGTTCTATTTTTAGTTTATTGAGGAACTTCCATACTATTTTCCAGAGTGGCTGCACCACCTTGCATTCCCATCAACAATGCAAAAGAGATCCTCTTTCTCTGCATCCTCGCCAACATCTGTTGTTGTCTAAGTTGTTAATGTTAGCCATTGTGACAAGTGTAAGGTGGTATCTCATTGTGGTCTTGATTTGTATTTCCCTGATGATGAGTGATGTTGAGCATTTTTTCATGTGTTGGTTGGCCATCTGGATGTCATCTTGGGAGAAGTGTCACTTGATGTCTTTTGCCCATTTCTTCACTGGATTATTCATTTTTTGGGTGTTGAGTTTGATAAGTTCTTTATAGATTTTGCATACTAACCCTTTATCTGATATGTCGTTTGAAAATATCTTCTCCCATTCTGTCGGTTGCCTTTTAGTTTTGCTGATTGTTTCCTTTGCTGTGCAGAAGCTTTTTATTTTGATGAGGTCCCAGTAGTTCATTTTTGCTTTTGTTTCCCTTACCTCTGGAGACATGTTGAGTAAGAAGTTGCTGCGGCCAAGATCAAAGAGGTTGTTGCCTGCTTTCTCCTCAAGGATTTTGATGGCTTCCTGTCTTACATTGAGGGCTTTCATCCATCTTGAGTTTATTTTTGTGTAGGGTGTAAGACAGTGGCCCAGGTTCATTCTTGTGCATGTCACTGTCCAGTTTTCCCAGCCCCACTTGCCGAAGAGACTGTCCTTGTTCCATTTAACAAGAGAATTTAAAGAGTCCTTGAAACATGTCATCTCTTACACATGTAAATTTGACTTATAACCTATATTCATCGAAAACTGAAAAATATTTTTGTTATTTATTAATGTTCTTGAAAAATTAACTGAAAAACTTTTTAGGGTGGAAAAAGATCTCTGTTAAATATGCAAGAAAATCCACTTTGTAAACTTTTTTTTATAAGGATACCAGTGTTTTAAAATAAAATATATTTTCTTATTAAACAAAATAATGTAATATTCATGGCATGCTGTGAATAATTATGGTATTTCCTGAGAAAGAACCACCAAACCAACTTTATGCAGATTGTTAGTTTGCTAATATTAGTATTAGCTTGCTAGGCTGCTGTAATAAAGTACCATAAACTGGGTGGATGGAATGACAGAAATTTATTGTCTCAGTTCCTGAGGCTAGAAGTCCAAGATCAAGGTGTCTGAGGGTCGGTTTCTTTGGACTGCTAGGGAGAATTTGTTCCATCCCTCTCCCCAGCTTCTGGTGATTTACTGTCAATCCTTGGTGTCTCTTGGCTGTAGAAACATCACCCTGATCTCTGCTTTTATTTTCACATGGTATTCTCTCTATATGTGTGTCTGTCCTTTTTAAAAGTACACCAGCTATATTGGATTAAAGTCCACCCTAATGACATTTTAACTTGATTGCTTCTGTTAAGACCCTATCTCCAAATAAGGTCACCTTCTGAGGTGCAGAATTCAACATGTGAATTCCAGGGGGACACAACTCAACCCATAACAGCAAATTGGCAATTTAAGTGTGATATCTTGAAGTATAACCAGCAATAAAATCATTTAAAAGAAATTGCCAGAATTCATTTTATGAATTGCAAAAAATAAAAGGTTGGCAAGCACAGAAATTTTAAAAGTGCTTTTTGTTATTTTTATTTCTGAAAATAATTACCATTTTAGGTTTTAAAGATATTCTTAAAGATGCTCATATATTTATTTTATATAATGAACTGTTTGAGCCACTCATGTTTATCAGGGGCAAATATATTTTTAAAAAATGTTTTCACCCTCATGGTCTTTACAGTATGGTAGAACATTTTGTTCTAATGTTGAGACTTTGACGTTTTGCATGAAATTAAAAAATACATAATAATTTTAATAGCTTTAAGATATTGATGCAGGAGACCAATTACCCATACTGTTTTACCACTATCACATAGGGCTTTAGTACATGCTGTTCAAGAAAACTGCATTTAATAGGGTATCAAATAAGGAAGGATTTAATAATTTAGTTTTAGATTTAGCTAAACTTCTTTTGCTTTTTTTGTATGTCGCATGTTTTTTGCCTAGCAAATTATAATTAGAAAGATAATATGACTTTCCACATTATATCTAATGCCTTTGCATGACAATGTTTTGTTGAAACTTACTATCGAAACAGACTTTCAGCCATTTATTCTTAAACCTGGAAACACAAATATGGAATGTGCTTATAATTCTCTGGTAAAGTTTTTATAATATTTCCATTCCTGCCTTTATGCAGCCTTCAAAGATGTATTTCACCTCTCAGGCAATGATGGAATTCTTAATATTTCCTTCTAATGCTGAAACTGGGGCAAGATGTGGTGCAGTAAGCTGAGCTGCCTTGGGAAATAGCATCATAAAACATGGAGGCTCGACTCATGTTCTAGTCCGTTGTATTTTGAAAGACTCTATTATTATAGCTCAACATAGTTGTACTTAACAAATATTGAAATTCATAGACACAAAGGCAAGAATGTAGGAAACAGGCAACTGGGGGATAAGGTTGCTTTTCACTTTGTATCTCAGCCTTACCCGTACTTAAGTATCATCTTTTTTTTTCTTAATCTTCACACAAATGTTTTGAATGACAGAACAATTAGAAAGAAAGAAGATTGCAGTATTTATATCTGTCACTATAACTACACTCTGGCAGACATAAGTTCCCTGCTGATTTTGCTGCAGTGTATTATCTGAGAAGTAAGCTAAATCTTAACCTAGTTTTTTTTTCCCCCCAATGTAGCGGTACATTGGAAGAAATGCCTTCTTCATCCTACTCTGAAAGTTGCATTTTTCCCTACTGTATGATTCCTATTTGATGGATAAAATCTACTTTGTTACAGAAAGTTGCTGTAAAAAAAAAAAAAAAACAGCGTGGGATGGCTGACACAGGCAGCTATATGGTGCACCGTGGACTGTGTGAAATTGACTAGGAGTATCCAGATAATTTCAGATGAAATGAAGACCAGTTCTACAGGAGCATGAAAATACCAGTGCTCTCCCTGGATCACTAGCCTCGGTCCAATTTCCAAAGGCAGTTGCTCCTTTGGCTGTTGTGGCTTCAATGATGCCAATGATAAAAATGTATATTTTTATCAGCTTACATAATCTTCTGACAGCCTGGTATAGTATACTGACTTAAATAATTTTTTTTGTACAAATATACACAACTCTGAATTAATTGGCACCAAAATCGAGTTAGCATTTTGTATAGACTATATCTAATTAGTAGATATAAATTCAGCAACTTGTGCCTTCAGGAAATAACACAAGATGACCTTTTTTGTGACTTAGCTGATTTCAGTTTGTCACAGGTGTTAAGGAAAAAGTTATCTTTCTCATTTGCCAGAGACATGGTCCTTTCCCACTTCTCATCACAGTGTAAATTAAGGCTGGTTGGCTTTTGTTATTGAGAGTCTGAAGGTGAGTGCTTTTACACATAGCAGGAGCTATGGGTATGAAGATTGTTCATCAGACATCAATGTACACAGTGAACAATTCTGACCCTGGCAGTTGGATGCCTATAGCTAAAAAGCTTTTCCCAGTCATCCAATTAAGAAGGTAGCAACTGTTCATAATTATGCATATCTGATGCACAACCAACCCCTTTATTCTTTAGTTGAAAATATTTGCTGTCTTCATGTCTCTCTATTGCTTTGAATTGAATGAGCTCTGATGTTATAGCCTTGATCAATATTTCCTACCCATTTCTGCAAAATGGCAAATAGAATTTTCAGATACTTTATTGTGCTGCAGAGGTCTCAGCCATCAGCTGCAGCAAGAACATTAGTGTTCAGTTAATTGGTACAGATGGCCACAGCACTGATTCTACCATTTCATTCAGCAGAGATCTGGAGACTGGGCTGGAACACAGATGTCAGTCCAGGGGCTTTATTGGTATTTTCTGGTGTTGCTTTTGAGTGCCCCACCCCTCAGTCCCTCTCTCAGTACCCCCAACAATCTCCCCCCTCTCTCTCTCGTTATGTAACTCTTATTCCCTCTTCCCCTTCTTCCCTCTTCTCTTCCTTTCCTCTCTCCCTCCCTCCTTCTTTTTCTGCTTCTCATATCTTTCAAAAATTTAAAATATAATACATAGTTCATATAATCAACATTTTTAAAGTATGGATTGATTTCTACATCACTGTTTTGTTTTAGAATATTCTAGATACAATGAAAAGAAATCAAGCACTTATAACTTGAAAAACACTGTGTAGAGTTGTTAAAAACCCAAGTTATAGGAGAAATGGCATCTAATTATAGGAGGGAGATGCAATAATTTGTAGGTTAGGGGTGCATGTTGTAAAAATGGGGAGCTATTCCAAAATATTACTTAACATTTGGAGTTCTTAAAGCCAAAAATAAATGAGACAAGTATGATACATGGCAGAATGTCATCCATGAAAATTACCAAAATAGAAGAGGAGAGGGGCACCTGGGTGACTCAGTCAGTTAAGTGTCCAACTCTTGATTTTGGCTCATGTCGTGATCTCACAGTTCCTGAGTCTGAGCACTGCACTGGGCTCTGTGCTGGCAGCACAGAACCTGCTTGGGATTCTCTCTGTCGGCTTCTTTCTCTGCCCCCCACCTCTCTCAAAATAAATAAATAAACATTAAAAAAAAATAGGAGAAATAAACTTTGTTCTAAAGTGAAATAAAATGATTCAATAGAAAGGGAAGGTTCTGAATCAGGGACAGAGGACAACAGGTAGGCTTCCCATCAGGAGCAGGAATAGGATGGAAACTCTCTAAATTTGGGAGGATGATGAGTAATGGAACAAGTTGTCTGGATTTGGTGGTTTATGACATAGGAGCTCCAACTGGGAAGTTTGGTTAGTGCTAGACTTAGGAGTTTTGAAGTTCTGGCTTGGGAATTCAAACTTTTTTCTTAGTCATTAGCAAGTCACTGAAGGTTACAGAAAGAAATTCGAAAGAAATTGAAACAGAGAGAAACAAACAGAGATGGAAACCGTTAGCATAGACTGCTGAAGATGGAGACTGTAACAATTATGATACATATATGATATGTAGATATATTTTGTTTGGGGAAAGTATGTTTTTGGTTCAATCATCTACCCTGGATGTTGGAAAAATGTTTCTATAAAGGTAAGGCAATAAATAGTTTGGGTTCTGTAGCACCTATCATCTCTGTTACAAACACTTAACTCTTGTTGGAACTTGAGAGTAGCCGTAAGTGTACCAAAGGGTGTAGCTGTAGTCAGTGAAACTCTTATTTACGGACACTAAAATTTGAAATTCATAAAATTTCCATGTGTCATAAAATATTTTCGTCTGTTTATTTCAACCATTTTAAAATTTCAAAACTCTTCCATCAACTATTTAAAAACAGTCAATGGCCATTGATTGTCAATCCCAATCTAAACAATGAAATGATTCTCTTCCATTGTATCTTCCATGATGTTTATTCTTTTTAAAAAATTTTTTAATGTTTATTTATTTTTGACAGAGAGAGAGAGAGAGAGAGACAGACAGACAGACAGACAGAGCATGAACAGGGGAGGGGCAGAGAGAGAGGGAGACACAGAATCTGAAGCAGGCTCCAGGCTCTGAACTGTCAGCACAGAGACTGACGCGGGGCTTGAACTCACAGACCACCAGATCATGACCTGAGCCAAAGTTGGACGCTCAACCAACTGAGCCACCCAGGCGCCCCTAATGATGTTTAGTCTTTTTGAGAAAATGTAGGCTCTCTCATTTTATAATAAAACATTATTTATTTTTATTTATTTATCTTTTAAATGTTTATTTGTTTTGAGAGAGAGATAAAGAAAGAGAGAGTACTTGAGCATGAGCAGGGGAGAGACAGAGATTGAGGGAGGGAGAGAATCCCAAGCAGGCTCCATGCAGTCCATTAGGAGCCCAACGTGGGGCTCGAACCCATTAACCTTGAGGTCATGACGAGCTGAAATGAAGAGTTAGACACTTAACTGACTGACGCACCTAGGCACCCCATAATAAAACATTATTCATAATAAAACATATTTTGTAATAAACATTAAGCATACTTCTGAGAAATTTACTTTCAAGTCTTCAATTTCATTTAAATTTGGATGATATTGATATAATTAATTATTAATTTATTTTGTTAAACTTCTATTTTCTATGCTGCATATAGCCTATGCAAAAAAATAAATGTAACAGATGCATGATTCACTATGGAAAAATTATTTGGAATATATCTAATTTAATTGTGATTCTTTACTTCCAAGTAAGGTGAGAGAGATATGAGGTCAGCTGTTGGCTGGATTTTTACACATTGGGAAAAGTCTGGAATTGGTGGTTGCAACCTATCATGCAACAGTGATTTCCTCACTAGCAGCAGGAGAATAAGAGACAATGTAAGATTATTGAAGAATTCATGTTTTATTAGGATGCATTGTGTTTGTTTTCATGCCATCATTTTCCTAGGTCTATGGGCTGCATAGTCATGTTATTCTATAAGTGTGTATTTTACTACATGTGTGTGATAAGCATTTAAAACGGGTCTCCTGAACTAATCTGCTACAGTGCATTGCTGTAGTGAAACAGGTATCCCTTCTGGATATCTACCATTAATTCCCAAACAACACATGGGCCTGATTAAAGAAATTAGCTTTATTGTGAAAAAAAGACTTGGAAATTCACATAAGCTAAATGTCAACAAGAGAAGAGAAAGTAAGATACCTTTTGATTCTCCCATTTTCCTGTAGAGAAATATGTTGAATCTGGGATTTGCTGGGCCTTCAGTGTGAATCTCCAACCTGCAAGGACCTCTTTCTCACTAAATGTTAAAATGCAGGTGAACCTGCAACCTCCAAGGACCTCTTTCTCACTAAATGTTAAAAAAATGGCGGGGGGGGGGGTGGGGACTCCAAAAAGTATCCAAGAAATCACAGATGTTACCTGATTTGAAAAAAAAAAAGGGATCTTTTCTGATGTGATTAGGGATCTTGAGATGAGATAATCCTGGATTATAACAGTGGACCCTAAATTCAATGACAAGTATCCTTGTAATAGAAAAGTAGAGGGAGATTTGAGACAAATACAGGAGGAGACACAGGCAGAAGAAGAGAAGGCAATGTGAAGACAAAAGCAGAGATTGAAGTGATGTGGCCAAAAGCCAAAGAAGCCAAGGAATGCCAACAGCACCAAAAGCTGAAAAGGGAAGGAAAGATTCTCCCCTACAGCTTTCAGAGAAGGTACAACTCTGCCAATACCTTGATTTCAGGCTTCTGACCTCCATAAAAAATAGGAGAGTACATTTCTTGTCTTTTAAGTTACCCAGTCTGTGGTACTTTATTACAGCAGTCACAGGAACTAATATACTCATATCCCTTTTTATTCTGACACAGCAAACATGAAAGCAAACGGTGTGTGTGTGTGTGTGTGTGTGTGTGTGTGTGTGTGTGTGTGTGTGTGTGTGCATGAGCATGTGTGGTTGTGGGAGGGGGTTAAGAGGCTGAATTTAGAACCAGAGAAAACAAAAACACTACTTTGAAAAGATATATACACCCCTATGTTTATTGCAACATTGTTTATAATAGCCAAGATATGG
The DNA here is from genome assembly GCF_027475565.1 of Acinonyx jubatus. Lineage (NCBI taxonomy): Eukaryota > Metazoa > Chordata > Mammalia > Carnivora > Felidae > Acinonyx > Acinonyx jubatus. The sequence goes on along the minus strand of NC_069384.1, from coordinate 101,257,468 downwards.
AAGCAACCCAAATGTACATCCACAGATGAATGAAGGGTGTGTGTGTGTGTGTGTGTGTGTGTGTGTGTGTGTGTGTGTATGTGTGTGTGTGTGTATACACACACAATGGAATGTTACTCATAAAAAAAGAATGCGATCTTGCCATTTGCAACAATATGGATGGACCTAGAGAGTATAATGCTAAAAGAAATAAGTCAGATGGAGAAAGACAAATACTATATGATTTCACTCATATGTGGAATTCAAGAAACAAAACAAATGAATAAACAACAACAACAAAAAAGAGACAAAAAAACAGATTCTTAAATACAGAGAATAAATTGGTGGTTGCCAGACAGGAGATGAGTGGGTGTGGGTGTGTGAAATAGATAAAGGGGTTAAGAGTACACTTATCTTGATGAGTACTGAGTAATGCATAGAATTGTTGAATCATTATATTGTAAATGTATGTACTTGATTAAGAATGTAAAGGATTCAATTCCATTCATCTTTATGATGGGGGAAAATCTGAATTGAAATACCTATTGATGGTAGATTAACATTTTGATTTCTATTAACCTATGAAAATATGCAGTTATGAAAAAATAGCATTTAGTTTGAATAAGAGGAATAAACACTCTCTATAGCCCAAGTATACTTACAAATACAAGTGCATAAACACAACATATATATCAGCAGAGTGACCGCAAAGAAAGTCTCACAAGTAGAAATTTATACCATCACTCACCCCAATACATACAGAAATAAACAAAAAGATGCAAAATAGTAGAGATGACATCCTATATTTTGAAACTAAGAAAGGGTCCAATATGCCCTGCAAATAACAAATGCCCACAGAAACACATGGTTTATATTACACTGAAAGGGAATTTGGGGAGCATATAAAGAAGTGGGGAGCACATTGCAGTGAGGCAAGAAAAGAGGTGACTCAGATGGTCCCACTAATTTTTGGCAGCAGTATGGTGAGAGTTTATGGTGCTTCAAGAAGGACAAGAAATACTCTATTTCAAGGCCACCACTGATAATTGACAACATAATGAACTGGGGAAAGTCCTGTCTGTCAAGCACAAGTTGGAGCAAAGCTGATTGGACGTGCAGGACTGTTCATGTTGCCTTTTTGCATAAAACAGACTTATAGAGCAGTTGGAGAGTAGCAACCAAAAAGACAGGGAAGAACATGACAGCCATGAATGGATAGTGAGTAGCACCAGCACTTACCATCAGGCTTTATTTGATGTGGACAACATGCTGGGTAATGGGAGACTGGGTTGTAGGAACACTGGCCCTTCCTCACTGTTCTGAGAGTCAGATGTGAGGTTGTCCTGGGGAAATTGGACCAAAATCTATGGGGCTTATCTTATTGCTGATAAGCCCCATGCTAGTGACCAAATTTAATCACTCCACACCTTTGTAAATATAAGCAACTAATAAACATCATTCTATCATTATTTCTATTATAATTGTTATATATAATGGAAATGTTATGTATAAGGGAAATCATATTTTCTTGAGAGTCTCTACTTCTGTGATTCCATACAAAGTATGCCTGTGATTTATTTTCTTTGTACTTCCCAATGCACTTTGCTAATCAAGGTGGCCATAGTTTTGTAAAATAAATTGGGAATGCTTGTTTTTTATGGTTTGCTGTAACAACTGTTATAAGACAGAAATTACGTACACCTTTACACTTTCAGAAGAGTATATACTTATATCTATAAAATTAAGTCTGGGCCTCTTTGGTGTATGAGTTGGTCTTTGGTTACCATTTCAATTTGTTATTTATTAATCAATTTACCTGCTCTTATTCTTTTCTACACTTATTCTTTTAAAATTTTTTTCAGTTTATTTATTTTTGACAGAAAAAGAATGCGAGCATGAGCTGGGGAGGGGCAGAGAGAGAGGGAGACACAGAATCTGAAGCAGGCTCCAGGCTCCAAGCTGTCAGCACAGAGCCCCACGTGGGGCTCGAACTCACGAACCGTGAGATCATGACCCAGGCCGAAGTCGGATGCTTAACCGACTGAGCCACCCAGGTGCACCTACACTTATTCTTTTATTTTAAAATTTTTTGCATTTTATGTTTTTTTTCCATTTAATGTTGGTTTTCTAACATTTTAATTTTGATTTTTATACTAATGCTCAGATATAATTTATATAAAATAAATACATCTATTTCAAGTGTATAATTTGATGAGTCATGTCACACACATGTGCATACACACGCGCACACACACACACACACACACGCACACTTCTGTATAACCTCTTCCACAATCAACATTCACTCAAACCAAAAACATTCTCTTGTGCCTGGCCCTTGTTTGTCAAACCCTCCCAGATCCCACCCCAGCCTAGGCCCCAGGCCACCACTGAAGCGTTTTCTGTAACTACCAAATCCATTTGTCTCTTCTAGAACTGCATATTTGTATCACAAAGTATGTGTTCTTTCGTATTTGGCTTCTTTCTGGGTGATTCTGAGATTCATCCATGTTGCTGTGTGTACTTTCTTTTATTTTATGGCTAAGTATTCCATGAAACGGGTATAGCACCATTTTTTTGTTGTTGTTGTTGTTCTTTCACATGATGCTGGACATCTAGGGTTGTCAGTTTAGGACTACTAGGAATAAGGCCACTATGTGCTTTATGATATAAAGATTTGCATGTGTCTTAGCTCAGGCCGCTAAAATAAAATACCATAGACTTGGGTGGCTTAAACAACAGAAATTATTTCTCATAGTTGTGTAGTCTGGGAAACCCAAGATAAAGATAAATCAATGCTAGCAGATTTAGTTCTAGGGGAGGGCCCTTTTCCTGGCTTGTAGAACCCACCTTTAAGCTGGGTGCTTTCATATCCACTCCTTGGTGCAAGCGTGTGGAGAGAGAGGAGGCTCTGGGGTCTCTTCAGCTTACAAACGCACCCATCTTGGGAGTGCTACCCTCAGCACATCATGTAAACTTCATCATCTCCCAAAGGCCTCAACTCCAAATATCACCACATGGAGGTCTAGGCCATTAACCTATCGATTATAAGGAGACACATTTAGTACATGGTTGTGTGGTATGCATTTCAATTTATGGGGTGAATTTCTCAGACTGGAATTGCTGGGTTGTATGTATATAGGTATTTATGCATGTTGTGTGTTCTATGTTTCACCTTTTAAGAAGCTGCCAAATTGTTTTCCAAGTAGATGTACCATTTTATATCCCCTGGCCTCGGCAATGCGTGATGATTTTAGTTTCTTTGCATTATAAACGACAGTTGTCAGTTTTTTAAATTTTCAAAGACAATGCTGTGTATTGATATTTGATTATTATTTGAAATTTGCATATCCCTGTGGCTAAAGATGTCAAATATTTTTTTATGTGTTTATTGTCTATCTCTGTGTCTTCTTTTGCGTAGTGTTTATTCAAATATGTTGCCCTTTTTTGTTAGGTTTCTTGTCCTCTAAATATGGAATTGTAAAAATTCCTTATGCCTTTTATGTACAAGTCTTGTGTCAAAAAGATGTAGTACAATTATTTTCTTCAAGTACTTTTATTACCTTTTTATTTTGTTCATCAGTATATAAAATTAATTGTATCATTCAAAAAGATTTTCATTTTCATGAATTCCAGTTGCTCAGCGTTTTTTCTTTAAAAATTCATGCTTTTGTATCCTAAGAAATTCTTGCTTATTGAAAGGTTTTTCAACATTTTCCCTGAAATACTTTCATTTAGAAGTATCATAGTTTTGGCTTGTATGTTTAAGTCTATGACCCATATTCAGACAATTTTTGTGCATGATGTTACCAAAAACTTGAGGTTTATTTTCTTTTACATACAGACATTCAGTTGTTTTGACACCATTAGGTGAAAGGAATGTTTTTTCTCTGTTGAGTTACATAGACACTTTCATCAAAAATCAGTAAAATTCAATCTGACTATTGTGTTACATTATTTTAAGATTTTGTTTTCTGTTTCATTGGTCTTCATGTCTATAGATACACCAAAACCACACTTTATTATTGTAGCTTTATACTAAGTCCTCCAAATTTGACTTTTTAAAAAAAATTATTTTGGTTAGCCTAGGTCATTTGCATTATTATATGTTTCAATTTTTCATTAATTTCTACTAAAAAAGTTTGCATAAATTTTAATTGGATTTGCATTGAACATATAGATTATTCTGGGAATAATTGGGTCAGAATAATATTCGCTATTTCAATCCATAAATATGGATATGTCTTCCTTGACTAATTCTTCAGTTTCTCTCAAAAATATTTTGTGATTTTCAGTGTATAGGTATGCACTTATTTTGTTAAACTTATCCCTAATTATTTCCTGTTTTTGATACTCTTAAATAATATAAACTATTTTTATATATCCAATAATTTATTGCTGGGATGTAAGATCACAATTGATTTATATATATTGTCTTTGTGCCACTGATTTTGTTAAACTCACATATTTATCGTTTCTTTTTAACTGTTTATGTATTTTTGAGAGAGTGATAGAGGGAGAGACAGAATCCCAAGCAGGCTCTACACTGTCAGCACAGAGCCCAGCACGGGGCTCGATCTCAAACCATGACATCATGACCTGCGCTGAAATCAAGAACCGGGAGCCCAACCACCTGGACCACCCAGGTGCCCCCACATATTTATTCTGATAGATTTTTGATCATCAAGATTTTCTGTGTACATAATTGTATCATCTAGGTATAAAGACAGTTTTATTTCTTTCTGTACATATGTTTTTGACACATTTTTGTGTTATTACATTGGCTAGGACATCCAGTAAATGTGAAAAGAAGTGGTGGGAGTAGAAATCTTTGCCTTGCTCCTTATTAAATATGAAACAAGCTGCAGTAGCTTTCATATGTCCCTTAGCAGATTGATAAGATTTCCTTCAATTTCCAGTGTGCTGAAAATTTTGATCAAGAATACATATTGAATTTGGTCAAATGACTTTTTCTGAATCAATGGCAATGACGATGGGGTTTTTCTCTCTTCTATTTTCTTAAAATATAGAAGTATATTGATTGATTTTTTTTAAATGCTAAAAAAAAAAAACCCTTGCATTCCTGGAATAAATCTTTCTTGTCATAATATTTTACTGTTTTTACATATTTCTGTATGGGACATGTCAATAGTTTTAAAGGAATTTTGCTTGTGTATTCATGATAGAAACTAGTTCCAGTTTCCTTTGTTTACATAATCTTTGACTGCTTTTGGTACAGGAAAATGTTAGCCTTATAAAATTAGCTGGTAAGCTTTCCCTCTTTTTATCTAAAAGAGTTTGGGGACGCCTGGGTGGCTGAGTCAGTTAAGCATCGACTTCTGCTCAGGTCATGACCTCATGGTTCAGGAGTTCAAGCCCCACGTCTGGCTCTATGCTGACAGCTCAGAGCGTGGAGCCTGCTTCAGATTCCGTGTCTCCCTCTCTCCCCCTCCCATCCCCACACACTGTGTTTCTCTGTCTCAAAAATAAATAAACATTAAAAAATTTTAAAAAGTAGAAGAGTTCATATAGAACTGTTATTGTTTTCATTCTTAAATGATTGGTAGAATTCACTATTAAACTGCCTGTGCCTGGATTTGCCTTTCTAGGAAGATTTTTAACTGCACATTGAGTGTGTTTAATAGCTGTATGGCTATTCAGGATATCTAATTCTTCTTAAGCTAGGTGTTTTGTTTCTTTCAAATAATTTGTCTATTTCATCTAAGTTGTCAAATTTATTGCCATTACCTGGTTTATAATATACCTTTTGTTTATCCTTACCATGTTGTTAAGATATATAGTGATATCTCCTCTTTTTTCCATAATTCTAGTAATTTGTGTACTTCTTTTTCTTGATCATGCTGATTAGAGGTTTACCAATGTTACTGATCTTTTCAATGATCTTCTGGTTTCCTTGAATTATTGTTGGTTTACTTTCTATTTAATTGATTTCTGCTCATATCTTTATTATTTTCCTTAATTTGCTTACTTGGCTTTAATCTGATTTTTTCTTTCTAGCTTTTTAAGGTGAAAAATTAGGTTATTAACTTCAATTTTTTTATTTTTATAATTTAAGCTACTAAATATTCAAACATCTTTCTAAATACTGTTTTAGCTGCAGGCTAACAATTTTCATACATTATATTTTTATTTTCCTTTATTCCCATATATCTCTTTCTTTTCAACTCCCCCTGCTCCCACTGGTGAATTCTACCAAACATTTTTTTTCTATTAAAATATAGTTGATACTCAATGTTACTTAGTTTCAAGTGTACAACAGTCAGGTGATTGTACAACTCCATATATTATAGTGTGTTTGCCACAAATGTAGCCACAACCTGTCATCATACAACACTATCAAAATACCATTTACTATATACATAATATCTGGTTTTGATTTTGTTGACTTGTGGATTATTTGAAAATAATTGTTGTGGAAAATGCAATTGTATGGAGTATTTCCAGGTATTTTTTACTTTACTTTTTGATTTTTAATTTAATTCCAGTATGTTCAGAGAACATAGTCTGTATGATGTAAACTTTAAAAATTTTATTAGGCTTGTCTATGGCCCAGCATATACTCTATTTTGTTGAATATTTCATGTGTATTCTCCCATTGTTAGGTAGAGTGTTCTATAAATGTCAATTAGGCCAAGGAGGTTGATAGTGTTATTCAAGTCGCCTATATCCTTACAAATTTAATACCTGCTTGTTCCATCAGTTACTAATAGGGGAGCCTATGCTCTTCAACTGTAGTTATGGTGGTCAGTACGTTGTTGAATATTGGAATTTTGTTGTCCTTTCTAATAGATTGTTTGCTTTTATTTTGTCAAATGGCCAAGTTATGGAATCGGTTTGATCCCTCGAGGGAATATTTTAAAGACGTATTAAGGTCAACTTGCATAACCTTTACTCCAGATATAATTCACATTACCAAGGTGTCACTTCTTATGGCTCTCTAATGAATGTCTCAGGTGATTGCTAAGGATTCTTAATTCTGGCTGGTAAGAACTCAGAAGTCTGTCAACCTGTTGGAACCTTGGATATTACTGAGCTGAGAGCACCATAACTATCCTTTGCCTGGCTTCACAGAGTTTTTATACCTTGTAAGCATGTGGCCTCATATTCAGTAAAATCTCAAGGAGGCTTCTGGCAGATGTCAGACACTCTTTCTTGACAGCTCCCTCCTTCTCTCAAACTCCACAACTTCTGTCCTCTGCAGGCCCCGGAACTCCGGTCTCCAGCTCTTGAATCCATTAATATCACTGAGTTCACACTCTCTCTGTGTTAACCAACCCTGCACTAGCAGTCTAGAAATTGCTGAAAGTCAGAGTGATAGTATGGGTCACCTCATTTACTTTCCACCTTCCTATTTTCATAGTCTTGCATGTCTGTTTTCTAGTGCTTGCAACACTATATATATATATATATATATATATATATTTATATTTAATTTTGTCCAGATTTTTCTCTGGTCACAGTGGGACAGTGAGTCTGATACTTCTTATCCCTCATAGGTAAAAGCAGAAATTCATACTCTTAACATATTTTTATACTTTTAGTAGTTTTACATCTTATTTTTATCTGTACATATTTCTCATTTTCATTTCAGAATACATTTATTTACATTTGCCCTTTCTTTTTGCTGTCAGTGCTCTAGATGTTTGATTACCTTTTCAAATAACTAGTTTTTAAGTTTTTTTTAAAAAATTATCCCTATCACAAGTATGTGTTATTTTTGCTCTTTTACTAACATCTCTTAATTTTTTTTTTTTTTTAACTGATGGTCTTGGATGGAAACTGTGTAGAGAGGTTGGGAGATTCTTAGTGTGTTGGGAGATGAGTTGAGGCAAGGGCTCCCCAGCAGCTGAGGGCCTCTCTCTTCTTCTTGCTCTTGCTGGGACTGATGGTCCAGGGGGCTCTTAATCCTTGGAGGCAATGTGGACCATTAGGCCCACACCCAGTTGCTGTAGCCAAATTCATTGTCATACCAGAAAATGAGCTTGACCAAGGGGTCAATGAGACCAATGCCGGAACCGGCATTGAAGATGGAAGAGTGTCACTGTTAAAGTCGCAGGACGCAGCTTGGTCCTCACTGTAGCCCAGGATGCTCTTGAGGGGGCATCCTCCAATGCCTGCTTCATCACCTTTTTTATGTCATTGTCTTTGGCAGCTTTCTCCAGGTGGCAGGTCAGATGTTGAGGGTGGGGACATAGAAGGCCATGCTGATGAGCTTCCCATTCAGCACAGGGATAAACTTGCCTTCAGCCTTAATAGGACCAGTAGAAGCAGGGATAGTGTTCTAGACAGCCCTTCAGCCAACATGGCACAGCTTCTCAGAGGGGCTGTCCATGCTCTTCTGGGTGGCGGTGATGGCATGGACTATGGTCATGGGTCCCTCCATGATGCCAAAGTTGTTGTGGATGACCTGGGCAAGAGGGACCAAGCTGTTGGTGGCACAGGAAGCATTGCTGATAATGTTGAGGGAGTTGTCATACTTCTCATGGTTCACACCTATCACAAACCTGGGTGCATCAGCAGAAGGGACAGAGATTATGACCTTGGTCCTACCCTTCAAGTGAGCCCCAGACTTCTCCATGGTGGTCAAGACCCCACTGGACTCCTTAACATAGTCAGTACCAGCACCAACCCATTTGATATTGATGAGATCTCACTCTTAAAAGATGGAGATGGGTTTTCCATAGAAGACAAGTTTCCCATTTTCAGCCTTGACTGTGCTGTTGAATTTGCATTGGTTGGAATCATACAGGAACGTATAGACCGTGTAGTTGAAGTCAATGAAGGGGTCACTGATAATGACAATAACCATTTTGTCAGAGTTAAACACAGCCCTGGTGACCAGGCACCCAGTACTGCCAAATCTGTTTACTCCGACCATCACCATTGTGTCTCAGGGATGCATCTGGCACTGGCATCTGGCACAGATGTGGTTGCCTGTCGAACAGAGAGGAGCAGAGAGCCTCTTCTTACATTTATAATTTGTGAGCTTCTTTCTTTGAGTTTTCTCTGTTGCACTGTACCTGTAACTCTGTTGAAAGCCAGATTTTTTTTTTTTTTTTAGTTTCTAATCTTGCTTATCCTTGATAAATATATTAAAGGCTATAAAGTTTCCCAAAAGTAGAATTTTAGCTAGGCCTTGCAACTTTTGACACATAGAGGGTTTTTTTCAGTATTAATTTTTTATTTGGTATTTTTTATTTAATTGCTATCAATGTTCTATCCAGGTGCTCTAGGAGAGAATTTGTTGTCTCTTCTGGTTTCTGGTGGCTGCTAACATTCCTTGCCTTGTGGCCTTATTACTCCATCTCTGCCTACATGGTCATGTTGCCTTTTCCTCCTCAATGTTTCAAGTCTCCCTCTGCTTCCCTTTACAGGTATGCTTTTATTGGATCTAGGGCTCAGCTAGATAATTCATAACTCAAGATCCTTAACTGAATCACATCTTCAAAGTCCTTTTTTTGGTTTTGTTTTTTCCATAGAAGGTAATATTTCCCAGGCATAGGAATGTGGACTTAGAGATTCAGACACAGATATCTTTGGGGGGACATTTCAATTTACCACAGTCTTCCCTCTGGCCTCCAAAGATTCATATCCATCCCACATGCAAAATACATTTATTCCATCCCAGTGTCTTCAAAAGTATCAACCTATTACAGCATGTATCTAAATATCATCAGCTCAAAATTGTCAAATCTCATCATTTAAATAATCTAAATCAGCATAATTAAGATTCTGCATGTTTCATCCTGGGAACAATTCCATCCCCATCTTTGGACCTGTAGAACTAGAAATCCAGCTAACTGGCCCCAAATACAATGTAGAGCTGTGTAGACACAAAATGAACCTTTTTTTTTTCTTCTGGAAATTTTAATGAGGGAAGAAAAGAGTTTTATTAAAGCCTAAGTTAGGATAGCTGCCCAAGATACATAATCTTCACAAAGAAGAGTGTGCTCCGGGGAAGGAACATTTGGTATAGGGTTATATATGTATTTTTACATGAAGAGTTACAAATCATCACGATGAAGGACATTCCAGAAAGTTGTAGATGTTATCTTATGATTTTAATATGTGCAAGTCTGTATAATCTTAATCTTTTGGAAACCAGGGAGGTTTTTCTGTTTTTTCTTATCTTTATGTCTGGGAAGCTCCCGTTTTGTTTTGTTTCGTTTTGTTTTGTTTTGTTTTTAGACAAAGCAGACATAACAATGTGTGCTCAGGGCAGAAATGAGAGTCTATGCTTTGGAGGTTTTGTGGAGTCATTTTGACCTTGGTAAATGGTAAAGTATAGCTTCCCTGAGAGCCTGGGAACAGAGCCCACAAATGTTAAAAGTTGAAAATTTCTTTTATCAGCTGCCTTAGGATAACAGGTATAGACAATTGTATTCCAAATGGGATAAAATATAAGGAGGAAATAAATCAGCAGTCTCAAATAATTTTGAAATCCAACAGGTAAAATCCTATCCTGGTGTATGACTTAGATATAATTCTATGTGGCTTTAGGTTCTGACCTCTGGGCCCATGGCTCATCTGTTTCCTAAATTTGGTATCTGCCTCTGGGCCTATAACTCCATTCTTTGGGACCATGGCTGTGCTGTCAATGTATCATTACCTTTTCTTGAAAGGTAGTACATGTTTTCAGATGAATAGTTTTATGACTATGTTTTCTACTTAAAGAGTTTTCGAACTCTGGCAGTTTTCCTTTATTTTGTCCTATCTCTGTCTCTTTCATTCCAAGAGTGTTTGTGCAGACACAACGTTCTCAAAAACCTATTGGGTCTTCTATTTATCTCATGGGATTTAGAACATTAGCAAGAGAGTGCTCCAGAGATCTTTTCTGGATAATTCCACTTCCAATCCTGGCTTGTACTGAGATAATTGAGTGAATCCATGGGTAACAAACCTAGCATCTTCAGCAAAAATTTTCTAGTCATACACTTGGCCTTCTGTCCAGAGCACAATTTCCCAACACTTGGTCTCCTAATTTTAGCTTCTTTTGGTACCTGAACAGGCTTAGAATTTCCCAATTCATTAAGTCCTGGTTCCCTTTTTTCTCAACAATTCTTTCCTCAATTTCTCTTTCCCTGTGTGTTTTGCTAGAAGAAACAAGATCACTCCTTCAACACTTTGAAATCTCATTGGCCAAGAATCCAAATTCCTTGCTTAGAAGTCCTGCTTTTCATACAGGTATAGGACACATTCAGCCAAATTTTCTGCCAGTAAATCACAATTTCTAATAACATATTTCTCATTTTCTTCTTAGCCTTCATCAGAGTTGCCTTTCACCCTCATACTTCTGCAGTTTATATTCTGGTCAAGGCAATTCGGCTTTTTCTATCCTCTACCTCATTTTTTTCCCAAGTCTTTGCCCACAAACCAATTACAAAGCCACTCCACATTTTTAGGTATTTGTTACAGCAGCACCCCATATACCCCTACCAAAATCTGTATTAATTCCCTAAGGCTACTGTTACAAATTACCACAAATTGGTTGACTTAAAGTAACAGAAATTTGTTCCCTCACAATTCCTGAGGCCAAAAGTTCAACAGAAATTTGCTTGAGATGAAATCGAGAGCCACATTTCCTCCAGAGACACTAAGACAGATTCCCTGTCTTGCTTCTTCTAGCTTCTGGTAAAATTCCTTTGCTTATGGCTAAATCACTTCAATCTTTGATGACTTATCTGTATTGCCTTCTCCATTGCTTATATCTAATGTCCCTCAGCCTCTTATGAAGATGCTATGATTGGATTTAGGACCCACCTGGATAATCCAGTATAATCTCCCCATATCAAGATTCTTAATAGAACTGTGGAAGATTCTCCTTCTTTATAAGCTAACAGGGTAATTAGGACCTTATATCTTTTTTTTTTTAATTTTTTTAATGTTTATTTTTGAGAGAGAGTGAGAGACAGTGTGTGAGTCAGGGAGGGACAGAGAGAGAGGGAGACACAGAAGCAGAAGCAGGCTCCAGGTTCTGAGCCTGATGCGGGGTACAAACTCACAAACCGGGAGATCATGACCTGAGCCGAAATCAGATGCTTAACCCACTGAGCCACCCAGGTGCCCCATGAACCTTATATCTTTTGATGGCCATTTTCCCTCTTACTAGAGATGGCTAATACCCTTGGGGCTTAGCAACTTTATGTGTGGTGTTCTCTTTAATTAAATGCAGACTATTACAGAAGGAGCAAGTTCTCAGAAATTTTGAAATGTACATCATTAGCATTGTGATTAGCATATAGTAAGTTCTCAAAAAATTGTAGCTCATTTTTAATTGATGTTATGTTTATCATTAGGCACCTCGAAATAAAAGCCAAAAACCACATCTAAAATACATTTAACTCCTCGGATTGTTAGTTACGGATATTTTAAATTCAGTCCTTCTGTGAATACTGCTTTTAATTTGTTAATAGTATTATTTCATAAAACTTTTTATTATTTTTTTCAATACACAAAACTATATGCTCTATTACATTATCCGTTGAGACAGCTACAGAGTAATGATTCTTAAAACTTAGGCAGTAGAAATTCATATTTCTCTAAAATTTCAAAGGCTCTTGGAAAGACAGTGTAATCATTGTGGTTTATTCATTGTCAAAAATATGAACAATTGCTTGTTAAAAAAAGAAGGAAAACAGGCTTAGATAATTTCCAGCAGTTTAAAATAAGGTTGAATTTACCGTGAATCACTCTAAATTCTACTCCTGAAACTAATATTGCACTATGTGTTAACTAACTAGAATTTAAATAAAAATTTGAAATATAAAAAAGAAAATAAAATAAGGTTGAAGTTTCTTTTACTTCACACTTGCTTTATAGTAATGTGGAAGAAAGCATAAAATTTAGTCCCAGAAATCTCTAAAACTAGTTTAAATTTATTTCTAATATTTTTTTCAGTTTTTTAACTTTCCATTATACCTATGAACAGACACAATGTGTTTATCTCATTTTTTTTTCAAATCCTGTCACTGTCACTTCCCAATGAAGTGCAAAAAGGATTGAGAAGCTGCATATCTACAGTAGAATTATGTTAAATTAATTAATTAATTTAGCTTTGGCTTCTTGGAATATTTGCTATAAATACTATATAAATGCATTCTTATGTTTTTAGGCCATCAAAATAAATATAGTCAGATAAACAAAAAAATATGATATTTGGGGTATACATGTTTTATCATGCTATTTTAAATGTACCTATTAGTCAAAAATTTAAATTTATCAATTTGACAAATATTTATTTTATGTATTGTGTTGTAGGAGTGTTTTAGGTGGTGAGGATAGAGTAGCAAATCAAACAGAATATAACCCCTACCCTCCTGAAGTTTATATTCTAGAAGAGAAGAAACATAAACAAACAAAGTATGTAATATAAAAACAGACTATTTGAGGGGCACCTGGGTGGCTCAGTCATTTAAGCCTCTGACTCCTGATTTGGGTTCAGGTCATGATCTCATGGTTCATGGGTTCAAGCCCCATGTCAGGCCACACTAACAGTACAGAGCCTGCTTGGGATTCTCTCTCTGTCTCCCTTTCTCTCTGACCCTCCCCTGCTTGTGCTCGCACTCTCTCTCTCTCTCAAAATAAATAAACTTAAAAAACAGGCTATTTAAAATAATGATGTGTATAAAGAAAAGTAAAATAAAGAACAGGGATGAGTGGTGATGGAGATGTAATCAGATTAGAAGCTATTGACAAGAGGATACTCAGGAAAAGACTTAAAGAGCTGAGAGCAGAGTCCTGTGCACGTCCATGGAAACACATTTCAGCAGAAGAAATCGTTAAGTGCCCTGTCTGAGAAACAGTGATAATGCCACTGTGTCTGGATAGAGTTGAAAAGAGGTCAAGGGAGTGGCAGAAGATAAGGTTAAAGAATAGGTCAGTTCTGTGGATCTTTCAGGTCACTGTGAAGATTTTGGATTTGACTGTAATTGAGCAAGATTTCTTTGGAGGGTTTCGAACAGAAGAAATCCCGATCTGTCTCTATTTTAAAAGGATTAACCTTATGGAGATTGAATTAGTTTGTGGGGAGGGAGGGAGGAAGGACTGACAGAGTAGACCTGCAGGAAGTTATTTAGAAAAAAAAATTAATCAAATAAGACTGCTAAAGATGCCATTGATGTTGAGTAAAATCTATGATGAGTAAAATTAATTTCAAAGTGAATACCCCAGTGAATATAGAATTGCAATTCATATTTTTATTAAATAATACTGACAAACTTTCTAGGTAGTAACTAAACGAGACAACTGTGAAACTTGTTACATGCCTTTGGGCCTTATTCAAGAGAAGTTAACTTAAGCTTTAGAGAACAATGAGTAGAACTAGCTTAATTAAGGGTGCCTGGGTGGCTCAGTCAGTTAAGCGTCCGACTTCAGCTCAGGTCATGATCTCACAGTTCGTGGGTTCAAGCCCCACATCGGGCTCTGTGCTGACAGTTCAGAACCCAGAGCCTGCTTCGGGTTCTGTGTCTCCCTCTCTCCATGCCCCTTCCCCACTCATGCTCTGTCTCCCTCTGGCTCAAAAATAAATAAACATTAAAAAAAAAATTTTTTTTTAAAGTAGCTTAATTAGATGCTTGGTTGGTTGTTAGTAAGGTTGTATGTTTTACTCCATCCAAAGTTATTTCCCCAAATATATCTTGAATTCATGCCACTCTGACCCTGAAAAGTTCTTAAAGGCTACTATTGTATCACTCTTATAAAGAAGATCATAAAGATGATCTTCTTTCAATACATTTACTGTATTTTCTTCTGCATTTACTTGTCTATGCCTGTACTGTCCAAAAAAGTAGCCAGTAGCCACATATGGTTGTGGAACAACTGAACTGTTGCATATCTGAATTGAGATGTGCTCTGTGTAAATTACATGCTAGACCTCAAATATTTAGTATGAAAAAAACAACATATTAATCTCATTAATCATTTTTATATTTGATTACATGTTTATTTTTTATATTTTTTTAAAAAGTTATTTTAGTTTGAGATTGAGAGAGACAGAGAGAGCAGGGGAGGGGCAAAGAGAGGAGAGAGAGAGAATCCCCAGCAGGCTCTGCACCAGCAGCACAGAGCCTGACTCAGGGCTCGAACTCACCAACACTGAGATCATGACCCGAAATGGAACCAAGAGTCAGACACTTAAGAGGACTGAGCCACCCAGGCATTCCTGATTACATGTTTAAATGTAATTGATAGCATGTGAAAAAGTTTTAGACATATTGAGTTAAATAAAAACATAAATACAATTAATGCCACTAGCTTATTTCACCTTTTTAAAAATAAAGCTATGAGAAAATGTAAAGTTATAGATGTGGCTGAAATTATGTTTCTATTGGACAGTGCTGATGTAGATACTAGATGAGCTCTAAAGTATTTTTCAAAAGTATAACACTAAAGTAAGAATAAGAAGTGGAATAAGGTACGTAAAAATAGACATTGTATTTGGTGATTATGTGTATGTTAATGATAAATGAATGAATCATTGGAAAAATATAAAAATTGTATTACTATGACAAGTGGATAGCTATGTGTAAAAAAATCTGGATCTCTTATCTATGAGAATCAGAGTTCTCCATGGCCTATCAACATTTAGGGGAAAAAAAACTTAAGAATGAAATGTCCCAAGGAAAGGAACTTGATTGCCTGGCAGATTTTGAACCGAGAAAAATGTCAGTGTAACCTATGGCTGCAACAAATAGTTCCAGTCATTTTATTGTGATTTCTTTGGCATAAGCCTTTTTTTTTTTAACACTTCACCATTTTTTGGAAGTTACATCAATTATTTCAGAAAGAAACTATCCTAGTTGAAATTATATTTTAAATAAATTCAACATTATGGCCTGAATGGATCAAAATGTCCTATTGCTTTACTTCTGTTTCATTTAACAAAACTTTTTTTTCTTTCCTGAAAAAAAAGTAACCTTGAATAACATTTAAAAACTTAGGACTCTATTTTCTATTTGTGCACATAGCCCACTTTGGGGTGCAGTTGTGGGGGAGGTGAAATCGAACACAATTAGTCAGCAAATATGAGTACAATATTTTGTTTTAATACCAATATATTACAATTTAATTTTAAGGTTTTGTTTTTTGTTTTTTGGTTTTTTGACTCTGTCCCTTTAACCCTGCTTCTCATGCTCTCTTCTCATCTGTCATTGGTTTGAACTGACAGAGACATAAATCCATATGACAGATTAATAGGGGAAAACTGATACTGGCTAAAAAAGGTTATACTTCTTTCTAAATGGACAAAGTAGTAGACCTGTATTCACAATGTAAGAATGTTGGAGAGACTGAGCTGGGACATGAAAGCCAAATTCTGTCCAGAATCTTGTTCTTGTCTCACTTCAAACTTGTCAAATTGTTCTCACCATCTCAATATCCCTGTTTAAACGATAGTATTAAATGCATGATTTTAAAAGGCAACTATTGGGGCGCCTGAGTGGCTCAGTCAGGCGTCTGAGTTGATATCCGCTCACGTCATGATTTCATGGTTCCTGGGATTGAGCCCCGCTTCTGGCTTCACACTGAGAGACTGGAGCCTGTTTGGGATTCTCCCTCTCCTCTCTCTCTGCCCCTCCCCCACTCACAATCTCTCTCTCTCTCTCTCTCTCTCTCTCTCTCTCTCTCTCTCTCCCTCTCTCTCTCTCCCTCTCTCTCTCTCTCCCTCTCTCTCTCTCTCTCTCTCTCAAAATTAATAAACATTTAAAGAAATAAAAGGCAACTATTAGCTTTTAAAATGGATTAAATGAAGGAGAAAAAATAAGGAAATAATGGATATTAATTTAGATACTGTTAATACAATGTATGTTGTCACAAAGATTTAAAAGACTACGAGCTTAAGTTTACCGAGATAATACATTTTGTCAAATCATTATAAGGGTATTATATACTTATAAAAATAGTCTGCATTTATAAAAAATAGAAGAAAAAATGTAACTAACTTTTGTTGAACTCAATATATGCTTAACACTATTAAACATACATTCTATATTATTACCATGGCCTTGTCTGTTGGCCCTCAGATACATTTTCTCTGCCTTTCCTTCCCTGTTCTGTGCTCAGGAGGCTAACACTTCAGACTATATCACCTGAAATATGTTGCAAGTTGGCTTTCCAGCTATTTTACTATTATTTTTTATGGAGTTGTTAAAGGTAAGTAGAGCATCATATTAAATGATGACATTTTTCCATATCAACCCCACTTAGGGCACATAAATTAAACTTGAAATCTGAGAGATTAGATAACAGGAATTTATTTTGGTTATTATTTTGCAATGTCCCAAAATAAAAGCAAACAGATGGAATGACAAATTACATAACAATGCTTATAAATTAAATAAATGATTACAAATGGCTATTATCTAAGGAAGTCAAATCTCGATCATAAATTTCATTTGAAATATGAAATGCTATATACACTTGAGTCCATAAAAGACTATTGTTATTATCAAATATTTAGATTCAGTGATGATCTCCAAGGATACATATTTAGTGAAAAATTATGTAGAATCAATTTCATGTACTGATATTTTTCTTAGAATTTCATCATACATTTCTATACATTATTATTGAACTTTGGTTCAATACATTAATTTTTATTGATTTATTAATTAGTTGAAAAAACTCATGATTTTTTTAGTTTTGTTTTTAACTTGTATTTTGTTTTTAGTTTTATGTTTTAGTTTTGTAATAAAATGTTAAAATATGTTAAGATTTCATAAAGAAATAATAAAATAATATATCACTTATAAATTTATTCTTCTGAAGATTTTACTGATACTGGCACACTCCCATGTTTGTTTGATATATTTTAAGAAAAGAACCTACAGATACAAATAAAAGTCTACCCTCCTTCACAGCCCATCCCTTCCCTTTCCTTCACCTACTCAGCAAATGATATATATGCTTCTTGTGCAAATTTTTCATACTATTTATAATATATATGTATTTTGTTTAGGGAGTGCTTACAATTACATAAAGGATGTCAAATCATTTGTAGTGTTTGTCACTACCCTCACTATCGTATATTTAAAATATTTATCCTTATTGATACATATACTGATATACTTGGATTTATTTCTAACATTTTTTTTATTCCCTTTTAATGTGCATTTGTTGGATGTTTCTTTTCTTTTTCTCATATGGATCAAGTTTTATTAAATTTTACTTTATATTTTGCTTGTGGAAATTATATATTCTGTACTTTAAGTGGTTACTCTTAAATTTCTGACATGAAAACTTCACAACAAAAAGGTTCAAATTTATTACTTCATCTTCCTCTCAAACCATAAAAAGAACTAGAAGAATTTAATAACTTTTGCCACTTTTTAAATCTACATGTTATTGTCACCTAGGAGTTATATACCATTATGATTATTTTTTAATTCCTAGAATTAGTTATTGATATGCTGCTATCGTTGCTGCTGTTTTAGATTTTATTTTATCAATACTTGTTTGGAACTCTCTGCCGTATTATTTAGAACAGAATCCATTTGGAGGTTGAAGGCATGAAAAATGGTTCCCTTAATACAAGTAGTTTTGTTTATTTAAATGTTTTTGTTACTATCCCTTGGAAAGTCTTGTTTTTGTGTACCCAGTATTTCTGTATCTTGCTTTAAAGGATTTGGTTAAGCTTGTCTGTGACTTTATACGACATTAATCTGTAGCACTGTTTTGTTTTGTTTTGTTTTTTTCTCTTATAATTGCTGAATAGATATAAAGCATAGGTACAAAGATACTGAGTGATGAAATGATTCAGAACTGGACTTTGCTGGGTATCTGTGTCAGAGAGATGCAATTTTTATTGACATTAAAAAGAAATGGATTGAAATAACTGAAAGGAACAATCCAAATGACAGCCCTGCCTTAGTTTAAAGCTAGGTTCTCTTTTCTGCTTATTATGGATCTTTGATAAGAAATACAATTGCTGAGAAGTCTGTTTTGCTTGCTGTTTGCTACGAGCATTGTGAGGCCTTTCCTGAATGTAACCCGCTGTGTAGTAGAATGGGTTGTAAACCTTCCTAAATGTAGTCTGATATGTAATGGAATGAGTGATTGTACATAAACTAACCGGCATTTCTCGCTTCTGTAAACCTGCTTGCTTAGCACATTCCTCACCTACCCTACCCTCTTCCCCCTTCCCCCTTTTTTCCACAAGTAAGGGACAAAGCCTTCCCTCCAAAGGACAGACAAAGGACGCCCAATCAGAGAACAACAAATGTCCTTACTTTAAAATCAACTAATCAGGCCCCTCATAATTTGAAACCTCCCCTGTGCTATTTGTCTCTGTCTATAAAAACGCTGTACCAACCCTGATCGAGGCCTCTTGCGTCACCGGCGACGAGTGCGCAGAGGACCAGGTTCGAACCTGCAATAAACGACCCTTGCCGCTTGGCTTTGACTTATGACTCTGGTGGACTTTTGTGGGAGGTTTCGGAACTTCGGGCATTACAACAACATACCATGAAACTGATGAGGCTAGAGTGGAGGCAGGAAGGGTCTGAGAGACTGAGAGGACATGGAGAAAATAAAATCTGGGGTCCCTTTGAGGCTGAAGAGCAAGTCTTTTGGGTGATTATAAGAGAGACCCAAAGGGGGACAGAAAAGAGTTTTTGGAAAGTGATATTTTTTATTATTATTTACATTTCAGTGAAGAAGCAGTTTAGAGTTAGCCAAAGTGCTTTAGTGAGGTCATGAGACTAGGTGGCTAAAAGGGAATAGGGGAAGTGATAGGAACAGAAAATGAGAAATTTAAGAAGCTAAGACTGCTGTTTGGATCATCTCTGATTGAATAGTAGAGCTGTGGCAAAGAGGAACATCATGAGCCAGGGCTAAAATCTTTTCTCTGAAAGGGAAGGCATAATCAGGAGGTCAGTGGTAGCAGTAACAAGGTGGAGTTCAGACTGTCCTCAGTGTCCTTGGAGGAAGATTAATGTGAGCCCTCTATGGAAAGAGTCTGGCAGAAATGCTCAGGAAAAGTAGGATGCTACCTTTTCTCTGAAACTTGAGTCATGTGAAATGCAAAGCCTCCACTTTGGGAAGCTCTGGAAAAATCAGTGGCCCCACGTAAGGACCAGAGTCTACTTATGTCAGGAAGGTGGAAGGGGATTCTCAGTAAAGTGCTCAAGCTAGTTTTTTTTGTTTTGTTTTTTAATTAATTTTTGTTGGTGTGTTTGTTTTTCATTTCTCCTACAATGAAAGCAATGCTTTAGGGAGCATGGCAAAAGGTTTAGAAGAAATGAGAGTGGATTAGGGAGAAGAAAGTGCAGATTGAGGGTCAAAGACAGTTTCAGGAAAAGACAAACAGGGACCTTTGTATTTTGGACCATAAACATGACCTGATAGATTTAGTAACTGGGCAAATGACTAATAAAGAATTAATCTCAAAACTACTCTCTGATGGTTAGTATGTGGCAGTAGCCTTGTCCCTAGATGCTGAGGCCACAAAGAGTGAGGTCACTCATGTTCTCCGTGATCTGGGAATACGTCCTGGGACTCCAGTGGTCTTGGCTTCATTAGTAGAATTAGCACAGAGCCTGGTAATCTGCTTCGTACTGTAGACGGTGAAATGAACCAAGCAGAGTCCAGAGGGCACAACTTCTCCTTTGTCAGTAAAGAAATATGTTTGCCAGTGAATATCATGGGTCTCTAGACTGGCTGTAAGCACTAGTGTAGATACTTTTAGAAAAATGAACACCAGAGTCTTCTTATCTAAGGCACCTGAAGGCACATAAATCTTTTTTTGAAAATACAAGGCATGAGAAAGCCCCAAAGGAGCCAGAGGACTAACTTGGAGAAGCATGGCTGACTCTCCTTGGCTAGTTTTGAGACTAGATGGCCAGGGATGATAGGAGAGGAAGGAATAATTTTTGCAGACTAGCAACCATTGTTTGGGTTTCATCAAGGGCAAGAGAGGAGAATTTGAGGCTAACCATCTTCATGAGATCTTATAAAAGCCAAGTCACAGGTACCTTTAAAGAGTAATTTCTTCCCATGCGGTTGTGCCCAGAACTAAAACAAAACAAAACAAAACAAAACAAAACACCAAACACACACACACACACACACACACACACACACACACACACACACAACAAAAACAACAACAACAACAAAAAAACTAATCATCAATTAAAATTATATAAAAATAATTGAGAGGAGTTATAAATAAACTAAGAAGTTCTTTATGAAATATAAAAAAGCAAAGGGCTGGAAGTGTATAATTTTTGTTTTTCCCTGTAATTTAAAATGCATGTATATATTTTATACCAAGTACTCAGGACTTGATGGCCATAGAATGAGAAACATAAAAACATTTGCTTGTCTTACCTTCCTCATGGAGGTTCAGACCTCAGTGTACTGACTTGTAAATTGAGTGTAGGTAGTCACGTATATATCAGGCTTACTCTGGCTCCAAAGACAAGCCAGACTTTCTTGTAGAAGAAAAGTCAAACACAGAACCACTAGCATAAATCTTTTTTTTGAAAATACGAGGCAGGAGAAAGCCCCAAAGGAGCCAGAGGACTAACTTGGAGAAGCATGGCTGACTCTCCTTGGCTAGTTTTGAGACTAGATGGCCAGGGATGATAGGAGAGGAAGGAATTATTTTTGCAGACTAGCAACCATTGTTTGGGTTTCATCAAGGGCAAGAGAGGAGAATTTGAGGCTAACATCATGTGCTGGTGGGGCAGGGGAGGTAAGCTAACAGCTACAGTGGACAAACACAGGCAAGGACCACAGTGGGTATTTCTCAGTCCTCAGTGGATTATCTCTCATTCTCTTCTACTCATGTTTTAATAAATTTAATAAATAATGAAGAAATTAAATAAACAGTAAATAAATTAGCTTATATCCTTAGGAATATTATAAACCAAATGTAAAATTTTGGATTGGACACCCATTCAGAGTTCTGGGTTCTTCATATTCTGAAAATAAATCTTTTTCTCTTGTGACTAAATCATATGGTTAATTTTGAATCTATGGGTAGTATAGATGCCTGAGTCATTCATTCATTGACTTTTTCTTTCATTCATTGAAAAATATTTATTGGAGAACTTCTGTGTGCCAGGTTGTTCTAGGCAAGTAACAGTGTATGTGTGTGCACACACGTGTGTGTGTTTGTGGGAGAGAGAGAGAGAGAGAGAGAGAGAGAGAGAGAGAGAGAGAAAGTCCTTCCCCTAAAGAACTTGTGGTTTTAAGCTATTAGTTATATTATCTTGTCAAGCACAGTGACCTGATAGTAAATTAATATCTCACATAATAATAAATAACCAAGCTTAACAACTGCTAAATTTAAATATGTAAAATTTAAGTCATTTTTTGATAAATTCACATTTCAAGCAAAAGGGGGACCTTCAAATGTGTGTATCTGCCTCATGCAGTTTACATTTGTGGAGTCCCTTTTTACTCTAAGGAGAGATTTAAAAATTATGTAGAACTGAGGTCAGTCCATATAGGTAGCACCAAAAATTACTTAGTTGCAACATGAGAACTTGAAACATAAAATTTGTAACATAGAAGTTTGTTGTTTACCACCAGGTGTCCTTAGTTTTCCAAATAATCTGGAGCGTTTTAAAAGTTCCTTTAATAACAGTTTTGGTAGAAACGCATGTAACAGAGGCTAGAAAGTTGAATGAGATTCAAATGTATTCTACAAACCTCTTATTCTTCTTAGGGAGAAGGGAAAACCTTGTGAAAGATTGAAAAGCCTGAGGGAACTTTAACTTGCATGACCAATACTTACTGACCTTGGCTGTTTTATAAGGGGTCACATTTTATTTTTGTGCACATAAACTGCTGAACAATATTTGCAATGCACTGGAAGAAAAAGTGTTTTTCTGCATTTATCATGCTACCATAACCACTCCTTCTACCCCCTGTTCACTGATGTGTTCATTTCTTTTTTCAGCTTAGAGCAGGACAGAAGTTAAATGAGAAAATTCATCCCATACTTCTTACCATGACCCAGGGATATAACACAACACAATTTCCCTAGCTGGAAATCTTAACCCATTCTTAAACCTAAGATAAAAAGCCTTCACAACATTTTAACTCCTCATTTATACATTTATATTTAGCTGCTTGTAGTGAAAATAAAAGTTATCCTGAATATTAAGTCATCTGTATAATACTGCAACATTCCACAAGGGGGTTTTCCTTTGTTTAGTATACTGCTTTTTTCCCCTTACTCCCACCCCTTTTTAACTACTTGTATGTAGTGATTTTTTTCCCCTGTGTCTTTGGTTCCAGAATTTAGTTTCATAATGGACAAGCAAACAGTATTCTCCAGTAATCTTTGAGATTTTCACTTGGTGGGGGGGGGGGCACAAATTTGATAACCCTCCGAAAGGATGTTTTAGGAGCTGAAAAAGTAAAGGAATCCAATAATGTTAAAGTGTGCACAGTAGTCTCTGAATTCTTCAAATCTCAGTAAATGGACGAAGTAACTCAAAGATTTAGACTTATTATAATTTTAGCGGTAAAAAGTTTGGCTCCATTTTGTTTGCAAAGACCAAAATTAGCAATGCCATGAAGCTGCAAAAACAATTGCATAATTTGGCTTTTGATATGCAGTTGAAGTCTGTTAATCTTTATGATAATTCTCAGAGTCAGATTAACTCTGACCTCAATTTGTTTCCCTTGTAGATTCATGTAATGACTTTTCAGTCCTTGCATTTCTTGAATTTTCAGTTACATGGTGGTGCTGGGGAGGAAAAAAATCTTCCTATGTCCTTCAGAGTTTCTTCTTGCGGCTCTAAGAATTAAAATTGACAAGAGACAGATTAACAGGAGAAAATCAAATTTAATTTTGTGCATATGAGAACTCCACATACATAAGAGATTCAAAGACACAAAGATAAAATGAGGTATATATGCCATTCTGGGCTAAAGATTGGGATAGGGGTCTGGGCCTTTGATGGTGAGGAGGGCAATTCATGGGCGATTTCTTCAATAAGAAAAAGAGCAGATTTTTAGTAGTGAGATATTTACCCGACCATACAGATGGGTCACTCAGATAAAACTTGTCTCTGGTAATAACCTGTATTCTGGGAACGACAGCCACTTGAGATTCTTCTAGGGAGTTAAGGGAAGGGTAAGAGTTTCTCTTGAGATTTCAGGCTCTTGATTGGCTTCCACTCAAAATAGTCTACATGTCAAAGTGGCACATTTTGGGAAGACGTGTTATGGACCTCTACAGTGGCAATAGTTTATTTTTGCAAAGTCTTTTCTTAAGCCTTTGAATGTATTTGATCATATATATATATATATATATATATATATATATACACACACACACACACACACACACACACACAGTTATAACATTTTATAAACCAAACCTCATTAGCTGACATTTAAAAGGCTACAAAGATTGACAAAAGACTCGGTTTTTGTTTATTTTAGCTTATATTCATTCTTTTTTCCTGATCCTTTTATTTTATTTTTATTTTTAAAATTTTATTTAAATCCCAGTCAGTTAACATATGGTATAACAATGATTTCAGTAGAATTTAGTGATTCATCACTTACATATAACCCCCAGTGCTCATCCCAACAAATGCCCTCCTTAATGCCCATCACCTGTTTAGTCCATCCCCCTCCTCCCCTCCAGCAACCCTGTTTGTTCTCTGTATTTAGAGTCATGGTTTATCTCCCTCTCTGTTTTTATCTTATTTGAAAGTTAATCTCTTTATGGTGAATTTAGCAATCCTGTTATTATGTTGACTGTATGGAATTGAAGTGATTTTCCTCTGAAACTGAGATAAAACTTTAACACAAACTTCCTTAAGAATGTATGATTTATGGTACCACAATTTCCATTGCTTGTGTCTTCATTACTGTCCTATGGACACTTTTACTTAACAGACATCCATTGTTCCTATTCCTCTGTAGCTAGCATAAGAAGGACAGAGGTGAGGAAGGAAGTAGACATGAAATGAATGGTGACTGGTTTTTCAACATCTTAGAATTAAAGGCTGACTCTGTTCACTCTGCTCCTTTTTACGGCCATTTTTAACCTTGCATTTCACTGCTATATTTTAGTAACTTGTCAGTAAACACTTACTGAACATATAGTAAGTGCCAAGTTACTGTGCCATGAGGAACAGCAAGTTCAGAAGTTCATGATCCATCCAACAGTACTCAACAGTATTCCAGTTTGGAGGATTAATCATATAGTCAATCTAGTTAGAATGCTTCTCCTTGGGAGGCTATTCTTTATTTCTTTACATTTGCCCCTGGATCATTTATTTTAAAGTGCCTGTAGCTAGTTTTCTGTCTAATACCATGCAAGTTGGGATCTATGTGAATAGACAGATTTCTGAAGTTCTTGCTGTTAGTTTGGTTCCAACTCCTTTGATGCACTTACTGAAAATGCTTGATTTCAAGGCACATGATAGCTCCTAGGCAGTTTCTCAGCATAATAATTAGTCAAATTTGGATAATAAATGGCCTCATTAGTTACTCCTTTAAGCATTTGGAATACAAATACCTATTTGTAGAATAGATTTCTTTCTGCCGTTAATAAATTCATAGTTGATAAAAGAGAGCTTTATTTTTGTTAACAATTAGCATTTGCTGCCCTTAAATAAATACACTGAAGTGTCGGTGGCCGGAGGCTGAATGGCAACAGCCATCAATATCATTTGGATTACAAAGAATATAGTACCTACAGTCACCTCTCCCACTGTGCAACTTCCTAGTGTAGTCAGAGGAATTCTTTTGTTATGCAAATGCCCTATTTAAAGATAACATGTGTACAAAGGAAAGTAATGGAAGGTCATTTCTAAGACTGGACAGATGGATGAAAAATTCCACAGAGTGCTTTGCCAAGCACCTGGCATTATATGAATGACAACTGATGATTAGAATCACAAAGAAGAATTTGTATTATCACAGGTGACAGTGCGACTAATTGAAGAGGTTGCTTGTTACAGAATTGGTCGGTTTCCGTTCAGCTACACTCAGGATCCAAGGGCTGCAGAAAATGAATACACAGCACACAGTGTTTTCTTAGGGGAACTAAATGAAGGTAGGAAGAAGAGGGAGGGAGTCTTGCTGAGGGTGTAAAGACTCACAGCGGGCTTGAGTTCTGTGCTGCTGAGATGCTCACAGCACAGTCTCAAAGTTGCAGAGGAAATAAGAGATAACAGACCTTTAAGATAGACTTTTATGTCATTTCATAACACTCAACCACAGCTTCTTTTGGAAGTATAAAAATCCGATGGATCTGGGCCTCATTATGATATGTATCACTATTTTCTAGATAATAGCATGCCATCAGGCATGTTGACTGAATATGTTAAGAAGACAACAGTGCAGGCTGTAACTATCCGCACCTCCATCAGAATATTCAGAAATCTCACATCTTTCAAAGGGGGGTTGCCAAAGGCTTCCCCAAGCTGCACACATTGCTGCTTTGTCTCTCCTTTATGCCATATTGAATCTATTAGAAGACAAACACATCTCTTAGTCATCAGACTGTTTGCTGACAATACCTGTCAGTCATTCCCCTTCAAAGAGATATGTTGTAGGGTGTCCCTGCCAGGATTAGAAAGAAGATGGGAAGAAACAAATCTGAGATAATTGTTCTCATAAAATAAATGATATAGCTATTACTTGAAAAATAAATTTAAGGAACCACTTTAGGAAATAAAGATTAGAATGAGTTTTTCCCTAAGTACTCATCAGTGGTATTAGAAATCATGTTGAAATTTCAAATACAGTCGAGAAACTTAAAGGAACTTAGCGAGTTTGGATCAATAATTGAATATATATCCTTTTTCAAAACCCATTTATACTGAAAGGCAAACATTCTCACAAAGTTTTTGTTTGTTTGTTTTGTTTTTGGTAGGTCTAGAATATTAAATATTTGAGTGTGAAAACAAGTTTTAGAAAACCAATTGACTTCAGGGAAGCTTTGAGAATTAATCTTACTGAGCAATTCAAAGCTTACCAAGTAACAGATATATATGCAAGAGTGATGATTTTTAAAACAATGTTTTTAGAGATTTCTAATATTGGTTCTTTTTTTTATTGGTTTATCTTTTATTCATTCAGTAAATAGTAACATCAATCTTGACATATCATATTTCATAATATTGCCTATAAATAAGAAAGAAATAACTTTTAAAAAGTATGCAGTTGGGTTCCTCTTTATTGCTCTTTCAGCTACTTTCCTTAAAACTAAGCCATTGCAATAATCAAAGAGTTTTAATGCCAAGAAACACACACACCCTCACACAGATATTTTAAGCTATTGTGTTTAATTGCTTTTGTTTTTCTTTGTCTCATTGGTATAGCTCATTTACTTTACATGGATCTATTTTACATAGAAGAAATCAATCAGGGAATTTACATTTTTTTCATATGTAACAAACATCTCCTACTCTGTGAGTTATGGAGGAGTGACCAAGTACACTGATTTCTCCCCTTTGGCCCCTGACAAAGATTTTTTTTTTTAATTTTCTAGTTGATTTGTCGTATTTTTCTTGAGGATAAAAGGTCAACCATGGCCTCCACAAGGAAATATGAAAATTAATGAAAATGAAACCCAAACAACCTGTTTCTCATAGAACTATGTCTCTTAGCTATGGTTTTGTTATTAATATTATCCTTCAAAATGGATGATATATCTCTGCTAGATATATAGCCATCCTACAAAAATCAGTCCCATAATTCCTACAATTTATAATAGCAGAAATAATGCCTGAAGTGTAACAAATTAAGTATTTATGTTTTTTTTTTGACCACAAATGACTGTTGATTTTATCTAAGTTTACATAAGAATATGTTTCTGCAGCTCGGTATGCCTTTCTTTATGTGTGTGTCTATGTATGTGTGGCTATCTATGTGTCTGTGTCTATAGCTTCTTTCAATCTGTTTATTTTTGTTTTTGTTTTTGTTGAAGAAATTTCTACAAGATGATAATTCTAATAATGATAATAAGTAGCTTTTAATTTCACATAAGGCATGAGGTTTCCTAACATTACTCCGTGTTATATCTCCATTAAAACAGTACTTGTCAAAATAAATGATTTCACCTATTTTCTGGGGAAAACGTTTCTGAGTCCAAAGTTGCCCACTTGTTTTCAAAGTATAGATATAAGTTCAAAGACAAACCCATTACCACATTACTTTACCTAAAACACCTTTTAACATGGAATGGTTTTAATTGGAGAAGAAAGATAAAATTTCTCCTCGAAAAGTTCTTGATCAGTAAATCAGAAATGAGAATTATGGGAAAAGAGACTCAAGAGCTTATCTTTTAAAAATGCCTCAGCTGATTTTAATGTATACTAGTATTTGGCAATCACTGCTTTAAAAAATCTTGTGTTTTCTTTTTTATGTAAACCTCATAGCAAATATGCTTTTGAAGGTAGCTAGGTCATCCAGAAATGGAATTCTATGTCCACATCTTCATTTAATCTGATTACTTTTTTCTTTTGGTTTCTGGTTTTTTAGTGTGTTCTATCTCAAGTAAGAATAGTAATATTTTTCTCTATGTTGTTTTACCTAAAGTTACTTTTCTGAAAACAGTCATTTTCCTACATTACTACAGACACTCTTTTCTAGAAAGACATCTTTCAAAGTTATTTATCTTTCCTTAGCATCTACCTAGAGATTACTTGTCATTTTTCACAGCCAAATCTCTGGGCATATGTGGCTGTTGAAATGCAGGTGGGTAGGTGTCTCAGTATGATGAATGAGCTCTCAGTAGCCTTAAGTTAAAACCAAAGGTGACTCTGCTCTAGCCCATTGTTCCAGGCACCTGCCCTGATCCAGATCACCTCAGCTGCTTCCTGACGCTGTAGAAAGTCCCCCACCCTCCTGTATAACCCTGCACATCAATTATTGGCAGGCAACTTTTATGGGGTGCTTCGGAGATGTTAAGGTACACTTAGAATAACATATTGCGGAATATATATCTAACAAGACCAAGAGTAAGATTGTGAAAATTTGAAGTTTACTATATGGCATGAAGCCTTAGAGATACCAAAAGTTGGGTCAGTCATCAGTTTCACACTAGTATTTTGCCCAAGAAGAAGTTTATTTAACATGTTGGGAAACTATAAAAGAGTGGATTACACAAGTAATTACAGTATTACAAGTCATTCATATTTTATTTTTCTTCAGGATATACTTTTTAGAAATCTTATAACAAGATGACTGTTGTTACCTTCGCAAAGGGCTAGGATGATTATGTTTAATACTTGATGTAAAGTGAACATAACATCTAGATTCTGATTATTCCAAATCATTTTAATTACTTGATAGTGTACATATCTAAATTAGCCTTGATTTGATTTCCTTTGCAAAGAGGTTGACTTAACAAGCCAACAAGATTAGAGTAAAAGAATTGGTAAAGAAAGTACAATGGTAGTGCATCATGAGGGTAGAAAAATTGCCACTGATTGTGCTCTTAAAATTAGCTATTTTATGTAGGTGTTAGTAGACGACAGGTACTTTAAATTCAAATCTTTTTAGATATTCTAAATCATGTGACCAAGACTAACCTCTCTACAACAGGAATGATTTTAAGAGGTCCCTTCATAATACCTCCATATATTGTCTTGCTTATATAATTTTAGCTATTTCACACAGAAATAATGTGAATACCTTCTGTATATAGAAAATTTGCTAAATGTTGGAGATATGGAAATGTGTGAGGAATACAGCGAAGCTTCAATGGATGGATACTCCAGTAAAGAAGACATGAGAACAATCAACTATTACAAAAGCAAAGTGCCATAAGTACCTTGTTAAAAATAAAAGCTAAACACACACGTATCATCGGTGACAGAGAAATATATAAAGTTAAAAACAGCTGACATTAAAAACATGAAGAAAATGGTTGCAAATGTGAGCAGAAAGATCACTGTATTCATTTTTCATTTATAGGGAGATTTTGGCAAATAATAATTTAATTATTTGTGATTTTTTTATATATATTATATTATATTATATTATATATTATTTATATAAAAACTAGACATGTTTTTATATTCACCATTAAGAGTGAACTTCAGCAAAATTGATTCTGTCTTGGGAAAATTATGAAGACTAAGAAGAATTTATATATATGTATATGAACTATATACATACATACATAGAGAATTTATGTATATGTATATAACATATAGATACATATGTACACATATACAAATATATATAGATATGTCTTTCAGAGCAAGAAGTAGAAAGAGTGATAAGGCTGTCAGAGAAACAATATATGAATTGAAGGTGACTTCCCTATACAACTTTGGAGGAAGACTAAGTGTACAGTAAGAAAGGAGAAGTTAGTGATCATATTTAAATTCAAATAATAGCAGTAAAATAGACTTAAATTAGGAGACCTATTTTTTTTTAAGAAAAACATTGATTTCTTTCCCCTCGAATTATAGACAATAGGGTTGGACTTTACAGGAAGGCCATTAGACAGACAGGTCAAAGCAAAACACATGAATCTGTCAATCACTTTTATCAGTTCTGACACCTTATTAAAAATTCAAAGACATGTTTTCATTTCAAAAGGAAAAACTTGCAAGGTATACTTTCTCTAATAGTTATTGGACCTAGCTTTAAAACCCTTCTTCAAATCGCTGTAACCGAAGTAGATCTTTGGGTGGAGAGTTTTTGCCTGCAGAAATGCATCAGATAAACTGCGTTAGAAATGGTTTTAAATGTTTATCTACAAATCTACCAAGGCTGGATGTTTATAAGTATTAGGCAGAAGTTCTTCTCAGTTACTTCTGGTGGGTTTAATGTAAAGAGCTATTGTGAAGGGAATTTATTCTTAGTGTTTAACTAGCTATAAATCAGGTTATGACAATTTTATAAGCCTCTATGCACCCTGCACCCTTCATCAGACATTGTATAATATAGCTTCATGGAGAAGATAGTGAAGATGAGACCTGTGATCTTAAGGCTGCAGAAAAGAGTAAAGTGAAATCATTCTCACAGTGCCAAACTTACTGCTGTTTGTAAACTAAAGCTGTAAGGTAAACTAAAATTCATTATGAGCCCCTACTATATAAAGAGTACTACGTTATATATTGAGGAAACATGGCAAAACAAAACAAAACAACAACAACAAACAAAACAAAATAGAACAAAGTATGCGATCCTGAGAAGCTGGATGTTGGAAAGTCTGAACCAGCTCCAAATTCCTTCTTTATGCCCACACATACATACCCCACTCTTTCTGACCTCTGGACCTTAGAGCATAAGGCATATTCTGCCTTTGTTGGCCTGGCACTGGCCCCCTTTCCAATGGGATAATGCTTACTTTTTCCTATGACAGCTCACGTAACTCCTAGGAGACCACCCCTTTCAGTTTCCCTTCCCCTGCCCTGGCTTTTTCTGCTCCGGGTCTCCTGTCCTGGATTATGAGTAATGTGGAGGCAGAGATCCTGCTTCTTGCCTTTCTATGCTGAGTATCTAGCCCTGCATTTGGCACCCAGTTGACATCCAAACAGCGGCCATGGAAGGAGAGGTGAATGAATACACGAAGGATGCTTCCAGGCCTTGCATTCTGGGAATGGGACACCATCCCAGTCCTTCTAGGGCAGAGAAGAGCTTGAGACTATTGAGGGAAACAAAACACAAGTCACACTTCTGCACAACATGCAAGGCTTTCTGTTCCAGGATCTTTTTTTTTTTCTTTAAATTCACTTTACAGCTTCAGGTTTTTGTTTTGCCAATTGGAATGACACAAGGAAGAGGGCAGATGTGGGTGACATTGTCAGGAGACGCTGCCACTTGCCTTGATAGAATCGTATATAGAATCGTATCCAGAGGCAAGACAGGCAACTTGAGACAGGCACATCTTTTCTCTCATTTTTCAAGTGCATGGCTATGTGTTTTCATCTTTTTGTGTTAGAAGCTTCAGTAGGGCAGATACTTTTTTGCTTGCAGTAGTTGGGGTCAGAGTAAAGAGGGATTCAAAGCCAATCAATAATAGCATATAAGCATGGACATGTTAGAAATGGCTTTAATTTTCTCTTTCTTTATTTTATGACCTGGGCATAGTCAGACTTTCAGTATGTTGTATTGTCAGTCCTTTTGAATAGAAATGAATTAAATTGAAGCATGTGTTTTCTTCACCACCTTGTACAAATTGCATCAGAAATATATTTGAAAACGTGTGTTTGGATGAGAGTGTGTGTGTGTGTGTGTGTGTGTGTGTGTTTTGTATAGAGAGGGAAAAGAAGAGTGAGAGAGCACTCTTTCTCACTTTTCTAAAAGGGAAATCTGGCGATGAAAAAAAAATGATCAGTTATATGATCAAAGTCTTTAGTAGCTCTTGAATGTTCTTCAGACTTGAATGTTCTGTCCTGTCCTCAGAAGCAACTGATGAAGCCAAAGAATAGGGACAAGGAAAAGGGAGAGTGGTAGATGGTCGTAAAGGGACATGATTTTCATCCATTGAAATATTGAGCCTGGGTGGCTCAGTTGGTTGAGCGTCCAACTTTGACTCAGGTCATGATCTCATGGTTTATGGGTTCAAGCCCCACATCGGGCTTTGCACTGGCAGCACCAGGCCTGATTTGGATTCTCTGTCTCCTTCTCTCTTTCTACCCCTCCGCCCTCCTTTCTCTCTCAGAAATAAATAAACATTCTAATAGTTTTGTTTTGTTTTGTTTTTTAAGAAGAAATATTGAGCTGCCACCAGACTGTCATGGATTTAAAGGACCTCTTGTCAAATAGTGATCCTAAGTTGATATGACCCTCACACTGTTGCCTCCTCTGCAGATATTTGTAGCCTGCAGCATGTGGAATGTCACTGGAAGATCAGACAACAGTGCTTGTGCTTCAGCATACAAATCATTAATGTTTTTTGTCATGTTCTTTCAAGACTGGTTGTCTATGGGCCCTGCAGTTGTGTGACGAAGCACCTAAAATACCCACTCTCACAACCTCACCCACTAAAAGGAGAGAAAGAGAAAGATGGTGGAAACAGAGAGGAAAGTGGAGTTGGGTAAGGGGCATGTCTTGTGTGAAGTGAGAATGTTACCAGTACTGTCTCACTAACATTGTCACTCTAGAGACAGTGTTTGTTGTAGACATTCAACTATGTGAGAGAAAAAGCCAAACTCAATGGAAAGCCATTTTGTAATGGGACATAGTAATACTGATAGGCTCAGTGGATGTGACAGGGGCAGTTGATGCCAATAAACTTAATTCATAGTTTCAGATCCTGAAATATTTAGCAGGACAAACCAATACAGCATTCCATATATTTAATCATTAGTAGGAAATGGAACAAAAAAAAAAAATCCACCATGAGCATTTACAGTCTGTAAGTTAAAGTACACATAAACTACACAGGTAGGTTAAACATACATATATTCAAATGATGTTTGGAATTGAAGTAATAGTTTTTGATCATTAAATAAAGAACACATGCATTTTGTTTGTTTGTCATGGGTATTGAAAGTTGAGTTGAAAGTATGGTTTTAGCAGATGTAAAAATTAAAAAGAAAGCTACATGCCATATACAGCCTACATTAGCTCTTGATTTTGGAAGATTTGCTTTACCATTCTGAACCTCAGCTCTTGTGTAACAAATTTTTTAAACAATCAGTCAAGTGGTAGACATATAATAGTGCACATTTAAAAGAATTAATTATATAAAAAAGCTACCTGCTTCATCTTTAAACAAAGGAGTAAAATTGGACATTTCATTGCCATGTTTTTGAAGATATTAATACTAGTTATAATCCTCATGAGTCTTACCAGGTCCTCTGACAACTTCCAGTAGAAAGAGCAGGATTAGATGTAAGGTCGGGCTATTTAGAAACTCAACAAATATTGTTTATTTCTTGATGCACCAATAATAACAAAAATGCTCTCAAGAATATATTGTTTCTCTATTAGATGGTTCCTTTTTACGATCTCTCCAAAGACTGTGTTATAAAGGAAAGAAATGATATTTCGAACAGTTTAAGAATGTTAGCATTACAAAAGTTGGATAGAAAAAAAAAAAAAAAAGACCGAGACAGTGTATTTTTGAGTGGAAGAATTTTATACATGTCCATCCTTTGTATGATCTTAATCAAGAGGAAAAATAGTTTGTTGAGCGCTTGGGTGTATTTTTGCCACATATTTGGATGTTAAATCATTCTTAATTATCTATGAATCATCAGATCCACTGATCCCCACATCAGGTTCTCCTGGAATACCACTTGAGTTCACATTCCCTTCAGACTAGTGTCTCTATTTAGTAACTGCTTTTTTTTCATCATAGTTGAGGTTATATGAGAGAGATGGTGTTTTTTTCTTTTTCTTTTTCTTTTCTTTTCTTTTTTTTTTTTGAGAGAGATGTTTTTTCATTCAAGATGGTTGACTGTTTTGTTTCATGGTTTATATTACTACGCTCTAAAAATGTGGTCTGCATTCTTTGATTCTTTATTTTATTTTAATTTTCCACCTATGCGTTATTAATTTAAGGAATTATAGTTCCAAGTCAATAACGATTCTCGGCGCTGTCAGGATCACGGCAGTGTTCGCATGACAAGTGTGATGAAACCTCTTGCCAGTCCCATGAGGCAGCTTTTGAAAGCTGTCAGGCTAAATGCAGGAAACCATTTTGGCTGCTGTTCGGGATTCCTTACAATTGCTGACTATGCCCTGGCAGCAGAGTCTGTACTGGCGTTGGCCTTCCCTCCTGGGTACGTTCTGAGCATTGCTGCCATTTAAATTCTTGAAATAGAATGGATCAGTTCCAAGTGGCATGATTGGTACAGGCGGTACAAGTTTATTAGAGAGACTGGGGTTTGCCCTTGGTCCTGCAAGAACTAAAGAACTATTACTTAAGTCTTAAACAATCTTTATTGTTGGGTGAAAGAATGAGGTCCACAGCATCCATTTCATGCTGCTAGGACTGCAGTAACAACAGGCAGAACGCCGCAGTGCGCATGCGGAAAGCATGATTTACCCTACCCCAATGAAGCTTAACACGATGTTGCTAACAAAATGAAATGAAGCCGGATATCTAGTTTTATTAATGTGTTCATGTTTAAGCAATTTAATATTGGGAGTGCTGTATACATTTGATATATCTCTTATATGAACACGATCACGTATCTTGCTAATGTTAAAGTCTGTATTGAGATGCTTTCTTTTAGCACAAGATGGCACTTTAACTTCAGAGATCCAAAGTAATCTCAATGAGCTTTCTCATTGCAAGTGGAAAGCATGTGGTAGTTCGTCCTCTGAAAGCAGAAACCAGAGCTAGAAACAGGCAAAGAAAAGCAGAGAGTAGCTAGCTTCGCAATAGAGAAGATGCTTGCACTATGATGCAAGCAAGGGGGGTGGTGGGGGAAGGGAGCAGGGCAGGGCAATTGGTGCAAAATCTTGTGTTTAGTGAGTTTGAAAATTGACAGGCAAGTTAATGTTATCTTACATGTGAACAAAGAACACTTCTGGAAATATTTTCCATTGTAAAACTCATATAGTCCCTCATCGTTGTAATTTTCTTAAAGCACGTCTAAGGTACGCTATCGGATTTTTTTTAATCCAATTATTATGTTTGTGTTATGTTACCTGATCTGTTACTTGTAACCATACCATGGCCACTACTGCTGTTGCTGCTCTTGGGTGTGCGTGTGTATGTTTTCCTTTTATAAGGAGTGACAATTCTGCTCCCTTGCTGATTCCTGTGGGAGTTGACTGTTCTCATCTACATGCATGTAATGTTTCTGTATCAATGCACCCTATTACCAGATAGCTCCATTGTCTAGTGCTCTTTAGACATCCTCTTGGGAAGGAGCTTAGAGCGGTGCTGAATTTAAGATGCAGGAACTTGTCAGAGTCACTCTTGCCCTCACTTTTATAGTGAGGAAGCGTTGTTCGCTCGTGGCATTCCTTGTTCCTCATTTTCTTGAACAATTTCAGAGATGACACTTAAAATCTTTGGGATTTTTGTTGTGTTCCTATACCCAGTGATATCCATTATAAAAAAGGAGATGGTAGGGCAAAATAGCTTGAAAAAACTAGCATAATGGGAATTTTTATAAAATAAATGCATATTTGCTTCACTGTTTTTAAGAAACATAAAAACCAAAAGTATACTAGGGTCACAGATCAGAATTATTTAAGGGCATATAATAATCACGACAGAAATTGCACCATCTTTTGTTCATATTGTGCCTAAAGTTTTCCTGACCGTTTTCATATGTATCGTTTCTTTCCTTTGTTATTTTAAACTTTACACCTACTTATTAATCCTTAATTGAAACAATTGAATTCGCTTGTGCAAAATTTAAGCAAAAAGTGGTTTATGTCATGATGTCTGATATCTCATGCACCCTGCAGCGCTGGGGAATCCAGGCTTGGACTCAGTACAAAGCCGTCAGTAACAGCGCTCCCGCCACCACACGGCCATCAACATTCTGGCGGCTGCTTAGGGCTGATCACTCCGTGGGCACATGGAGCTTCTCCAGAAAAGGCAGGTAACCTCTGCCACTCTGTTTGCCTGGAGATGGAACTCCTGCACGGCTCTTGCCTCCTGTTTGTCCCTCTCACATTGTCATTTGCAGAGAGTCAGGTGACGTTGGTGAAACTTAGCTAACTATACCCTAGATGCAAGGGAATCTGGGAAATGTAGTTGTTTTGTTTTGTTTGTTTCTTTCTGTTGGAAAAGTAGACGTATAATATGGGAACTGCCACAATGTAGAGAGATGGTTCTGAAGGTTTGGAGCAGATGTGAACTCTATGTAGTTAAAACAAAACAAAACAAAACAAAAACACTTTTATTATTGTGTTTTTTCAGATGAAAATAATTGGAATTCAGAAATTTGGGGGCTCCCAGGTGGCTCCGTCAGTTAAGCAAACGCCTCTTGGTTTTGGCCAGGTCATCATCTCATAGTTCGTGGGATTGAGTCCTACAGCAGGCTCCACACTGTCCGTCTCTGTCCATCTCTCTCT
The DNA here is from genome assembly GCF_027475565.1 of Acinonyx jubatus. Taxonomy (NCBI): domain Eukaryota; kingdom Metazoa; phylum Chordata; class Mammalia; order Carnivora; family Felidae; genus Acinonyx; species Acinonyx jubatus. Next base: position 101,220,544 of record NC_069384.1, on the reverse strand, counting down.
GCCCCCCTCCCTGGCTCATTCTCTCTCCCCCCCCCCAAATAAATAAATAAAGTTAAAAAAAAAAGAAATTTTGATGGGGCGCTTGGGTGGCTTAGTTGGTTGAGCATCCGACTTTGGCTCAGGTCGTGATCTTGTGGTTCATGAGTTTGAGCCCCATGTGGAGATCTGTGCTGACAGCTTGGAGCCTGGACCCTGCCTCAGATTTTGTGTCTCCCTCTCTTTCTGTCCCTCCCCTGCTCATGCTGTCTCTCTCTCTCTCTCTCTCTCTCTCTCTCTCTTTCTTTCTCAAAAATAAATAAACATTAAACAAAAGAAATTTTGAGGTTTAAGTTTTTTAAAGAACATCAGATCACCCCTGCAATTGTTAATATGCTCAAATTATAATATTTTAATGTTTAAAGTATGTACCTTATTAAGATCTCGTGGGAAAATGTCAGCACTGAGGTTATCTCTATTTATTCAGTGTATTCACTTTAAAATGTGAAAACTCAGTTTCATTTTAGTAGAGCTATGCTCATTATGTATCCCTAAGCCTAGAAGAATTTATGGCACAAAGGCAAAATCAGTTGGCTCTGGCTCCTGCAAAAAAAAAAAAAAAGTAATAAAAGAATCTAATTTCTTGCCAAAATACTGGCCTTAGTCTTTCAGAAAGAAAGTTTTATTTTAAGAAAAAATAATTATTTGATAGTAGATCTTTATGGAGAAAACACAATAGCCTAAAGTATGACAGATTTATAACTCAAATGCTCTCCATGCTACTTAGAAATTTTGGTTGATGTATCTAATTCTTAAGTTATTATAATATTCTTTCATGATTTCTTTTATACCCTCTACAGTGATGCTCACTCCTGTCCTCCCCTCCCTTCCTGGGCTTTGTGAGGTTATGCGTTTTCTGTTGCATTACTTTACCCTTTTCCAGTGCTGTTTTTTTACAGCACATATAAAGAGTATCCTGGGAGGTACTCCTTTGCTGTGGTCAGTCATCATGGCTTCATTAAATTATAAAACTCTGTGAAGTATATGGCATTATCTTTTATAGACACATCTACCTTTGTTTGGTCCTAAAATCCTGAACTTTCATCATTGGCATGAACCCAATGCAACAAATTTATGCAAAAAGGAAAGATTCTGATTCATGAAGCCGGGGAGGATGTGGGAATAGCTCAGTGTGGGAAGAGACTCAGCTACTGGAACAAGGGTCTTAATGCACCAAAAATCTTCTTTCCTATCCCCACTTGGATTAATTTTGTATAGTTTCCGTATGCATGGCAGGGACCATGACAATTGGCAGTTTCAGGTTCTTACCATTCCAGCAAGTTGCCTCTGAGGGAAAAGAGTATCTTAGTCCTAGAAAGCAGATTACTAACTTTAGAGGACAATGTAATTGAGCATATGTGGGTTAGTTGGCAGTGGACCAATTAGAATAACAGCAGTCGGGGGCGCGAGAATTTTCAGGTGACCGTTCTTATAACCTAAGGAAACAACCCCACCAGGACCATAAAAAATGAAGAAAGTCTTTCCCAAAAGAAAGTTCCACTGTTTAGAACACAATCAGGGTGAGACAGCCACAGAGCTCCCCAACATTCTGCTCTATACTCTCTTCCCCTTCTATAGACTCGGATGAGTCTCCTCATGCCATTAGTACATGCTTCTAGCGAATTCCAAGTTTCACCAGCCTGGGACAACAAATAACAAAATAAACATAATGCATATTTCATTGGCTTCAAGCCTCCATCTGTCAGCTCAGCAAATAGTTTAATTTTCTTTCATAGTTTTTTGGGGAAGAGTTTATAGAGGGTAGAGAAAAGCCATATGGGTTACGGTAATTGAATATCCATTACATGAAAAAAAAATCAGAAATGGTGAAAGTTACTTCCGCTGTGGCATTTCTTTAATGTCTAAATTAAACATTTTGTCATTCCATTTCACACAAACAAACACAAGATTATATCAAGCCTCTTCTTTATGCTTCCAGAGCACTGTTTTCATGATGTAAAGAAAGATGGAGAAGACTTGAAGTTCTTAGAACTTGTGGTATCTAGCCGCTTCCCCTGCCCACCTACAGAAGGCTGATCAAATTAAGCATTGCATAAAACCAAGGCCCCCAAATGAAGTTTAAACAATAGATAAATCATAATATCTTCTCCTTTACCTTTAGTCGTGCGAGAGACTTATGAATGTATCTTATTAGGGTTGGTGTCCTGTAGTACAGAAATGGTGGGAGAAATTTTCTTGGACTCATCTTAATTGCTAGATGTTATAGGATAACCTTAAAACTTTACTTAGGAATATTCTAAAGAGCAGTGTCTGAGTGCTTTCTGGGATGAACATAAAATACCCATGAGTTCAGTGTAATGAAGAGTGTATATGGTTTCAGTGCTGATATGTGACCTGGAGATTATAGGCAGTCCCAGATTAGTTAAGGGGTAAAGCCTCTGGATTTCACTTTTGAAATTTTGTTCAGGGGGGTGAGGAGGAAAGTCTAAAAACACCTTTCTCATGAAAATTTACTTGACACATAATCTCTCCAAGCCATGTCCATTTATCCACACAAGCCATTTAGACACGTCCCAGAGTCAGGGTATTACAAGGCATTCAGTGGTTGGTTAACATTTCCCAAGTACTGCTTCGATCATGAGTGAATCTAAGATTGTAATCATAATCTATTCATAAGAAGAGACCCATACATGATTCACTGGCAATAAATCATAGGGCACATCTCAGGGTTAAGTATTTTCTGTGGTTATTTTATTCCTTGACAACCTGGTATATAATCTTATAGTAATATTTATAACATTCTTATAAATATATGTGTGTCCTTATGTGCCACAAGCTAATAACACACATTTTAGAAACATTTTTATAAAGGTAATATGTGTACATATTTTTGAAGGCAGTAATGTATTCACAGTTAATATGAAGAGTCCTAGGCTTATGTGAAAGACATAAGAGCAAGCTAATGTGCCTTTTTTTTTTAACCATTGAATTCTTATCATTTCTCATAATGATTAGGTCATAGATTAGTAGGGTTTTTAATAGATGGATGATTTTTTTATTTTTTTATCAAAATAAGATCATGGGCATACTCAGAGTTAACCCTAGTGTGTTCTTTGGGTCTCTTTGTATTCTTTTAATAGCAGAAAGCCACCTATGCAGTCCCTTCTACAGGTCGAACTGAAAACATCTTTAAGTGACTCTCAAAATGATTTGTAATAATCGTTAGGGCTTTTCAAAAACATTCTGGTTCTTTCTCTTCTAGGTGCAGTAGAATTTCCCTGCTTCTTAGAATATACATAAGGGCATGAGACTCGTTTTGACAGTAAAAGATGAATGTAGGTGATACATGTGATTTCAAGTGGTGGCGTTAAGAGCTCGAGTGTACAGCATGATTTTTTAAGTTAAAATGAACTTTATTATAGAAACAGTGAAAATGAGATAACCAATCAGTATGGAATATTAATAAACAAAAAGATTCAATTATGAGTAAGATTTAGAGAAATGGACTTTTTATGTATTTGTTTTTAATTTTTTATATGAGTATAGTTGGCATACAATGTTACATTAGTTTCAGGTGTACAAGATGATGATTCCGTGTCTCCAAACGTTATGCTATGCTCACAAGTGTACCTACCATCTGTGACACTATTACAATGTCATTGACCATATTCCCTAGGCTGTTTCTTGCATTCCTGTGACTTATTCATTCCATAACTGGAGGCTGTATCTCCCACTCCCCTTCACTCATTTTGCCCATCCCCTGCCCCTCTTTCCTTTGGAAAACATCAGTTTGTTCTCTGTATTTATGGGTCTGATTCTGCTTTTTGTTTGTTTATTCATTTGTTTTGTTTTTTTGGATTCCACATATAAGTGAAATCATATGGTAGTTCTCTTTCTCTGTTTGACTTATTTCACTTAGTATAATACTTTCTAGGTCCATCCATGTTATTGCAAATGACAAGATTTTATTCTTTTTTTATGGCTGCGTAATATTCTAATACATAATACAATATAACATAATATAACTTAATATATATGTATACACACACACATCTTTTTTATCCATTCATCTGTGGCTGAGTACTTAGGTTGCCTCTTTATCTTGGCTATTGTAAATAGTGCTATAATAAATATATGAGCGCATATATCTTTCAAACTAGTTCTTTTGTTTTCTTTAGGTAAATACCCAGTAGTCAAATTACTGGATCATATAGTATTTGCATTTTTAACTTTTTTGAGGAACGTCTATACTGTTTTCCATAGTGGCTGCACCCATTTACATTCCACCAATGGTACACAAGAGTTCCCTTCTTTCCACATCCTTGCCAACACTTGTTTTTTGTCTTCTTGATTTTAGCCGTTCCAACAGGTATGAGGTGACATCTCATTGTGGCTTAGATTTTCATTTCCCTGATAGTGAGTGATGTTGAGCATCTTTTCAGATACCTGTTGCGTATCTATCTGTAGGTCCTCTTCGGAAAAATGTCTGTTCAGGTCCTCTGCTAGTTTTTAATCAGATTATTTGTTTTTGGGTATTGACCTGTTTAAGTTCTTTATCTACTTTAGATATTAACCCCTTATTGATATACCATTTGCAAACAGACACAGTATTTATTAAACCCATAATCACACTTTGAAATTACAAATAGGCTTTATGTTGTTTTGCCCTCCTCAGACACAGAGACTTAAGTTGTACTAGGCTAACAATAGCTTCTTCTTCTAGCTCTTATAAATTATGTACCTTTTTAGAATAATGTATAGTGTTTGCTAGATTACAGAGGACCACTTCATTATTCATAATACTTTGGTTATCCATTACTGATAAAAGTTTCTCTTGCTGCATAAGGTCTTGTTGATAAAATCTCTCTTGCCGTTATTCCTTATATTTATAGTTTTATTTTAAGGTTCTTTTTTCCTTTTGTTGTATTTCTGCTTCTTTTCACAAAAAAGTAAAAGGAAAAGATCTGTTACTCAAGATTCCTTTTCAATTGTATGACCATCTACCTTCAATAAGAAAACTATTTTCTGTTCAACTTCAAGCAAAGGCAATTCCTATTATATCTTTCTATTATATCTTTTCCTTAAGCTCTCTCCTGATGACTCTTTAGAAATAAATAACGTGTTGTCATACAATATGTTCTTTCATAAAGAAATCTAGTGATATTTAATCTACTCATTTTTAATTTTCATAATGGAATATTTAAGAAAAAGATCTTCATAAGACCCATTAACGTACCTTGGTGTATGTATGGATTAAAAAAATAAACTCTTCGTAATCCCAGGAATTTTTTAAATCAACTTATTGTTCAATATGTACTTATAACATTTGTTCTTCCTGTGTTGATTCCATGTCCCTGATTAGACAAACTTTTCCATCAACTACATACATAGAATTTGTTTCTCTTTAGTAGGTAAGAATTATGTTTCTTTACTTTTCCAGGACTACTTCCAAAACCTGTTTTCTAATTCTGCCATACACTTTACTGTTTGTCTCCCTAACAACAAAGTTATAGACAGCTTGGAAATTGGGTCACAGTTTTAGCTATTAATTTTTTAAAGTTGATGTGGTTGTTAATGAAAAGACCTTAGAGCAGAATTATAAAATGTTGTTGAGAGTAATTAAAGACTGATCCCCTTTAACATGGTGGTTCCTAAGACTACTCCCACATTTTATAATTCCTTAGAAGGACTCATATGACATAGCATCTAGTCAAACTTATGGCTAAAATATAGTGAAAGATACAAAGAAAGAGCACATAGGTCAGATTCCTTCTGAAACTGAGCACAAGCATCCCAGAATGTGTCCCATTGGAGTTTTACAAGCTGTGCTTAAATTCCTCTAACAAGTTATGACAATACATGAGTGTCTTCTGCCAGAGAAGCTGATTAGAGACTCGATGCCAAGTTTCATTGGGTCATGTAGGCACTTTTGGCCTATCACATACCAAAATTCCAGACTCCCAGAAGCAAAGTTAAGTACTAGGGTAAATCGTATTATTTGTATAGTTTACACACAATGAGACACTCTTATCATTACAGAACATTTCATATCAGTGTGGGTGCCCTGTTTACCAGTCAAGTTTGCAAATGTAAGCCGAGAGCCAACCCTAGTGGCTGGCCTATTTAATGAAGGCAGTCTAGGTCTATGCTTTTAATTTTTTTCTGTACCCACATTCTGCCCTTTTCCCTACTTACAACTCCCTTGATTTGTTTCCTACATGTTTGAATCTATGTGTTTGTCCTCAAGTATTATTTTTTTGAGTATCATCATCAACTTTTTTTTTTATTTTTCCTACAAAATATCTTCTGGATACAAGGTTTGCTTTTGGGTAACAAAAATGTCCTGAGGAGTGCCTGGGTGGCTCAGTCAGTTAAACGTCCAACTCTTGATTTTGGCTCAAGTCATGATCTCATGGTTTGTGAATTTGAGTCCCATGTGCTGTGAGCACAAAGCCTGCTTAGGATTCTCTTTCCCCTCTCTCTCTGCCCCTCCCCTGCTTGCACTCTCTCAAAACAAGTGAGTAAACATTTTTTTTTAATGTTCTGGAATTAGTGGTGATGGGTGCACAACTTTGTAAGTACATTAAAAACCACTGAGTACTATACCTTAAAAGAGTGGATTTCATGGTATGTGAATAATACCTTAAATATTTTTAAAGACACCTTTTCTTTCAGATGTATTTGAAAAGTTTCCTTGTTTGCTTAACAATGCTTTTTTTTAAAAATAACAATACCATTATACTTAGTTCCCCTGGTTCCAGACTAAATGTTTTCTAATCCAAAGGGTTTCAGAGAGAAAAGTATTCATAAAACTTTGACAGCAGTAGTACCTTAATTTTGGCATGTATTTTGTACTTCACAAAGGATTTATGAACATTACTCAACTCCATCCCCCACAACCACTTTCTCTCTGTTCATTAGGCAATTGGAAGACCAAACACATGATAGTCTTATCTATTAATGCAACGGTTTGTTCACAGGGCATGACTAGACACTTGTCACTTAGAGAGGTCTTCAGAGTCTGATGTCAAGACATGTCTCCAGCTTTGCACAGAATTGTGTCAATTTCTTTGAACGAGCAGTTGAGAGTTCTCCCAGTTGGGTACAAGGAACAGGTTACCCGGGCTGCTGAAAATGACACAACTTCTCTGTCATTCTGGTTATTAATCGCCGCAAGATACACAACCCCAAAACAGAGTGTCTGAAAATAATAACCATGTTATATTAGCTCAAGTTTTTTGTAGGTCAGACATTTTGTAAGGGCTTGGCTGGGTGATACTTCAGACCTACATGGCGATGGCGCAGTAAACTTGGTGCTATTCAGCTGCCAGATGGACTGATTTAGAAGGCCCCTGTCAGTTTCACGTAAATGCCTGCCATCTTGGAGAGGAGAGAAGAGGGACTGCCTGCAGCTGCTCTCTTCTATCTCTACGTGTAGACTTCTCCTTCAGGGTGGTCAGACATTTTACATGGTAGCTTTAAGTTCCAAAAGAACAAAACAGAAGCCCTCAGTCCTCTTAATGGCTGGGCCAAGTGTTTCCTGGTGTTACTTTGGTTATACTCTCCCGATCAAAGCGGTCCCACCCAGCCTACCTTCAAAAGAAGAGAGCACCCACTATGTCACAATGCAGAGCGTCAGAGAATATGTGGTCATTAGAAATCCACCACAGTTATTCACACATGATTTTGTGACCTCAATTATGCTTACTTTCAGGGAATCTCAATGCCTTCTTCTAGATCCTTAAGCATTCAGCAGCAGTCTAGACTTGGCAGCCTAGAATTTTTCTAGCATATCCTTGGTAAGTAACAGGGTACGAGCATGTAAACTGGTGAACAAATCGCCCAGAACCATTGCTGAAATAAACCTTTAGGATTCCCCCCTGCTGCTTTTCATGGTTTCCCTCGAACCACACTTCCAGGCACGCATGCCAAACTGCAAGTGAAGATTTAGAATAAACAATTCAGCAAATTTTTGCTTATGTCCGGTTAAAAGTAAGGATTTATCAAAGATCAGGAAAAATATACCTATTGCACTGAGGGAGCCACTGTCTCTGCAGTGCATGAGGGATTCATTTAGCACATGACCTCTTTGGAGCCCTCATTCAATGAGATAAAGGGTGAATATACTTTAAAGATTTGAAGAAAGTTGAAGTACAGATTTAGAATCCATGAAAGTTAGAATTTCAGGTAAAAAAAAAAGAGCAGGAGTTAAGTTCTGTGGTGCCCAGGACAAGGCATTCGTTAGGAAATTGTTCTGAAAGAACGGCATCACAAAGAGGCAAATTTCATTTACTCTACCCTTTTACACTTTAACTATAACATTCTCTGCCTGTGGTCTGAGGTAAAATACTATGACTTAGTTTAACTATTTATATTCTCTGGGGCACTTGGGCAGCTCACATTCTGTCTCTCTCTCAAAAATAAGTAAACATTAAAAAATATATGTATTTACATTCTCTAACTTTTCATGCTTTGTAAATGGGGATGTGATCTTCAATTATGACTTATATTAGGAGTTTGCAGGTCTCAGAGTCAGTGGATATTGTTGAGTCACTGGTGTTTCACCATAAATTATTCTAGATATCCTTTCAATATTTCCCAGTATTAACCTTTTCTATAATTTATTTAATATATATTGAGCCCTCACTATGTGCAAGGCCCTGTAATTAAGTTGAAACTGGAAATTAGCAGTGTCTACACCTTAACCATATACATAGTTTCTTTTCTTTCTTTAGCATTCTTTCTATATTTGTTGTAACTTTACAATAGAATGAGGCTTTGAAAAAACTCTTTGACCTTCTTCAAGAGGTTTTTTCTCCATTAGAGAGACCTACACTTCATGGCTGATACCTGTGACTGTGAATTATGCACTTGCCTAAGGTGCTAGAAATGTTGTCATGTCATGTCTGTTAGCATTTAAAAATAAACATGGTCATGTCCGAACAAGTGGAAAAAATAGCTATTCCTGCTGTACTTCCAGCCCTCTTCTCTGTTTGCTGTCCAGAAGCTCTGCCTGAGGTTGAAACACTGAATGGTTCTCAGATATGTCTAAATGCGTTCCTTGCTGTGAAGCAGGATGGAGACTGGATGCTTCTCGTGGACTGAATTTCCTTGCAACGTTATTAACTTTTTCAACTTTTTCTCCCAAAGGCCATGATAGAAAGTAAGCAAAGAAATAAAGCGCATCCTTTGGCATGTAGCATATTGTAGCTGCTAGTTTCCACATCTTTTGCTGTGACTCCCTATGAATCTGTGACAATATGCTCTTTCCGGAAAAGTTCTCGTGGATGTTCCGTCCGAGAATTACTTCACTCGGATCCTATTACAGTATTCTGCTGCATGTGCCATGTGCCCCTCTGAACAATATTTTTATCTCCTCTCTGTTATAAATTATTGGAGGCCTTGGAGTTATTATTTCATGTCAATTTTTGGTAATTGGTTATCTAGAAAAAAGAGATGGCATTTTTCAAAGACCTTTGCTATATATTTGAAAAAAACAGTTTTTGAGCTATAGCTATGGATACTTTTAAAAAACAATTAGAAACCCATTCACCACGAGAATTTTGTACACACAGACACACACACACATACACATACACACACTCTAAGATACAAATAATGAGTCAAGAGTTAAATTTGTTCAAATCTCTATGTGTAAAATCTAACATCAGTTTAATGCAACGATGAATAATTGGTGCTGTAAGAGATAAGGCTGAGGTTATTCAATGCCTACAGTCTCTACAGAATGTCTAGTCTCACATTCATGATTCCTAGCCCTAAATTAGCAGCATATTTGGAACTAATTGTCAAAGTTCAGAGGGTAAATACAAATTGCATTGTTGCTATATAAAACCGTAGATATGATGTTGGAGATATGGAGTAATAAGAAATGGAGAAAAAAGCAAGTTTTAGTAGGGAAAGTCCTGGACGATGGAAGTGACACCACTCTCTGTCTCCCTACATCTACTCCCCTGTTCTCCTGAGCTGCCCGCATCTGCAACAGCCAGGTTCCAAGGAGTTATGCAAAGCTCCAGTTCAATTTCAGGCATGTGTCAATATATAAGAAAGATCTAATTAAGGAACTAGTCAGGAGTGTGACCTTATGATTTCTGGAAAGTAGTGTGACTCTTTATCAATGCAGATAATGTTGCTTATTGAGGAAGCCAATTTGGTATGAAATGAGAGGGACTAGAAATTAGATACAATCTCCTAGGAGATGGAATTGGCCAAAGTGAGAGTAGCTATCCATAGTCCAGAAATACAGAGAGTTGAAAACTTACAACTATCCTGCAAACACAAGAATGAGGATACCCAATATTTTAAAATTCTACACGTATTTATTGTCGCGGGCACTACGCTAACCAAGTATGAAGGATGAAGTAATAAAGAAGACAAAAATGCTCCATCTTATATTGAATGCTAATTCTCATGGGAGACACAGACATTGAAAATATAAAGAGATAAAGTAAAACTTTAATATATGACAGAAAACAAAAATATAGCAAATTATCTGAAACCATGAAGGAGAGTTATTTTTTGTTTGTTTTTCATTTACCTATGGAATTGGGTAAGGGGAGATGAACCAGGAAATGCTGCTAATGTTGCAAGGTATCATGGAACCATTGCCTTTCAGGTGACAAGCCTAAGGCCTGGAGTAGTTTCTGTCTGTTTTTAAGCCCCTTTTCCAGAGCTCTTGTTCTGCCCAGCTAGACTTCCTGGGTGCTGGGGAATTGACTGTCTGATCACTCATATATCTGCCACAGACTTAAGACTGAAGATAAAATTACATCATTGACTGACCCCACAAAGAAAATCTGATTTTCTCATGGAAGAACTTTGTCCAAGGTACAACATATGATTACAGTAGAGAGGGAGTCTGTTGAAGGTTGCTGTTCTTTCTCCTAGCCTATTTCCTATATCCTCCTTCATTTCTTTTCGTTCTACCAGCAATACTCATTCTTTTTTTTTTTAATTTTTATTTTCAACATTTTATTTATTTTTGGGACAGAGAGAGACAGAGCATGAACGGGGGAGGCGCAGAGAGAGAGGGAGACACAGAATCGGAAACAGGCTCCAGGCTCTGAGCCATCAGCCCAGAGCCCGACGCGGGGCTCGAACTCACGGACCGCGAGATCGTGACCTGGCTGAAGTCGGACGCTTAACCGACTGCGCCACCCAGGCGCCCCCAATTCTTAAGTCTATCATGACAATGATAAATGACTTACTAATGATTCTTGGGCATTTAGAAAACATTTAGAGTTTGCTTAAAATACCACGCAGACATTGTGACTTTAACCACAATTAACCAATTAACCAAAAGTTAATTTCAAAGACACTTTTTAAGGTCTATAACATAGCTGTTAAACTGTTTAAATAACCATCATCTCCCTGTTAAATTAATCTAAGGTGCTAGTTGGAATAACACGCTGCCTTTGTTATGCTGTCTACCTCTATTTAAATTGATAAGGTAATAGGTTTGAGGCATTCTGTAAGGTAACATATATAGGTTAACATTTTGACTAACTTGATGTTAAAAAAAATATATATATATATATATATATATATATATATATATATATATATACACACACACACTTCTCCCTTAATATTTAAATTTAAATTTAAAATTTCAATGTCTCTGTTATTATAAACTATGTTTCCACCCTCCCCTTTGGTATGTGCAATTAACATTTTCAGCCAGAGTGAAAATAGGAAATTGTCATGGCTAAATTGCTTCTTTCTAAAGTCACCTTCCATTCCAGAGTATGTATAGTAAAACCTCAGTGTGCTCAATCATCTCTGGGAACAGAAGCACTTTATGTTTTTCATCCATTTTCTTTCGGAATTTTGCTTTGATTAACCTGAAGGTGCCTGAACACTGGTTTCAAAACTGTCTCAAGTATCTTATGTCACCGGCGTATAGAAATGAAATATACACTTTCATGTTATCTTAAAATGCAGCATCCAGATTTTTAAAGTCCCAGTACTTCTGTGATATAGCTGCTGTTTTTGTCAGATTCAGACATCTCTAAAATCCACAAATAAACATAGCTAGATTTCCAAGTGAAGGAAACCATTTGAAATATGACTTCAGTCTCTCGTGACTGAAATATATTTGTAGTGTTTTAAAGGTTTGTTATTAAATTTTCATCCCAAAAACTGCTATTCTACCATTTAGTCAGAATGATTCTGCTCTAGTGAAATAATTACATTTACTGTTTGATCCTTTACGCATATGCTCCCAGAATTACGTGGCACAAGCTTAGGTTTGCTCAACTTTATCAGCCGGGCTCTATGTTTCTCACCTCACCTCATTAGCTACGTGACTTATGCAAGTTCATTAACCTACCTGGACCTCAATTACTTCGTTTATAAGAGGAAGGATTCAGATTAGAAGTCATCTATGTTCTAATGAAATACTGATGTTCTATGATGAATTGTGGCCTTTTGGTTAATAGTGAACCTCTTTCAGTATTCTGATTCTAAACAATTGCCATACTAAACAAAATTGCCATGCCATACAAAATGCCATACTATTTTAGGTATAGTTTCAGAATATCTCAGTAAGCTACAAATTTAGGGAACTTAGCAAACTATATTAGCTCATTAAGTAAGGTAATATTTCAATATTCTGAATATCTAAAATGTATTTTTTCCAATCTAAATAATTGGCATGCTCATATAAAACTAATTTGCTCACATGAGTGATGGGAGTTCTGGGGGAGCCATTCATTCACCTTCCTCTACTCCAGAGACTGAACAATTGAACAATACATTAAGGAGCTAAGTGGGAATTAAAATACTCTGAGCACTCCATTGCTCGTAAAGCTGTATTTAACCACTTGGCGTGGACCTGAAGCTCATGCTTTCTCCCCTTAAAAGTGAACGTTAGGACCTGCCAATAAGAAAAAAATTCGGTCTTGGGCTTCCCAGACACAAGGAGAATAATAACTTGTAATGACATTGTAGAAGAGCCCTTTTCCAGTGAGGGCATAGTGAGGCAAGGGAAAAGTAAGTGTGTGTGTGTGTGTGTGTGTGTGTGTGTGTGTGTGTGTGACAGAGAGAGAGAGAGAGAGAGAGAGAGGGAATTCTTGAAAGTCTAAAAGAACAAGTAACTACTCTCCCCATCGTAAACTTAAGAAGGCACGAGAATGGTCTGATTTGTGCTGAAGTTGGTCAGCACCCACACTCATTCCCACACTCTGCTGGCGTTGTGTCATCCCTAGCAAGTATGTCTTACAGGCACAAAATAGACCTGTATTGCTGCATATGTCACAGCTACTAAGCAAGCCTCCACTTGACCATTAGATGCTATCTTACCCTTTGCAAAGAGATGAGCATTCTCAGCAATCAATATGATTCTAGAACCTGTGGGTAACCAGTGTAAAAACAGACGCAGTCAAATGGACATTGTTTCACTTTTTTGAGGTGGTAGTCTATGTAAAAATAGAAAAAAATGTATTTTGCAATACATTTTCATGTCAGATTTAGGATATCGAAACTAATTCTAATCCTAGTTTTTCTTCTGATAAGCACCAATGGGGAATGGGTTGGACCTGAGTACTTTGTAGCTTGATCAGTAACATCCTTGGATGTACCCCAACAAAGGGGTTGCTGGAAGGCATACAATCTCTGACCAGGGTTGTGGATAGATCAATATGAGGTAGGCATAATCTGTCCCAGTGTCTCAGTGATTTAACTCTTTTCATTGTGCAATCTATTGAACAAGCCTAGTAATAAGTGCTGTCAGGTTCCTTCGAAGAGAACGGTAGTTGCCTCAAGCCATAGGGTTCACTGGTAGGAGAGGTCAACCTTGTCTTCACTAGGCTAACAGACTCCCCTTAACCAATCTGAAGCTTGGGAAGCACACTGGGAGACCGATTACAAGTTGAAGTTATGTTTTCATAAAATGCTTTTACTATGCAAAGAGTGACTTTATAAAATGACCAGGTTAAAATGCATGTAGATTGAATTATATTTCTCAGTGAACAATGCTGCAGCAAATTTGCCTTGGAGCAATGCCTGAGCAAGTAATTATTTATAAGTGAAGTTTTTTTTTTTTACGTAGTAACAATTTTTAATATATTTACATATATATTATATTATATATAAATGCATCTATCATATATTTATACTTAATTGCAAGTATTATATGTTATAAAATATAGTTTAATAAAATAGCTTAAAATGCTGCTTAAGTTAAGCAATATATTAATCTTGACAGTGGTTAGCCTACCTTGATATGTTAGCTTGTTGGAATTTAAGAATAGTACTATTATTTCATGAAATGGGATGGACTAGGGTTACCATTAAGACCAATAGCAACAGGTACAAAAGAAGAGTAAAGAAAAATATTAATGATTATATTAGAGTTGTCTCGTTTTAACCTTTGCTGTCATTTGGGAAAATATCTTAAGGCATGCCATCTTAATAAAAATTAAGAATGTTTGAAATAAAGGATCTACAATAAAATGAAGTTGATGTTCTGAGTGAAGAACAAGAGAGCCATAGGAAAAGTCTAGCTTTTCAGCATTAAGATTGTATTTTCAGGACTAGCGTGGAATAGGTTGAATGAAAGACTTGAGACTCTACTTCAAATGGCAGGACCATTAATTTCTGTTTCCATTATCCCTGTCTAGGTTGTACTTTAATAACATGAGTTACGATATTCAAAGTATGGTATATTGAACTTTCATAAGTTTCACTTGTATGGGAAATAAAATTGGGAAGTGTGTAATTAAAATACATGTATATTTTTTTCTCTTAACATATTTTCTCTTTTTAAGTAAGAATACAGACAAGGAAACTAGAGTATATAAAATCATTTATTTTAGTAAACACTGAAAAATACACAAGATGAAGGAACAGTTAATAAAAACTGAAATAATTTAATTATAGGGGATTTAAGACTTTTTTGTGATTTTCATTTTAGAGATAAAAAAAGTTATCTTTTCAGAAAAAAGTGCTATTCTCAGGGGAAAAAAGGTACTGATAATCAAAGTCCCTATTATAATGTGAATTACAGTAAGACATACATGCAAGTAGATATTTTATATAAAGAATCACAAAATGAGATGAAATCTCTGATTTCAACTGGTGACTTCTTTATCAAATCCTTAAGTCTACTCTTTTATATTTCAAGTTTTTATTTAATTCCAGTTAGTTAACAAAGAGTGTAACATTAGTTTCAGGTGTAGGATTTAGTGATTCATAACTTATATATAATACAAGTGCTCTCCTTTTTTTTAATGTTTGTTTATTTTGGGGAGAGAAAGAGACAGAGCTTGAGCGGGGGAAGGGCAGAGAGAGAGGGAGACACAGAATCTGCAGCAGGCTCCATGCTCTGAGCTGTCAGCACAAAGCCTTACACAGGGCTTGAACCCACAAACTGGGAGATCATGACCTGAGCTGAAGTCAGACACCCAACCAACTGAGCCACTCAGGCATCCCCAACAAATGTCCTCCTTAACCCATCACTCATTTAACCCATCTGCCTGTCCACCTCCATTCCAGCAACCCTCAGTTTGTTCTCTATGGTTAAAAGTCTGTTTCCTGGTTTGCTCTCTTCCCTCCCCATATGTTCATTTGTTTTGTTTCTTAATTTCCACATATGAGTGAAATTATATGGTATTTGTCTTTCTCTGAATGACTTGGCATAATAGTTTTTATTTCCATCCATGTTGCTGCAAATGGCAAGATTTCATTCTTTTTTATGACTGAGTAATTCCATTGTGTGTGTGTGTATGTGTGTGTGTTTGCATGTGTGTGTATGTCACATCTTTCTCATCCATTCATCAGTCAATGGACATTTGGGCTGTTTCCATAATTTGGCTATTGTTGATAATGCTGCTATGAACACCAGGGTGCATGTATCCATTCGAATCTGTATTTTTGTATCCTTTGGGTAAATACCTAGTAGTGCAATGGTGATATCATAGGGTAGTTCTATTTTTCACTTTTTGATGACCTCCATACTGTTTTCCAGAGTGACTGTGCAAGTTCGCATTCCCACCAACAGTGTAAAGGGTTCCCCTTTTACCACATCCTTGCCAACACATGTTGTTTCCTGTGTTAACTTTAGCCATTCTGACAGGTATGAGGTAATATCTCGTTATAATTTTGATTTGTGTCTCTGTGGTGATGAGTGATGTTGAGCATCTTTTCATATTTCTGTTGGCCAACTGTAGGTCTTCTTTGGAAAAACATCTATTCATGTCTTCTGCTCATCTTTAACTGGATTATTCCTTTTCTGGTAAGTTTGATAAGTTCTTTATGTATTTTGGATACTAAAGTTTAACAGATATGTCATTTGCAAATATCTTCTCCCATTCTGTAGGTTGCCTTTTAATTTTGTTGACTGTTTCCTTCTCTGTGAAGAAGCTTTTTATTTTGATGAAGTCCCAGTGGTTTATTTTTGCTTTTGTTTCATTCGCCCCAGGAGACATATCTAGAAAAAAAGTTGTTAACAGCTGATGTCAAAGAATTTACTGCCTCTGTTCTCTTCTAGGACTTTTATAGGCTCAGGTCTCACATTTAGGTCTTTCATCCATTTTGAATTTATTTGTGTGTGTGTGGTATAAGAAAGTGGTCCAGTTTCATTCTCCTGTGTGTTGCTGTCCAGTTTTCCCAACACCATTTGTTGAAGGGACTGTCTTTATTCCATTGGGTATTCTTTCTTGCTTTGTCAAAGATTAGTTGACTATATAGTTGTTGGCCCATTTTTGGGTTTTCTATTCTGTTCCATTGATCTATGTGTCTGTTTTTGTGCCAGTAGCACACTGTCTTGATGATTACAACTTTGTAATATACCTTGAAGTCCAGAATTGTGATGCCTCCAGCTTTGGTTTTCTTTTTCAAGATTGAGCTAGCTATTTGGGGTCTTTTGTGGTTCCATACAAATTTTACAATTGTTTGTTCTAGCTCTGTGAAACATGCTGTTGATATTTGGTAAGGATTTCATTAAATTTGTAGATTGCTTTGGGTAGTATGGACATTTTAACAATATTTGTTCTTTCAATTATGAGCATGGAATGTTTTCCCATTTCTTTTCAATTTCTTTCATCCAGTGTTTTATAGTTTTCAGAAATACAGATCTTTTACCTCTTTGATTAGGTTTATTCCTAGGTATTTTATTGTTTTTCGTGCAATTGTAAATAGGATTGATTCCCTGATTTCTCTTTCTGCTGTTTCATTATTGGTATGCAGAAATGCAACAGACCAGATTTCTGTATGTTGATTTTGCATCCTGAGACTACTGAATTTTCTGGTGGAGTCTTTTGGGTTTTCTATATAGAATATCTCAAGTGTATTCTTAAATATTATTGGAAAAGAAGGTTCAATATTCAGATAATAATAACTCCATAGTTGAATACCATTTTTGAGGATGTTCCTCCTAATATTTATGCTAAATATTTCTGCTAGGAATGTAATGTTGAAAGAGTAAAATTCCAATACAAAACATTTAATATATTTCAGTTCAGGTGCTATTTTTGAAATATGTGATAACAATCTAAAGAAAGGAAGATTTTCCCATAAATTTAGAACCAGAATATGGATGGCTGTGTAAAGGAAGATGTATCATACAAACACCAGTTGGCAGCAATGGGAGAGAAAGAACAGCAAAGTGCTGGCTATTTCAAGGTTCTAACCTTGAGAAACATAATATTGTTGACACCTCCTTGGAAGATGACTAACATTAGGGTTACCTACAAGGAAGGACTACTCGGGATCAGTTCAGGTTAGACTAAAGCCTCTGACATTCCCCATATTACGGTGTAAAATTTTGATAATGGAAAGTGTTGGCACAGTGTTGTATCCAGAGTCAGGAAAGATTCCCTAAAAGAGAATATGGGTGGAAATGTGGGTGTGGTAAGGAAAGGTGGTTGTTGTGGGATGAAGGTTTTGCCATTGTTTTGTTAGTGTTTTTATTTAATAAATCCAGTCTGAACGTGTGTATTTTGAATCTTCTCAGCGGCTGCAAGGCCTCTTCACAGGCCCAAGAACCACTCACTGTAAATAAATCAATGGTAGGACATTCATATTGCTTTGACTCCTCTACTGATTTGAGTTACTACAAACATATTATGCAGGGAAAAGGCAACCTTTACTTCCTTAGCAGGGCTTTGTGGTTGCAGAGATTGTAACAGCTTACACCTGTAATCAACCCACTTTCTCTTTTCCTCACTGTAGGAGTGCCAGGCCATCTTCAAAGGGAAAAAAGAGTGAGTAATGAAAATCCAGGTTAAACTGATCCTTCCTCCATTAGCTTCATAAACCTTGCAGTCTAGTAGGTCACCTTAAAGATATTAACTATAAGGTCACATCTTAAGCTAGGATGACATCTGTGCATGTAATGCCACCAAGTGACACTAGCTGTGGCTTGAACAATGAAAGTAACTGAATTTTTTTATCCCCAAAGTAGGCGTAGTATATTTGTGAGGCTCTAAATATTAAAAATTTCTTCTTTATTCCCATAATGTTCAATCCTATCTTACTGTAGCTTTTATCTTTCGTCCTAATTCCAATCCCTATGGCCAAGCACTGTGAGTCCAAATTCTCTGAAGACATATTTCTCTGAAGACAAATTTCTCCATATTTGTCCACCTGATTAAGTGCCTCTAATTCCTCCAAGCAATAACGTCTAATATGATAGGGTTTCTATTTTTCTCACCATGCTGCTACCATCTGGCTGGTGTCATTTGATCAATATCGGGTATTTTGAGGAGTGAACATCTCTGCTATTGTGTTGTTCTCCTTTATGGTTCCTGGCTCACAACACCCATGATCCTTGGAATTTCCTGAGCAATGAGGGCAATGAGGACATCTTTTGTCAGCATATTGTCTCTTGTCCTCAATTTCTTACACTGCTTTATAGGGTGCAATAGGTTTCTTGTTATTCATAACATGTCCCTTTTCACCACATCTGGGTTTGTGTCAGTGAGGCAGCTTTTGGAAAGATAGGACTCATTGCCAGGAGAATCAACTATGAATAGAGAGTTGGAGCTTTCATGCCTAACCCCTGCCTTCCAAGGACGGCAAAGAGTTGGAGGTTGAATCATTCACCAATGGCCAGTGATTTACTCCATCATGCCTATGTAATGGAGACTTTAAAAACCAAACAAACAAAAAGCGAAAAGGATGGAGTTCAGAAAACTTCTAGGTTGGTGAGCACATCCACATCCCAGGAAGGTGAGGCATCTCTACTCCACAGGAATAGAAGTTCCAGTACTTGGGACCCTCCCAGACTTTGCCCTATGTATCTCTTCATCTTGCTGTTTGTATCCTTGAATAAATGGGTAAATGGAAGTAACTATTTCCCTGAGTTCTGTGAGCCACTCTAGCAAATTAATCAAGCCTGAGGAGGGGGTCTTGGGTCTGTCATTATCCAGCAGACTAGCTTGAGCTTATTCACATGGTGGTGGCAGAGTTCTAAGAAAGTATGTGGATACTCTCAAGGGTTGATGCCCTGGCATAAACCTGGCCCACTGTTACTTCTACTACATTCTGTCTCACGGTTCAAGGGATTGAGCCCCACAGGGAGACCATGGGAGACCACCATGAGACTATGACCTGAGCCAAAACCAAGTGGGCTTAACCGACTGAGCCACCCAGGCATCCCCAGATTCTTCCTTATATTGTTCACAAAAATGTTTCTAAATGTGAGGAATAAAAGTAATCATTATAATTAATAATAATTTATTGACATCTGATATCTTGACTTCAATAACAAAACCAGTTGTCCAAATATTCAGCTTTTGTCCTATATTAATAATAAGTCCTTTATTGGTAGATGTTTCACCTTTATTATTTTTTTGGTTTAGTATTTTCCACACACTGCTTGCGAAACACTTAATGGCAACATAGCACTTAAAAGTAAAATAATATTGAAAACTGAGTATATGGTAAAATATATAAATTAGGAAATAAAAATCAAAGTTTTTGTTGTTAATAAATCAAATTTGGTAGGAGAATATATTAAAATTTTATAAGTTGAGTTCTAAACTTTTCTTTTTAGTCTCACGTATTTAGACCTAAAGATGAAGGAAGAAAAATTCTGATGGTAGTAATTCACATTGGAAAACCAATGTATGAGTGTAGCACACATTATTGTTCTAAATTATCACCTGATATGAACTTTTATGGCAAACATTTCTGTCCTCACCCTTTGTGTCCTTTAAGCTTCCTTGAAATATTCAATAAATTTCCTTGACTATGCTGGATAAAGCATCCATAGTCGAAGTGAGGAGAAACTGAACACCGTGCCTTTAAGGAAAAGTTAAACTACAGTTTCTAGTGTTATGGAGGAATATGGCTGAGTTTTCCACTGCAAACAACTAATATCCTGGATAATATATTTTTTTCATGGAAATGCTTACATAAACAAGCAACAAAGTATGGAGTTTTAATATCTAAAATCTAAATAGGTAGTCAGAGAAGTAGAGCTCTAAAGCTGGCTTTGAAAATTGAGAGCATTTGCCAAATTAAACTAAAGCGTTATATTTTGTAGCTTCACAGGAATTAGGACCCAGGAGGAAAAAAAAAAAAACGCATGTAGTGCAGGGGGTCTGGTAGGAGAGCCTCCCTTCAAAATACATTATCTGCAAAAGTCTATACCTTCAGTTGAAGGTTAAATAAGAACATCCAGCCAGGGGACATAAAGGAGTCAAAGTATACTGAGCGGTGGGGAGACAATGACCACAAGGGAATCACCACCGATGAATGGAAAACACAGATGGTCCCTCCCTTGCGTTTATAGCCCGAAATCATCTAATCTGGCTAGTTCCAAAACTAATAAATATTAGTATTTAATTTAGAACTATGGCAGACACTACTGGTTTGTTCCATTTTGTTGTGCAAATTTCTTTCCGACAGTAGAGTGCAGTGTTTAATTGCTTACGGGTGACTCTCGAATGAGCGTGCCTGAATTTAAATCCTGGTTCTATTTTCCTACTACCTATGTGATTAGACTAAATTATATAATCCCCCTTTGCTTTGTCTTTCTTATTTGTAAAATAAGAATTAAGTGAGTTATTTGAAAAGTTTTTAGGACATTGCTTGACACATAGTACATACCACTTAATTGCTATTTCAAAATTTAAGTATATTTATATTACAAATAATGCATGCAATCATGGAATGAACAGTATTATAATCAGGAAAAAAATATGACAGAAACTTGAGTTCTGGACCAATTGGCTTGGCAAATTAGTTTTTTATTTTAATTGATCATGAAACTTAATATGACAAGAAGCATCTTTTGTCAAATCAAGTATTTGAAACATTTATCTGATAATATTTCATCTTAAACTTCACTATTGAGTAAGGTAGTTATATCATTTGATTTAATCTAAGTGTTTAGATTACATTTAGTTGACAAACTAATACCAGAAATAATCCATTTAAATAATTTTCTGAAAGGTAAAAAATTATGACCACAGATTATTATTAAAAAGCAATTAGAATATTATACCAATGAAGAAAAAAATAATTTAAAATGTTGTTCTGTCAAAATCTTTATTGAATCAGCAGTGAAACAAAAGTATATACATGCATAATGATAGTGTAATTAGCAATTTAAATATTGAATTTACTACTACCAGGAATTAATTAATGAGTTTAGCCCAGAAGCAATAATAGAAGACTTTATAAAGTTGTGGAAATGAAAAATCCAAGTGATTGAGATTCCTTTGGAAGACCATATGTTTGCATTTTAATGTCTCTTGAAAATTATACTTGAATGACTGTTGCATCTATATACAGGAAATGAAAAACTTTATGAATCAATTATAATACATTGTTACATAATTAAACTTAAACTTATTTCAAAGTCAGCTTTAAGAATAATCCTTAAAGCTTATTTAGTTAATATCATTACAAACACATTGTAACAATCAGTTCTTATGACTAGTTGAGAGACAACATTCTATGGATAAGTACTTCCATTTAGAAAGAGAACCACCTTGGGGCATCTGGGTTGCTCAGTGAGTTGCGCCTCAGACTCTTGATTTCAGCCTTGGCCATGATCCCAGGGTTGTGGGATTGAGTCCTGTGTCTCCCTCTGCACTGAATGGGGACCCTGCTTAAGATTCTCTTTCCCTCTGCCCCTCCCCTGGTCACATTAGCATGCTTACAACCTTGCCCCTTCTCGTTCCCTCTCTCTCTCAAATTAAAAAACAATAAAATAAAATAAAGAAAACACCTAAGAGTGTTGCTTTTTGAAATCCTACAATTCACTAGGTTACTGTTTACAAATTGGTTAGACATGTGGCAATATATGAGAAGCTAAATTTATATCATACTGATTAAATAAACAAACCTCTCGGTTCTAATGAACAATTAATTTCTTTCTAAAGTAGAAGAAAGTGGAAAGAGGAACAATTTCCTATGTGGTTACAACTGTAACAAAATACCATAAAGTTGCTCCTAATATAGTTGAATTCCCTTAATGTCTTCTTTCAAGTGCAATTTACAATATGAAACTACTAATGATTTTAGAAAGTATAAATTATAGGCTGATGTAAATTCTTGATTCTAAATAAATGGACTTTAGATTGTATTGAAACTGTTTTGATATCATTGACAGGAAAACTAATCACTTTCTGTTTTAACAGCAAAATATAAACTAATTGGAAAATGTAAAATGTTATTTGCAATTAAATTAAATTTTGAAAAGAATACATTTATACTCTATGATAGATAACTCACAGGAAATTTAATATCCTCATAAATACTGATATAAGTGGCATATCTTTGTTTGCCGACAGCTTAGCCTTCAGATAGAAAAAATAAGTTATTCTATCAGACAAATTTCATCCTAGCCCTAAGCCATCTTTTTTCCCCCTTTGTTTAATAATAGTAGCAATACTGTTGAAGGACATGGAATGAATGCATTCACATACCGTTATGGCCCCAAATCAGAACAACTGTTGTTTTCCTAACTTGAACTCTTAGAATGTCAGGGATTTTTTTTTCCAAATTTGATTATAAGTAGCATAAAGTTACTGAGTTCAGTGGTGTTTGTTTTTACAACAATTTTTGGGTGAAGGGTGACAGGAGCATAGCAGTGATATTATTTTTCTTTTTAAAAATTGGTGTGGGGAAATAAAATGTAAACTGGTTAATAAAATCCAAATAGAACAACAACAAAAAAAGAAGTGCATTTATTTTAGCCAGATCCTTTTCCCTTCTCTATCATACTATGACATTTGCTCTGGTGTGAAGGTATATTCATATATATTTGTATGTATGTTTATGTATATGCATATATATAAATTTTATATATAGTTATATGTTATACACATCTATTCCATAATCAAATAGGCAACAATGTTTAGAGATATAGTTTAGCCTCTAATTTTTTTTAACATTTATTCATTTTTGAGAGACAGAGACAGAGCGTAAGTGGGTGTGGGGCATAGAGAGAGGGAGACACAGACTCTGAAGCAAGCTCCAGGCTCTGAGCTGTCAGCATGGAGCCCGATGTGGGGCTGGAACTCACAAACCATGAGATCATGACCTGAGCCGAAGTCGGACCCTTAACTGACTGAGCCACCCAGGCACCCCTGGCCTCTTTGAAACATAGACAAATTGAATAGCAATGATAGTACCGGCTTGGAAAACTACAAAGATTGGGGAACAAGGAAATTTTTCATTTTTTTACGCTAAAAATCAAAAGCTCTCCAAGAAAAGAACATGTAGAAAGGCAGAAATAGTAGTAGAAAATAAGAACCATCTGGAAGTATTCCATATTAGTATCTTGGGCAGCCAGAAACTGACTTTGATTGAAAGGTGAGAGGAGAACCTTGGGATCATTCTAGTCTAAGGGCAGGCAAAAAGACCTAATCCTCATGTCCTTGTTGGAGGAACAGGGCAGAAAGGCAGAAGCTCAGAGTCCTGGGAGAGTTTCTTGGATTGATAATTGGACCAAAATAAATCTCAATTTAACAGAGCTGGATAAAGTGGTGGAAAGTAGAGGACAGGTACACATCACAGTATTAAGCTAAAGAGCTCAAAGGATGCCACAGATGGTGACAGGCATTGTTTGAGTAATCCCGGAGTTTTGTCCAAGTAAACCAGGCATAACGAGTAGAGCAAGTAGAGATTTACACACACACACACACACACACACACACACACACACACACACACACTCTTCAGTAATGTGTTTCAGTAGGTGGAATGTGAAAAACAGGTTTAAATACTTTTGCATCTATGGAAAACTCTGTCTTAACCTCTAGGCTAATAATCTGAATGGGAAGGCCTGTTGTGCAGTGACAGAAGCGGTGGCTAGGAAATGCGTACACGGAGTTCCTGAGAGGAAATGACCTGTGTCTAGGACAGCAACTTTGTAAGCTGATGGATTCAGAACAGAAAGACATAGCATTGTTTTGTTAAAGGCCAAACCGAAGAAACCAAAGAAGTCATAGCCTTGCTTTATCTTTGCACATGTGAAGGATTTTGTGAACAGTGTGGCTTTCCTCATAGAAGTTAAGCCCTCAGTTTTTTCCTTTAGTAGCTATGTAAACTTGGATGTATTACTTAAACACTGAATCTCTGCTTCATCGTCTGTAACTGGGGATAACGATTCTCAGAGTTTTTGTAAGATTTGAAAGTGCTCAATAAGTATTCTTAAAAAACAGATTTAAAGAACATAAAGTATTGTTATATTGTGAAACATGAATTATAAATTAATGCAATTTTAGTATATGTGTTGCTGACGTGAGCACTAAATTAGTACAACTTACAAGTAAGTCAGATGGAAACATTTTCTTTCGTGAAAATACTCAGGTATATATTTTGTATAATTCATCAACACTCCTCTTTAGGCCATGTTTTACACCAATCAAATTCATTGTATTGCAATTTACTCTTAGAATGCGCCTGGGATTAATTTTTTTGTGATCATAGAATTTTAAACCCAATTATGTGTTAATTTGCTTAGCTTGATTTATTTTGTGAATAACTGCTTCTGCAAGACTTTTGTTTCATTAATGCTCGGTATGGGTAGTATTTTTTATTCCCTAAACCCTTAGCTGACTGAACCACTCAGGGGCCCTATCCCTTGGAATTCTGATTTATTTTTTTCTGATGGTGATGAATCTAATTAAATCAGTCGTGAAGAGTAGGTCCCAAGATTGGTGTTTTTCAGTGCCTCCTGTATAGTTCTAACGACCAATCGGGTTTACAAATCACATTCTGGGAGAGGTCCTGAAGGTAACCATGTCTGGCAAGAAAGTCATGATAGCACAGCACTGGCGTGAAGTGAATGGTTATGAGCTTCTGGGTTCCCAGATATCGTGTTGCAAGGATCCAGATGTTCTTGTATACCTGGCAGAGGGTGTGAAAGTATTGAGTGGGCTTTGATTCTACAGAGGTCCTTCCTTCAGAGGATAGGCTTAGGCAGGATCCTGATGACCAATAGTAGGTATGGCAGGAGATTAGTAGTAGATGCCATTAAATGTCAAAAAGAAGAGAGATCATGATTTGGAAGACCTAGTCCAGGATATCCACCCAATCCAGGGCTCAGACTCACGAATGGTGACATCATGACCTGAGCTGAAACTAAGAGTAGGACACTCAACCAACTGAGCCAATCAGGTGCCCCAAAGATTTCAGTACTCTTAAAATTTTATCTAGACATAGTACTTGAAATTTTCTCTTTGCTTATAACAGTAACCACAGTATTGTTACCTGTAGATGTGGTATTGTATTAGCTCACACATAGATCAATCATTTCAACATTTCTTAATCTTTGTTTATAGAATTAACTCAGTGTGTCTCATTAGGGCTTTATTTTTTTCAGAGAAAAGATTAGGTAAAGGCTTAACAGATGTAGAAAATCATGAAAGGTTAAGTCTCTACTTCTAAGTAATTTGTAGATACATTCCCACAGTTTTCAAAATAGTGTGTGTCACAGAAATTATTATACGGAATCAAAGTGTGTTAGAACCATAAGGGACTTTCAGATTTGGTCCCCTATAATCTCCTCAAATATTTAATCAATGTGTAATTACAGATACAAGGATGGAGTAACTTCATGGAAGTCACAGAATGTATTAGTGACAGCATTAAGTCTTTTGGTTTCATTCATTTATTTGTGCGTATATTCCTTCATTCAGTTTTGTGTTTATTTATGCTTAAGAAATAGGATACTGATGTCACCAAGGCCTTTGAAAATCTCTGTGTATCCATCCATTCACAATCAGATCCCATGCCTTGACTCCAAGGACAATCACTAATTTGAATGTCGTGTTAGCCCCTTGTTTTACTTCGTAGTTTACTATATATTTATTTACTAGTAAAACATATGCTAGTTTTACAAGTTTGGGAACTTAATGTAAGCAGTGTCATATACATTGTATCCCTCTGAAATTTATTTTATCACTAAACATCATATTTTTCAGACGCAACTATAATAACGTATAGGATGTAGTCCACTTTTACTGCTGCTCAGTATTCTGTTTATGGATACACCACTATTCATTCTTCCTTCTCCTTTCAATATGCATTTTGAGGGTTGTTTCTAGTTTCTTGTCATTAAAAGCACTGCTGTTATCATTCTTGTTTAGGTCTTTGGTTAACAAGGGCAAGGGTCTCTCTAAGTTATACACTTGATGTGGATTTGCTGGGTCAGGGTATGATCTTATAAAGTTTTACTAGGTTATGTGACATTGTTTTCCAGAGTTACTGTATCAAGATTCTCTCCCATTTGTAATAAATGATTTGCAATAAACTGATGCCCTGTATCCTAACCTAATCTTGTCATTGTTTAACATTTTAATTTTGTCAACACGGTGTGTTTGCAATCATTTCTTACTGTTGCTTTAAGTAGCACTGCCCTTAATTTTAATGATATAGTTCCTCTTATATTTATTGGCCATTCATATTTTGTCTTCTGTGGAATATCTATTTGTTTTACCTATTGTACTGCTTCATTTCTTATAGATTTGTATGAGTTATGTATTTGCTACACAAATTATTTGTTTGGTTATTTATATGGTAAATATAATCTCCTTATCTTTGCCCTGTTCATCAACACTTATAAGGATAATCACATTTAAAATACTCATTTTATATGAATGAAGCATTCTTAAATAGGCCTTAATTTAAAAAGAAATTATACGCAGTTGATAAGCAGGGTAATTTAGGAAGGAAATAAACTTTCACTGCAGGAAAGCCTATACTGATATCTTAAGGCAAACTTGAAACTGTTAACATTAACTGTTCCATTTTGTTAAGGTTTAAAAATTTTTGCCTTGACTATGTTTAATGCCATAACTGTATCACATTTCTAAATAAGGAGCAGTCCCTGGGAATGTAGGTACAATATGTTAGTAGCCAAATCTACTTCATGAAAATAATAAGGTGCTCCCTAATATTGCCTTTAAAGGAGAATTTTGGTATGTCCTGTTTAATTTTTCTGATGAATGCGAGTGGGAGAGATGAATGAGGGAATCTCTGGTTATTGGCAAATGTTCAGATGGAAGATTTCCAGGTTTGCATCTCTCTTTTTCTGGGTGAACTTACTGTTTACCTATTTTCATGTTTCGCAGCATTTCGCTCCACCCCCTCACCTCCCTGCCCATAACACCTGTTTACATCCTGAACGTTTTTTTTGTGTTGTTAAAATATGGAACTTTTGTTAATTTTGAACACTTGTTTTTCTCTATACTTTTCTGGTTTTGAGAGAAGACCTGACCATCACTTTATCTTTTATTTTGTAACAGACATTTTTGCAAAGATGAAAATGCTGATTCCTATTGTTTTGTGATTTAAAAAGAAATAAACTCACTTAGCTGTCAGACAGTAGTGATCTTCAGTCAGCATTAGGCCAACAAAGATTCAAATTTGTGACCTGAAGGTGATAATCTTGAGTTTCCTTCACCCCGTAGCAATCCCAGGAGGTTATATCTCTATCATTTGATTGTCTTAAACTGAGTCCTAACAGTTTCATTTTTATGTCAAATCTTATCTTTTTTTTGGTAACTTAAAACTTTAAGTCAAGTAAAACTATTTTTTTAAAATTGTATCCTTTTGTAAATAAAACTTTGTATCAATGGATTTTAACTTATTTAGGGAATGGTATTCATCATTGCTATACATTTTATGGGGAAAAGATTTTCTTTGTGAAAACATGGGAATATAATTACTTAGAAAATAATTAGTACTTCTGTGAATTAAGTATACATTATACAATGCTTTGATTACAACACTTTTATTTTTTATTTATTTATTTATTTATTTATTTAAAAAAATTTTTTTTAGCGTTTGTTTATTTTTGAGATAGGGAGAGACAGAGCATGAACGGGGGAGGGTCAGAGAGAGAGAGGGAGACACAGAATCTGAAACAGGCTCCAGGCTCTGAGCAGTCAGCGCAGAGCCCGACGCGGGGCTTGAACTCCCGGACCACGAGATCATGACCTGAGCCGAAGTCGGATGCTTAACCAACTGAGCCACCCAGGCACCCCCTTGTTTTTTTTTTTTAATACAACACTTTATTTTTAAAGTTTATTTATTTTGGAGAGAGAGCGTGTGTGAGCAGGGGAGGGGCAGAGAAAGAGGAAGACAGAGAATCCCAAGCATGACAGCACAGAGCTCTACCTGGAGCTTGAACCCTTATACAATGAGATCATGACCTAAGCCCAAGTCAGACGCTTAACCACTTAACCTACTGAGTCACCCAGATGCCCTATGATTACAACCCTGTTTCTTGAATGAGTTAAGCCTGTGTACAAATATTGGCTCCCTGCATTTCACCTTTATGATCCTTAGAAGTTAATTTCTCTGAGCCTCATTTCCTAATCAGTAAAATGGGCTTCGTAGGGAACAGCATCATAGAGTGCTTTTGACCATTAATCAGATAATGGTTATGAACTGAAAGACTTTAAGAAAGGAGACTTCTGCATTTGGTATCAATACAGGGCTGTAGTTAGCAGTTTGCCAGCAACAAGTTAGGAACAACTTAAATGTCCATCAGAAAGGGAATACACGTCTAAAATACCAAATTTTATGCTATGGACTACTATCTGGCAGTTGAAATGGAAGACATATTCTATATTAACACCAGAAATAGAAAAAGATATATAATGTTAAATAGGAAGGCAAGTTAATGAGAATAGTCACAGGAACGTACACACAAAAACTCTATATATTGTGTCTGAATATATTTATATGTGGCAAAAAATAGGAACTAGAAGGATACATGCTAAATGCCTTATGGTAGTTCTTTTAGGGTTGTTAATGAAGAAATGGACTGGGGGTGAATGCAAATAAGACTTCAATTTTTGTGTGTATAATTTTTTTCTTAAAAAATTGGAAGCAAAAATATACACACGTGTATATATTCTAAGATACATAAACATACACATATATACTAAGTGTGTATGTGCATATTTATATGCATAAAAAAATAAAAACATAGGACAAAAGAGATTTGGGGGTTAAAATCTAAAAATGATAGTCCTAAAGAAAAGATTCATACTTGTCTCCTCTTTCTCCTCCCCTCTTCCCTCTCTACTTCACTCTCCTTACCACTTTGACTTTTTAATTTCATAATTCATTTTCAAAGAGATGGTGTATGTTATTCTATTTCCACACTGGATATAGTCTTTTGAATCCAATCCTTTTAACTTTGAATAATATACCCTCATTTGAGTTCACCACTATTTATGTATACCTTTCCTTAAGAATAAAATTTCACTGCTGTCTTCAATGGTGCACCTGCTAAGCCTGACTGTGGAAAGGCTAGGACACTTTCTGTATGATGTTAGAAGTATCTGCAAAGTGATTGCACCTATTTATTCCCCCACCAGTGGGTATGAGAGCTCCCGTTTTCCTCACATCCTCACCAACACTAGGTATTATCAGTATTTTCATTTGACCACCCTTATGTTGAGACATTACATTTATCTCCTTGTTTTTATTTGCATTTCCTTAATTAACAGTGAGTCTGAACACATATAAGTTTCTTATGTTTATTCACCATTTAGCTTTCTTCTGTAATTTGCCTTTTAATA
This sequence comes from Acinonyx jubatus, assembly GCF_027475565.1. Lineage (NCBI taxonomy): Eukaryota > Metazoa > Chordata > Mammalia > Carnivora > Felidae > Acinonyx > Acinonyx jubatus. The sequence goes on along the minus strand of NC_069384.1, from coordinate 101,190,533 downwards.
TCCTTTTTCCCATTTTCATTTTGAGTTAATTGTATTTTCCAAATTGGCTTTGAGGTCTATTTAAAAGGCATTTTATAAGCTCATACTTTGTCTGTTACATCTTGCAAGTACTTTCCATCTGCGTCTTTTTTTCAAAACTTTGAGCAGTTTTTCTTGTCTTATATCACACCGGTACTTTTAAGTGAACAAATGTATGAATGTTTTCTTTTAAGGTTTATAGCTTATTTTCCCTTTTCAAAAAACTAATTTTATACATCTGGATGATAAAGTCATTTTTGTAGTTAATTAAAATGTTACAAAGTTTTATTTTTTTACATTTGGATTATTAATATATCTGTAGTTTGTTATGTACTTGTTAATACAGGTGTAATTTTTTCATTGAGAAAAATATTTTGTACTAATGCATTAAATTAATAATCTGTCTTCCATACTGCTATGAATACATTTTTACCTGTAAGTGTATAATTGGGTCTGCTTGGGAATCTATTGGATTCCATAGATCTGTTTGCCTATATGTTACTGGTTTCATACTATTTTAATTATCGTTTTCTACTTAAATCTTGGTGTGTCAGAGCCAGATCTATTCAGTATTTTTCTGTTTCAAAGTTGACCATGCATGGATAATGACTCTATTTCACAAATTTAGACTCAGCTTCTTAGTTCCATGAAAATTCAATTTAAATTTTCATAGTAACATCAATGAATTTATACATTATGTTCGGGAAAATCGGCGTGTAACTATTATTTACTAATACATTAGTGTCTTCAATTGTTCATAGTCTGTACTATGATCATTAATAATAATATATTTTCCTTCATAAATTTCTTTTGCTTATTTAAAAATGTAATACAAGGTGCTTGTAAATAGTTGCTGTTTTTTTGTCATATTTTTCTATTACGCTTTCTAATTATGATTGCTAATGGAAAGGAATGCCATTGATCACACAGATCTTCTATAGTGCAGTCTTACTCAACTCTATGGTCAGCTCTAATAGTTTGTACATGGATTTTTTTTTCTTTCTATCTTTAGGTCTTTATTTATTTTTCATGGCCAAAAAATACCAGAAAATAATAAACATAACTGGAGATTGTGGACAACCTTGTCTTTACTTGAAATGGAATTCTGGTTTTATATTAACTTTGCTATTGATATTTTAGGAAAATATCTTGTATCAAGTTAGCAAAGTTTCTCTCTATTCCTAGTTTGACATACATTGCTTTTCAATCAGAAATGGTTATAGATTTTAAAAATTGAGCATATCATAGCTTCTCCCTTAATGTTCTAATTTGGATAATTACGTTGATAAATTTTTACACTGAACAATTTTATGCATGAATGAAATTTGATATACTTACTTATGTATGGCTTGATGTAATTTGTTGTTATTTTGTTTAGGATTTCCACAGCTTCATTCATAAACAATAGTAGCCTATAATTTTATTTTTTTGTGATGGCTTTTCTGTGAGGGTTACTGTAGTCTTGAAAATGAATTAAACAGCCTTACTCTTCTGTTTCTATTTTCTGAGTTCTAAAGCTGTTAGTATGTAAAAAGGACCTTCACTTTTTGGATAGATTTGTGATAGCAAAATCATGAAACACCTGGATCCTAGTGTTTTTGGAAGGGAGAATTTAGACGAAGGATTTAATTGCTTTAATAGAAATTGTCAGAAGCACTTGACTAGCTTACTTGGTAGAGCATGTGACTCTTGATTTGAGGTTGTGAGTTCAAGCCCCAGGTGAGGGATAGTGTTTACTTAATTTAAAAAAAAAATTAAAAAAGGAAATTGTTTATTCGTATTTTTATATCAGTATTGAACATTTTAATAAAAATATTCTTTCTTGTCTAAGTTTTAAGATGCAATGGCAAATTTTGCTCAGTGTATGTACATATGGTTTTTTATTTATTTGCTTTTTTTGGCCATATCCCTCATATTCTTAATGCTTTGTGTGTATCTTCTTTCTTTATAGCAAGATTTTATCTATGTTAATAATTGTATTTTTTTTTAACATTTATTCACCTTTGAGAGACAGAGCACATTGGGGGAAGGGCAGAAAGAGAGGGAGACAAAGAATCCAAATCAGGCTCCAGGCACTGAGCTGTCAACACAGAGCCCCATGTGGGGCTAGAATCCATGAACCGTGAGATTATGACCTGAGTCCAGGTTGGACGCTTAACCAACTGAGCCACCCAGGTGTCCCAATAGTTGTCTTAAAGGACCCCATCCTATGCTTTTTTGGTAATCTCTGTTGTGCTTTTGTTTTATATTTTATTCATTTTTTATTATATTAATTTTTCTGTAACATTTCATCATAAGACGTACTTGTTTCATTCTTATTTTTTCTTATAATTTTATTGTATAATGTATGCAAATAAGTTTTTAAATCTCTCCCTGACTACCATTTTAGGTGAATTACACAGATTTTGAGGCATAAAGTGTTAAGATTTTCATCCAAACTGATTGATACTGTTAGTGTCAATCAATTGTTATTATTATTATTATTATTATTATTATTATTATTTTACTGGTCAGTCACACAAAATAATTCAAACATATTTAAAACATTTTATAGTTACTTAATAGAATGAGATTAACAATAAAAATTAAAATAAAAAACTTTCACCAATCTTTCCAGAAAATTCCAAGGCTCCTTTTTTTAAATTTATTTTTTATTTTTTTAATTCAAGTAGAATTATCATAGAGTGTTATACTAGTTTCAAGCGTATAATACAGTGATTCAAAAATTCTATACGTTACTCACTGCTCACCACCATAAGTGAACTCTGTGCCCCAACACACCTCCCCTCTTGTAACCACTGGTTTGTTCTCTACACTTAAGAGCTATTTTTGATTTGTCTATTTTTCCTCTGTTCATTTGTTTTGTTACTTTAATTCCACATAAGAGTGAAATCATGTGGTATTAGCCTTCCTCTGACTGACTTATTTCACTTAGCATCATACCATCTAGGTCTATCCATGTTGTTGCAAATGGCAAAATTTAATTCTTTTTTATGATGGAGTAATATTCCAGTGTGTGTGTGTGTGTGTGTGTGTGTGTGTGTGTGTGTGTGTATACATACATACATATCACTTTTCTTTATCCATTCATCTATCAGTCGGCACTTGGGTTGCTTCCATAATTTGGTTATTGTAAATAATGCTGCAATAAACATAGGGTGCATATATCTTTTTGAATTAACATTGGGATGTATTTTGGGTAAATAGCCAGTAGTGGAATTACTACATCATATGACAGTTCTATATTTAATATTTTGAGGAACCTCCATTCTTTTTTCCACAGTGACTGGACCAGTTTGTGTTTCCATGAACAATGCAGGAGGGTTTCTTTTCCTTCATATCCTTGCCAGCATTTGGTTCTTGTGTTCTTGACTTTAGCCATTCTAACAGGTCTGAGGTACTATCTCATTGTGGTTTAATTTACATTTTCCTGATGATTAGCGATGTTGAATATCTTTTCATGTGTCTGGTGGCCATTTGCATGTCTTCTTTGGAGAAATTTCTATTCATGATGTCTTCTGCCCATTTTTAAATTGCATTATTTGGCTTTTTGGTGTTGACTATAAATTCTTTATGTTTTTGATACTATCCCTTTATTGAATATGTCATTGCAAATATCTGCTCCTATTTAGTAGGTTTTCTTTTTGTTTTTTTTTTTAATTTTTTTTAACGTTTATTTATTTTTGAGACAGAGAGAGACAGAGCATGAATGGGGGAGGGTCAGAGAGAGGGAGACACAGAATCCGAAACAGGCTCTAGGCTCTGAGCGGTCAGCACAGAGCCCGACGCGGGGCTCGAACTCATGGACCGTGAGATCATGACCTGAGCCGGAGTTGGCCGCTTAACCGACTGAGCCACCCAGGCGCCCCTAGTTTTGTTGATTGTTTCCTTTGCTGTGCAGAAGCTATTGGTTTTGATGCAGTCCTAATAGTTTATTTTTGCTTTTGTTTCCCTTGCCTCAGGAGACATATATAGAAAATGTTGCTACAGCCTATGTCAAAGAAATTACTGCCTGTGCCTTGTTCTAGGATTTTTATGATTTTGGGTATCACAGTTTGGTCCTTACATTGTTTTGAATTTATTTTTGGGTATGCTGTGAGAAAGTTGTCTGGTTTCATTATTTTGTGTGTAGCTGTCCGGTTTTCCCAACATCATTTGTTGAAGAGACTTCTTCCCATTGTTGCCTCCTTTGTTGGAGATAATTGACCATATAGTCGTGGGTTTATTTCTAGGCTCTCTATTCTGTTCCACTGATCTATATGTCTGTTTTTGTGCCAGCAACATATTGTTTTGATTACTACAACTTTGTAGAATATCTTGAAATCTGGGATTGTGGTACCTTCAGCGTTCTTCTTTTTCAAGATTGCTTTGGCAAGTCAGGGTCTTTTGTAGTTCTGTATAAATTTTACAAACATTCATTCTAGTTCTATGAAAAATGCTGTTGCTTTGTTGACAGGTATTGCATTGAATGCATAGGTTTCTTTGGGTACTATGGACATTTTAACAATATTAATTCTTACAATCTTTGAACATGAAATATCTTTTTATTGTGTTATCTTCCATTTCTTTCATCATGTTTTATAGTTTTCAGACTACAGAACCTTCACATCCTTGGTTAAGTTTATTCCTAGGTATTGAATTATGTTTGGTATAATTATAAATGGGATTGTTTTCTTAATTTCTGTTTCTGCTACTTCATTATTAGTGTAGAGAAATGTGACAACTTTTGTGGTGCCTGGTTGGCTCTGTCAGTTAAATGTCTGACTCTTGATTTCTGCTCAGGTTATGATATTAGGGTCATGAAATCAAGCCCTGCTTTGGGGCTTCATGTCCAGTGTGGAGTCTGCTTAAGATTCTTTCTCACCCTCTACTGATCATTCTCTCTCTTGCTCTCTCTCTCTCTGTAAAACAACAACAACAACAACCAGCTTTCTGTATATTGATTTTGTATCTGAAACTTTACTGAATTCATTTATTAGTTCTAATAGGTTTTTTTTGGTGGGGTCTTAATGGTTTTCTATATATCTTATCATCTGCAAATAGTGAAAGCTGTACTATCCTTAAAAAGAAGACAAGATTCTCTTATAATTGCCTTAAAATATGCCGTTTCTCTGTTACTTTTATGTCTGTATGGCACAAAAAAGTTGGCTTAATGGTAAGTTCAGATCAAAAGAAAGGAAAATGTCATAACCCTGTCCACCTCTAATAAGGACTATGTAACCAGTGATTCAGTATGAATACCTTTCAAAAACTATGTTGTTTTTCTGAAAAGAAAAATTTGTGTTAGTATTTCATCTGTTTTTGCTATATACATTAAAACTCATTTCTATAATCAGATCATAAGCTTTCTTTTAAACTTGTCTTTAAGAATTGGTACTTACCTTGGTTTCTGAATCACACATCTTCTTCTCTGTAGTCTAATAGTTAAACTATGTCATATGTTCATTATTTGGAATTCCTAGATATCTAGATATTCATAAAGGCAGTTTTGAAGTTTTGGCATAATATTTCAAATTGTCAAATGGAAACAATTGAATTAATAATAAACCATACATACCAGGTAACCAGTTCGACAAATGCTACTTTTGGATCTTTTATAAATACAATGTGATATCATTTAATTAATTCTATTTGCCTGAAAGTTATTTTTAACGAGAATATTTCCTTTTATTAAAATATTGGGGAAATATTTTCACTTTCCATAGATTAGTTATGTTATGATTCCATTTAGAAAAAAAGTTCCATGTAAAACTTTTCTATGTATTACATTTATAAAATATAAGTACATGAATATTTTGGGTTTTGCTTTTTATCTCATGCTGATTCTTAACTTGTGACTTATGGACCTTGAAAGATTATGTTTCATGATCTGCCTTTAGAGACTCTTTCCCCAGTAACTCAAGTTTAAGCAGAGAATTGTTGTTAACTTTATCTTAAATGCAGCTCAATATTGTATGCAGAGGCCATTAATACATCACTGTATCATAAAAGTTGAATGAAAACATTATTTTAAAAATGGCTATGACATGATCCAAAGTCCTGTAATTCATGGTTTTACCTTAATTTACTCCTTAAGTGATAAATGCTTTTGTTTTTGGTTTTGTTTTGTAAACTTTAAGAATGAAAACAACACAATTTTTAAAGGAACATAATTAATTTTAATGGAAATGACATTACTTTATACACTATCAAAACAAATTCAGGAAATTCATCATTTACGTCCTCTGTTTTTCTTATTTCTCATCATTAGCTAGGCATAAGGCCTCAAATGAAATACATTCTCATCAGTCTTTCACTGACAGGCCACTTTTATCAATTGCATGCTGTGCTTGTATGCAATAGATCAGTATGCGTGAACTTGACACTTTCATCACAAGATGACTCCTGTTGAAATGTTGTCTCTGTGAGTCACAAGAACTATATACTAAAATTACAGCAGGGTCTCTGACTTTTGAGAGTTCACCAGAGAGATAATTGAATGAAACTGTTCACCTTCAAAAAGGAAATTCTATCAACATTTGGAATGGAGGCCAATAAACAATAGCATGAAACTTAGTTTACTTGGCATTCTTTTTTAAAAATATTTATTTATTTTTGAAAGACAGAGACAGAGTGAGGGAAGGAAGGGGAGGGGCAGAGAGAGAGAGAGGGAGACAGAGAATCCTAAGGGGGGTTCATGACCTGAGCTGAAATCCAAGAGTCAGATGTGCTTAACCAATTAAGCCACCAGATGCCCCTACTTGGCATTCTGATAAGGATAATAAATGCCCTTTTTTCTTTGGAAGAATTAAAATTGAAGTGATGAGATAAGAATCATATAAGCACCAGCTCTTTTTCTAAACAGGCTAAGGATTTTTAATATTAAGTTCTATCAAGTTATATTTTATTAATCATCTATTATATACCAGGGACTCTGCAAGATTCTGGGATACAAATATGATCTGTTCCTGTCTTCAGAGAGTTCATAGTCACTTATGATAGCTATTTAAAGAGATATTAACAATTAGTTGTAATAAAATTTTTGACTAATGAGAGTTGAAACATACTATGTATTCGTGTGAGAACAGAGAAGAGAATGTTCCAGGGCTTTAAGAAGGGATGATGGAAAGCCTTGCGAGAGAAAGGAAGATTAAGCAGACACATGAAGGACTTTCTGTCAATACTTACAAGCATGGAGCTTAACATTTCTGAAGTGTTCAAATTAGCCTGCATTTGTGATATCCCTTTCCTCTTCTCCTCCTCCCTCCCTGGATTGGTTATGCTGTCCATGAACTCTGCCACATGGATCTAAAATAAAACTCCTGGATGTAACCTGCTTTTGGAAAGGGCTCTTGGGCACATTCATGTCATTTCAAGCCTGAGGTGGAATGTGATGTGGGGACGTGTGTGCTGGAGCTGTTCTTTTAGTCTTGTGAGAGCTAATTACTAAATATTTAGGAATTTAGCAAGCCAGTTTGGGGAGCCTGAAATTTACCATAATTGTAGTATTTATACCATGGAAGTTGGTGCATTGCTAGAAATCAACCTCCCCATCCTTTCCCATAACTGATTTACCAGCATACCACTAGATATATCAAATGGGCCAGAATTAATGGCCTAGGAAGGATAATATTCCGAAATCCACTCAAACCAGTATTCTTATTTTTTTCAAGATTAATTTAGTGGAGCCATTAATGGTAGGAATGAGAGGAATGGAAAAGAATACATGTTATTGACAAGCTTGAACTTTTCTATATTAAGCAATGTGGCACTTTTCCAGACTTTCTTATTTCGCTTAAAAAAAAAGAAAAAGAAATAAAAGAAAGAAGGGAAAGGAGGAAATGTTGCTTACTGTATTGACCCTCTTTAGAAGACAGTTTAGCAAAATCCATAGTATCTAAAGCAGCATCTCGAATTTTGCTCTCTGATGAAATAGTTTCTCCTCTGAGCAGAGTTCTGGCACATGCCTTTATCTGCATATTATTCTACTTCTACTCCTATACTTATGGTCCAATGATATTTTGGGCTGTTTATAGAACTGATCCCAGAACTAGTCAAGATGGTCCCCAGATTAATTCCTCTCTGTTAAGAGATATCTGGCAGTGAGTAATGAGTCACGTGGCCTATCTGCTAGAACTGTCTTGGTTGCTGGTAGCTATTTTAAATGATAAATATTTTAAATTAATTTATAATGTTAATTGAAATATCTTTTATTTTACCTTTTCTATGCTTCTAATTTAGCGTTGCTATGCCTTTAATTCAATGTTTCCAGATAAAATACAATGCACTATTTTTTTGTTATTTATATGAAATTTAAATTTAACTGGACATACTGTATTTTCATTTGCTAAACTTGGCATTCCTACTCCTCTCTAAATTTCAGTCTGACCCTTAGACAGCAAGAGAATTTTGGAAAGTGTATAAACTTTCCAGATTTATAAATAGAAGGAAGTGGACATGAGGAAGGAGATGATCTTTTTAATCTGCTAGTTCTCTGGAAAGTTGCAGAGGCTTACAGGCTCACCTCTAAAATTCCTGTTTAAGAATGTATTTCTAGTATACTTTAAGTTTGGAAAAGGAGAACATCAAGTTTAAATTGGAAAACATAAACATCTTTCTCAGAAAGAAAATAATTTTCCTTTTTTTAATTGTTTTTATTTTGAGAGACAGAGACAGACAGAGTGCTAGTTGGGGAGGGGCAGAGAGAGAGGGCGACACAGAATCTGAAGCAGGCTCCAGCACAGAGCATGTGTCAGCACAGGGCACGACGCGGGGCTTGAACCCATGAACTGTGAAATCATGACCTGAGCCGAAGTCAGACGCTCAACCAACAGAGCCACCCAGGTGCCTCTCTCAGAGAGAAAATATATCATAATTCCTCCCCAAACAAATAAAACATAGGAATGAAAAAGGAAATAATCTAAACGTATAAAAATGCTTTATTTGGAAGGGAAATTTCTGGGTCATGATGTGTGATTTAATGAAAAGTGTTTATACACTCTGCATTCATGTCATTACAAGAATTCTGATATATGAGGCTTGGAACTTATTAAAAATAACTTTTGTCTCAGTTTCCTAAGGCTTGTTCCATCGGGGTGGTACTTTGCAGTGGTAAATTGCAGGTTTCAGCCTCCATCTGCACGTGAATTCTCTCATTTCCTATCCATTTGTGTGCCTTTGTGCAAATGACTTAATTCTCTGGGTCATGTTTTGTCATCTCTAAAATAGGGTAACCGAAGCAATTTTCTCACAGAGTTCTTGTGGAAAACTAGGGTATATAAAGCACTTAGAACACTGCCTGGACCAAGATATGTACTCAGTGCACAGCAGACGTTATCATCGATATTACTTGATAAAGTAAAGCCTAGGTACCAAACAACCAACTGAGAAAAATGTAGACCTGGTTAATAACGAGTGATTATGAACATTTACTATATTCAAACAAACATAGGATTTTCATGATTTATATTAGTATCTTTGCAGTGAGTCCATGAAATAAATCGGGAATCAGGTGAAAAGTGTTCCATCCATTTGTTTCCGACAGCTTTCATGGAGTCTATCTTTTGTGGTGGGTGGTGATCAATTAATGGAAAGCCAAAAGAGTGTACTTTCAATGTTAAAATTTTTTTTCTTGATTGAGTTCATTTAAAAAAAATATTAGTACTAAGGATTTATGGAAATGTCTTGATCAGCACATTCCTTCCACTTTAATAATATATTTATAGAAGAAATGGCTAAACAGTCTATAATATCAGTACATTTTGTGTATTAAAACTGTTCAATAATACCAAAGTAAAGATCATAAATTGACTTAATTAAGAATAAAAGGGAGGCTTTTTAGCTGACATTTAACAATCACTGTTATTTTAGAGGAATGGCCCTATAGAAGTTTACCAACCTGCTTTTTGTTCACCAACAGTGTTCTTACTTTAGCTAAGACACATTTGCATCGGATCCCCTTGGTGGAGAATGTACTACTTCTTTTCATTCAGTGCACGTACACAAGATACAAGCAAGTATATTTTTTACCACTGATGAGAATACTACCACTGTAGCTTCTTAAACAATACTAGCAACCACAGGGACACCGTAACATGTATATGATTATGAAAATAAGCATGGTGATTTCTCAATACGGGCCTTTTTAGAAAAAGGGGTGAGCCTGTTCAAGGTCCTCCTCCCTTTCTTTGGTAATTATTGGGAACATTTCTCCATGAGTTGTGGAGAATTACAAGCACAGTTCTATACTTTTAATTTAGAAGATTTTTGTGTGGACCCAACATAATTTATTCACTAAACAGTTAAGGGGGAAAAAAGGAAAAGAAAAAGAAGGCTGGCTTATCCTAGCCCCAAATTGAGTGGATGTGTCATTCAAAATATATTATAGCTTTTAATAAAAATGTCTTAATCAGCCTTTGGCACAATTCTCAGTTTCTATGCCAGCTTCTGTTCATTTATTTTCATTTCTTTCACCCCACATGGCCCTATCCTTCTTTTCCTACCCTAATTCCGTTTGCTACAAGTTGAAAAGGTCTGGTGAAGATTCTATTTCTAGTAATTTTTTCCCTCATATTCTAGGCTATAAAAAGCAGGGCTGAGCAAAAACTGACTTTGGTTCCTTATAATGAAAATGCTTTGTACTACCTGGTTGCATATAGGATTATTTTTATTATCCTTGTTTTTAAAATATTATTAGAATGTTATTTTTCTATGAAATATTTGTAAGGTTAATTTTTTCTTGTTTAGTGCTGTATCTAGAAGAGTATGTATCCCATAGGCTGTGCTCAATAAATTTGCTGAAGTTATTAGTTGAATAAAACTATGTATTTGTGTTTTTGTTTTCAATCCATAAAAAAATTTCCCCAATTAAGGCTTTAAGGTTCTTTTTTGTCTTTGTTAACTTTTTTAATAAGGATAATTTATTTTAGAGAAGAACCTATTGACATTTTCTGTCCTCAGTATGAATCACCTTTTTCATTTTCCATATATGTGTTCTTTTCCTCTATATTAGAGATTGCTATTTATCCTCTAATATCATTTTTGTATTTCTTAATGTTTTGTGAACAATTTGAAACATACATAGAGTAAGAGACAATGTTACAGAATGAGACAGAAATATTATAATGGACACCCCTGCTGATAATCATTCACCAGATTCAACAACTAACATCATGATGAATTTTGTTTCACTTAGACCACCAACCACTTTTTCCCACTCTATCAATGGATTATTTTGAGGCAAATCACAAACCTCATCTCATCTATAACAATTTCTTATGAATTTCCAAAAAGTAGAAACTCTTTTTGAACATAGTTCCAGTAACATTGGCACACTTAGAATATGAACAGTAATTTCTTAATATTATCAAATATTGATTCATTGATCACATTTCCTCTGATTCTCTGATTTTTTTTTCTTTGTTTCAAAAGCTATTTTTTTTTCAGTCAGTTTCATCATAATCCAAGTACCACAATGCCAGAATTGTAGTTGGCCTATGTATAGATTCAAATATTTTTTAAATGAGTATTTCTTAAATATATATTTCAGTATTAAGTTTTTAGGTGTTCCTATTATATGGAGGTTTATGTTTTATTCGTTTTTAGGCTTTATGTTTTTTTCTAATTTAACATTTATTTCTGAAATAACAATTTCTTTTATTTTCAATTATGTCCTGAGTCCTATCACCACACTTTGGATTATTCTAATTCTGACCTTTCTTTAATACCTTATATCATTTTCTTAATGTCTCTTAGTTTGTTTTTATATGACTTGCTTTTCACAAATTTTTGAGCATGTTTCTGATAAGCTTGTATTGTCTTTAGGAATGTGTTTTCCTCCTGTTCATTCTTTCCTTTCCTTTCCCTTTCCTCTCCTCTCCTTTTCTTTCTTTCTTTCTTTCTTTCTTTCTTTCTTTCTTTCTTTCTTTCTTTCTTTCTTTCTTTCTTTCTTTCTTTCTTTCTTTCTTTCTTTCTTTCTCTTTCAAGAGGGCATGTGCACTTGAGCAGGGGAGGTGCAGAGAGAAAGGGAGAGACAAAATCCCAAGCATGCTCCACACAGGTATCGCAAACCATGACACTACGACCTGAGCTGAAATCAAGAGTCAGATGCTCAACCGACTGAGCCACCCAGGTGTCCCTGTTCTTTTTCTTTTAACAGCAACTTTGACCCAGTCCCTGTGTTATCCATTTTTACAAGCAATTACCTGAATTAAAAAAAAAAACATATTACAGAATTATTTTTCTAACTTCACATTTTAGAATTATGAGATCAGAGTGCTCTGGGCTCTGCAAACCTTCCTGTGGAACTATACAGAATGCAACTCTTCCCCTGCCAGCTGCCATTCTCCCATTGGTTATCCAAGCTTCACAGTGAGTACCTCTTAGCTTTTTTGAACCTCTTGGTCTAGTCAGATGTTCCATTGCTCCTTCTTGCACAGTTGTGGGAAAAACACAATTCCTGCTGTTGTCAGTGTTTGTCATTCTCTGATTGTATTTTAGAGGTAAAACATACTGAACTAGCTTTATTTTTGATGTTGTACATGGATTTTTGTTTTGCTATCCTCACTTCCTACACTGGTCATTAAATGAAGAGATACAGGTGATTGTTGAAAGGAAGGAAGGAAGGAAGGAAGGAAGGAAGGAAGGAAGGAAGGAAGAAAGAAAGAAAGAAAGAAAGATTGTTGCTTTTGTCTTCCCAGAATCCCTGCCCCTTACGGAATTTATTATGAAATGTGTTCAGATGCCTAAAACACATTTTTGTGATCTAAGAAAGAAATTAAAAGGCTGAATTTTATTATTATACATTATTTTTAAAATATTGTGAAAAGTTGTAAGTACAAAAGGTATAAAGAATAATGCCTTAATATTCATGGGCCACTTCTCATTGTAGAAATGTATATCCTAACAAAGTCTTAATATTCTTATTTTCTTTCTGTCTGGAAATAAGTACTTTTTTCTCATTTCTAAGCATTGTTTTATTCTTTAAATCCCATATAAATGGGATGATGTTGTTTTAAACTTACCTGAAAATTGAGTTTTTAACTCATTAATTTATGGTTATAGCTCATTTATTTTCATTGCTATACACAATTCCATTTTTTCAATACACTAGAGTGTTAGTTTTCCTATTCATGTACCTAAGGTAGTTTCTGTTTTTTGTCTTTTCAAGATTCGAGTTATCTTTTCACATTCTTGTGCTTTTATTTATTATTCAGAAAACTTGAATTTTAATGTGATTAACTTCATCACTTTTTTTAATGTCATTTTAGAATTTAGAATTTCTTGAGAAATTCTATCTACCCAGAGATCATAGAAAAAATTCCCTATGTGTCATTCAGAAGTTTTAAGTTGACTTTTCACATCTAGTTTTCTAATCATTCTGGAGTTGTTCATTGCATAACATAGGGATTCCTTTTTTTCCCTCTTTTATGAATAAGCAATTGTTATAGTATCATTTAAGTGTTCACCACTGATCTGTTGCAATCCAAAGTTTCATGTTTATTTGAGTCTGTTTCTGCAATAGTAAATTAGGTCCATTTATCTATTTCTTTGTTGGTGTGCCAGTGCTACAATGTCATAATCATGTATGTCATAATCAATGTCATAATAATGTCTCATTATATAGTAGTTCAAGCTCTACAAACATATGCCTTTCCTTGTAAATTGACTTGGCTGTTATTGACCCTTTGTTGAGTCCTATAAATCTTAGAATTAGCTTGTTAAGGTCCACATGCATATTCAAAAATCTTTTGTTACTTTGACTAGAATTGCATTGAATTGATAATATGTGGAGGAACTTTCAAGACATCATAAATTATTGAGTTTTCCATACATTAACAAGGCATAGTGTCAATATATGTGGGTATTTCTGTATTATGTCAAGACTTCTTAAGCTTCCTTTATTAATGACTAATTATTTTCAGACTGTGCATGCTTCTATTAAATTATTTAGCATTTTAAACTCAAAATCTCTCTATATCTTCATGGAGCCTAATGTGAGTTGAATAGTGTCCTCCTCAAAAGGCATATTGAAGTCCTAACCCTCAGTACTTGTGAATGTAACCGTTTTTAGAAATTGAGTCTTTGAAGATGTAATCAGTTATGGCAAGATCATACTAAATATGGATAGACCCAAAATCCAATGACCAGTGTCTTTACAAGAAAGATTGAGGAGATACAGACAAAAACACATACATAGGGGAGATGGCTACATTGAGATGGAAGCAGAAAGTGACAAGCCAAGTGCTAAGGATTACTGGTACCCACCAGAAACTAGAAAGAGGTAAGACAGGATCCTTTACTACAGCTTTCCAAGGGAGTATGACTCTGCTGACAACCTTGATTTCAAGCTTCCAACATCCAAAACTGTGAGAGGATAAATATATTTTGTTTAAAGCCCCCCAGTTTATTGTAGTTTCTTATAACAGGCCTAGGAAACTAATACAAAATCATATTTTTGAGTGTAGCCTTTCACTTGTTATTATAAAAGTATTATAATCAATAATACTTAATTTCACTTTGATATTATTACTAATTTTATCAAGAGATTACATGTTATGTATGACAAAAAGTGAAAGACCACTGGGGGTATTTTGTGTGTGCCCACTATTTGCTGAGATCTATACTAAGTGCTGTACATGGATTACTTAATATACTATTCACATCAACTTTATGAGGCATTAACTTTTATAATCTTCTTATCTTATGGATGAAGTGATCAAAAGAGAGGGAGATTTCATTTCCCCCCTAAAGCTAGTTGAATAGCAGGGCCATAATTAAATCTTAGTTCTGGCTATCCTTGAGAGTTCTTAAACACCTACAATAACTACCTTTCCTTAGAAGGGATTCAAAGGTCATTACAAAGTAAAGGGGCATGGTTGTTAATCATGCTTAGAGGTTTAATGAAAAAAATTGCATTCAAATAAATATCTCCCTAGAGCTCCAATGTAGGAAAGAGGGGCAGAAGGTTCTGGAACTGTGTCTGCTTGTCCTAATCATTCCCACTCTCAGCCTGACTCCCGTACTGCTCTATGGCCCCATGAAAAGTCAAGTCTTTTCAAGACATAGAATTGGAACTGACATCTTTGTTTTAGTAGTATGGAAAATGAGACTTATGGAGAAAAAGTGATTTGCCCACAATCGTTGTATCAGATCCTGACAGAACTGAGATCAATAGAAGTCCTACTGAGAAGGAGGAGACTAGCCAGCACTTTTTACAGCATAATTGATACGGGCCATCTGGGCTTCATCTTTTCTTCTCATAGATAAAATAGGAAGCCCAGGCATTACTAAGCAAACTATCCCACAGCTGCAGGCAGTACCATGAGCAGCTGTGAGCAATGTGCATTTTATGAAGTAATACAGATGTTCTGCATTATAAATATTGCTGAGACATTAAATGCCATCTTAAATAGAGATTAATTACAAAGGTAATAATTGACAGTGATGGAGAACGTATGTCTTACCTATGTGTAAAATACATTATCTTCTATGTATTATGTGTTAGACTTCGTAATATATAGTTTTTGTAGCCTGAGAAGGAACTAATGAATTTGAGCCAACTGCTGAAAATTTTCTTTTTCTTGTTCCCTTGCATCTAGTCATCGGGAAGGTGCACTGATCGTAGGTGAGCATAAACAAACATCTCATTGTTTTTTGCCCAAACTTTTAAATATGTAGAGCTTTGCAGTATGGATTGTATAACAACCTGGCTTCCCTCAGGTACATCAAGGCCTTCAAGTACCAATTGGCTATAAATTTTGCAAACTTCCCCATGATGGACACATGTTACCTAGAAAGAGCTGTCCCTAACATACCCCCTCAAATGTCAGAATACCTCCTGTGGTCATATTTTCTGGAAATATGTTTGGGATGATAAATGGCTAGAAAAAAAATAAAGCTAGACCTTGAAGATTTTGGAAAAAAGCAAAATAATCAGGGTAGATTGAAATACATATCTAGATATGTATTACCTCTAATGCTGTCAGTATATCAAACAATCAGATTTGTATTTTGTACAGATTTGTAACAAGCCACCAGTGATTGTCTCAATGTCTAACTTACTGGTATGTACAATAAACATTTGCAAATTTGTTTATACCTCCCTGAAATCCTCTACGTGGACAATTCAAATTAACTCTCTTGAGATGTAACAGGAGAGGAAGTCTATTATACCTGTGTGCTTTAAAAGCTTGTGCCTCAGACTACAGATAAGCTTGAAATAGCCTGATGTCAGCTTATAGAAATCAGTGCTATTGTAACAACTAGAGGGTTATTTTGACATATTGTAAATTTAACTCCTATTACTCTCATACATATTCTCAGATCATAATGAGACATTAAGTGTACTGAAAGCAGTTTTGCTCCTTCAAAATCTTAGTCCAGAGCGCTCAAGCTCAGATCAATGTTTGAAAAGTCCTGCTTGGTCCTGTCTTGATTCTGAACCTATAGCCCTGCCTGGTCTGATGGGAATTGGGAACTTTTTTCTATTTAAGTCAGTGGGATTTAGACAGAATCTTTTGCCCAGTGCCCTGGGTTAATTTATGTGGTATTTAAATACTCCTGGAATACAATAATAATAGTTTTGAAAGAAAATTTACAGGGGAACATCTTTGTTACTTTGAAGTAGGCAACATTTATTAAAATGGACAGAAAAACACTAACCATAAATGAAAAAAATAAGTTGAACTATGTTAAAATAGCATTTGTAATCAAAAGGAACCAATAAATTTGTGTTACCACATACAGAGGAGGGAGAAATATTTGCAATGCATATCTGAAAGGGGATTTTCTGTAATATATGAACTCTTAATAAATAAGGAAAAAAGACTAAAAATCTCATGGCAAAAATGGGCAGAATATTTGAAGACACAATAGTGAAAAGATTCAAATAGCCAACTTCATTAGTTATTAAAAAATGCAAATCAAAAGTTCCAATGTGATACCACCAGAATGGCTAAAATGAAACAGAAAAATTCAATTATGATGAAGATGTATATCCAACAAAAGTTTCCTACTTTCCTGTGGGTACATAAATTATTACAACAAAGTGGAAAAACAGTTATCCTGCACTTACTAAAGCTGAGTTGCATACCTCATGATGAAGCAATTCTATATCCATGGATACACCTAGAAGGAATATACATCTAATGAAAGATGTGCGGTAGAATGTTTATAGCAGCAGTATTTCTATAGAAATCCTTTTTTTAAAGTGTATTTATTTATTTATTTGGACAGAGAGAGCAGGGAAGGGACAGAAAGAGAAAGATAATCGCTAGCAGGCTCTGTGCTGTCGATGTGGAGCTCGATCCCATGAACCGTGAGATCATGACCTGAGCCAAAATCGAGAGTTGGTTGCTTAACTGACTGAGTCACCCAGGCTCCCCATAAGCAGCACTGTTTCTAATTGCTTCTAGCTAGAAATTACCCAGGTACCCAGTAAGAATAGTGGATATATGTGATATATTGACAAAACAGAATATTATTCAGCAATGAGAATCAATCTTAGAAGTCAGACTAATGGGAACTTTTGGAAGATGGTAACAACTGAAAGGAACTCAAAAAACCTCTAGAGTCCTGATAATAGTCTGTTTCTTCTTATGAGTCCTGGTTACATAGGTGTTTTATTTGCAAAGCTATCCAGCTGACACCATGTTTGCACTTTGATTTTATAGTACAATTCAATAAAATGTTGATAATATACATGTGCGAGTTACCTACACACTCTTCTTTTTCTCCAAATCGCACCTCTTATTTTCTGGCTTAACCTCTCTGTCTTGAGATTCCGCTTCATGTCTATCACTTAAATAAGGGTTTGTTTCAGAAAGTCATGCGTGTTGCCTAGAGCTCTCGCCATCCCCAGAGTTTCCCTTGTTTTCCTGGACTGGCTCATGCTTCTAATAAATCTTGTACATCACTCCGATGGCCTTCTCTCAAGAGATAAGTAGCTGCCACCCTGACATAAAGTTTTCCTCCAGTCTTAACAGTCTCTCCTGGTTCTGGGTAGAGACACAGGCACTGAGGTCTGCTTGGGGCATGGGTTTTCAAGAATTAATGATTTGGGCTATAAATTTCTCCCACAAAGAGATTAGTCCTTATTTCTTGGTTACTTTATGTCAATCTATCTAAGCCACTTCTAGGACATTCCTTCTCATACCCACCCCCCACATACATACTCAGATATACCTTTTACACCTCAAACACTGTAAGAAGACCCCCTGTAGCCTAGCTATGCATTTGAAAACTTCTCCAGGTACATTGTGTTTGGAATTTAAATTGTAAGATATATTGAACTGGTTCCTATACTGATATTTTAAAGAATTGAGGATTTATAATTTGTATGATGCTGAAACATTTAAAATTTAATACATTTTATATGAAACATTTCAAGGCAGTATCAAATAAAAATAGCAGTTCCTTTCCTTTGAGAGTATGAAAAATTAATCTGTATTAGAAGAGAGCTTCAAAATCATTGGTGAATTGCTCTGATAAGTTACCTTTCATAGTTCAGCACATTTCCCGTTTAACAGGTTGTGAGTAGGCTGAAGTGGAATTACTGTATTTTTTTCTGGCCGCATATTTAAAACAGTTGCTAATTTCCTGCCTTGTAATTGACATCTTGGGCAGACCCCATAATATTCTGTTTACTTTCAGACATTAAAGCAGCTTCATTTTGAGGAATTAAAATTTAAGGCAAGTCTAAATCAAAGCTTGGTTCTCACATCTATTTCTAGTTTTCTCTTGAGCCCTCAGCTCAAGCCTGATCTACTTTTTTAGGACAGGCAATAAGAAAGAATGTTGTGGTCTGTTTGGGATCCTCTTTGTTCCATTTAATTCTTTCCTCAGTCCCTCACTCCAGCTTCTGGCTCAAGTAGAGGTGGGCTTGTAAAGCAGCATGGAAAGAATAAGGGCATATATTTCTCTCTTTAGCTGATACCTGCAGTTTAGTATTAGCCAGTGAAGCCTCTTTTTCAAAGCAGGTGTTCTAATGTGCGATTATTAGTCCATTCTTTCAAAGACTGTGTAAAGCTCCCTGAATCTCACTGTCCCCAGTTACGACAATATGCTCTCTTGGTTGACTTCATATTTATCAACCATTAGCTGTTATCCTGTAGTGGACCCCGTACAGATTATTTCTTCTGGGAAACCTTTTGCCCCAATAGATGTTTCTCTTGGAGAGTATCCTTTTAAAATATATCCATTCTAGCTACCTTTGTGGTATCTACCTGGCCCTTAGGTAACTGAGGCAAGTTTGCCCACCAACCACAGAAGCATAGCTGTTCCCACTGTACTTTCGCGCTCTCTCGCTCTCTCTCTCTCTCTCTCTTTCAGGATGCTCAAGGCAACCACCTGTCCTCAGACTATTCTAGACAAACGCTATTATAGGTAGCTATGCCCTACCTCTAACCTATATGTGTAAAGCTCTCCCAAGAGTGTTCTTGACTTATGCTCTGGTGGCTGCCCCGGAGAAGCTGAAGAGTTTAAGAAGCTCAGACAGAATCCTCTCCGATAGTAATATAGAAGTTTCTCTTGCAGCATCCCCAGCCTCTGAAAGTGTTCTCTTGGTGCCTCCTTTACTTGTCTTAAGTAGAGTGAAGGAGGGGGAGGATCCCTATGCTCTCCACTGTTGGGATAAAGATGAAATGATGCAGCATTCTATACTCCTGCCAATTTCTTTGTTATAGCTCCCTCTATCCAATAATGAATACTCACCATGCTTGTGTACCTTGGAGACTGGTGTTAGTTACTAAATCTGTTTTCCTTATTCTCAGTCCTGAATTTATGTGTCTAGCTTTCCTGTTCAGAATTTTGTGTATTTGTACCTCTTTCACTTGAGCTTGGAAGCTGTGATGGAATTCAGTCCCAATTGACATGTTTTTGTGTATCTAACATTCTAACCCATATTTAGAACATATATTCCCATAAACCTCTAAACTCTGTGATCCCATAGACTAGTGTAGTCTTATAGGAACATAATGCAAGCCAAAATGTAATTTTAAATTTTTTAATGCAACTATTAAAAAATTAGAAAGAAGCAAGTGAAATTAAAACAGAATATTTAATCCTACATATTCAACATATAATCACTTCAACACGTGATTAGTATACAAATATCAACGGCATATGTTGTATACTTTTTTAAAAAATCCAAGTCTTAGAAGTATGGTGGGTATTTTACACTTACAGCCCCTCTCATTTGTATGTAGCTATATTTCACGTGCATAAGTGTACACATGCCCTAGTGGCCACCATATCAGATAGGACAGCCATAGATTATTAACTCCTTAAAGGAATGATCTAGGCCTTCTTTATCTCTTTATGCATGTGGCACAGGTAAGGAAGTTGGTAAATATTGGCTGAATACATACATGAATTGATTAATGGGTATCTCTAAGAAAAGTTAAGATATCTGTCATCATGAAGAAAGTTGTAAGAACCTTTCATCCAAGTGTCCTGGTGTTTCACCAGTATGATGAAAGAGAAATATATAAGTGTGCACTCATTAATATAATTAAAAGTAAGAGGAAAGAATAATACTGAGATGGAAACTATTGGATAAAATACCAAAGAGTTTGCTCTTCCTTAAAATATGATTTAGAGGTTGAATTTAGTCTTTGAAAATAGATTCTTTTCAAAGAAAAAGCAAAGCAAATGGAATTTTTCAGTAGTTTAATATGGTTAAGCATGTTAGTAGTGATCCTGGATCCTCCACTCCTGAGGCTAGGATCCTTCACCTAGTATCAATTTATGCTAATTCTAGTTCAAGTTTCTAGGAGGAAAATCCAATATTTTAAATTAGTCATTTGGTCTACAACCAACAGTGAGAAGCACACCAGTATGTCAATTAAATGTGCCTTTGGTAAAAAGAAGAGGGCACAATTTGCTCTGTCTTCCCTTTACTTGCTATTCGTGGACACGACTGTTTTAGGACAAGACTTCCCACCTCTCATGTATTCCATTTTTATTTCACTTAGTAGAATTTTGAAGTTACATGTACATATAGTCAAGTTTTACTGCCAGGCAAGCCTACCCAGAGATCATGACCTTAATATTCCATTAAATCCACAGGGGGCTGTAAATGTTTTTTTATTGCATTCAAGTGAAACTTGAACATATCCTATTGACATCAATCAAATAATTTTTAAGAACAATGTTAAATTATGACCAGAATAAGTGCAAGAGCTATTTTGAGATAGTTTATGTCATTTTGTTTTATCCAGAATAAAATAAAATAAAATATATTTGTAGAGAAAGTGTGAGATTTAGAGATTGGTATTCCTAGATTCAATCCTACTTGAACTTGTATCACCTTGAGCAAACTACTCTAGGATTCTAACACTTTTCTATGAAAAGTTAGAATTAAAAATAAAGCAGCAAGTGTTAGCAGATAGAAACAACTCAGTAATTAGCCAATTTTTTTTTCAAAATTTCAATCACTACCATGGTGTTTATGCAGTAACCCACGTCCTAATAATATAAATTGCAGAATATCTTTAACATAAATGTGGAAGTGGATAGGCACGTGATTAGATGAAATAGAGATTAACTTGCTCTATTGAGGTGAGGTAGTAATTGGGAAGTTTCCACATTAGAGTTGGGAACTGGTCTAGATAAATGGGTATAACTGTGATAGGTAGAAGAGAGGAGAAGGAAAAAAAACAAACAGAGAAACACAGATTTAAAATGTTCTTACTGCAATTACATGGCTGCCAAATGTTGAAACCTAAAAATTTAACTGAACCCATTTAATGCTCCTTTGGTCCTCCTTGTCCTTAATGCCCCCTTTTTTACTAATTTGTCAGTATAAATCTTGAACTATTTGTGAACAAAGCAAAAAAAAAAGTTTAGTCTGTTGTTTTTGTATTTGAGGCTGCCATTGAGATAATAATTGGAGATGTGAAAGTGTCTGTTTGTATTTCCTTGATAAGGTCTCAATGGTGTTACACCAATATTTTTTCTACTCCTTACTACACATTATTTTCTAGACACTCAAGCAGTACATCCTGAGCTGCAAAAATTATTGATGTTTACAAAATTATATGTATAAGAATTATCAAGTAGGTATTAATGTTGAAATAAAGATTGGGGAAAAAGCAAATATATTTCTCCTTTTCAATTAATGGTATAAACTACCGTGAGTCTAGGTTTGGGCACAATCTGATTCTAAATATATGGATTCCAGAGTGAGCTGAGTGATTTTTAGGATGTGATTTCATTACCAGATGTTGGATTGCATTGTTAGACTATATCTGAAATTTATAACATTTCAGCTTAATTCTATCTGCTTTTAAAAGTCAATTGGTTATAAGATGTAAGATGTAGACTTTCAGTTATAGTTTTCTAAGGCAGTAAAAGAAATCATTGGTTTAATCAGGGTATTATATCAAATAATATATGTAATCATTTCCTGAATATTTAGATAGCATTTTAACATAGTCTTATAAAACTATAAGGATATACATTTAAAACTGCATTTTAGTTCATCACTTTTATTTTATAAAGAATTGACATTGTATTAGGGAAAAAAATGAGACTAAGGATGAAATCTTTATACTCCCAACCTGTTTCACTGTTTTATCAGACAATGCATTTTTATAAAAGTGAAGAAAATAGAATCTTTGGAATTAAAATAGAATCTTTGTAATTAAAATACTAAACTCAGCAGAAAGTAAAAGATGGTGGAAAATTGTTCTTATTTCCATGGAAAATTGCACATGATCTCATTTATCTCCCACAATCCCTCCCCCATAAAGCAGTCATTTAGTAGATATATTTTATAGTTCTGTAAAAAAGTTTAGATTATAAAGTGCTCTGACCAGAAAATATTGTTGGAGGAAACAATCCTAAAGCTCTAGGCTAGAGCAGGATTAAGGTTCTTGAGAATGAAATAGCTATGTAATATTTTTGGCATTTGGGAATTTTCCAGACATTACACTGGTGTTAGGTAAAATAATGGAGTGATTTTCTTTTTAAAACTTTACTACTTTGCAAATATACTGAAAAATACAAAACAAAACAAAACTCCAGCCACCAAATGGAACTTATATAATAAAGAATGGTGCTTATTTATTTTTCCAGCCATGGGTTAAACCGCCCATGTCTTAAGACACTGACATTGGTTAGTTTCTAGTGAAAATATCTGAAAAGTTAACTTCTTAAGGGATGTATTACTTTCATTTCTTTATCCCAGGTTGCATGATTTGTTACAATACTTGCAATGCATTTTTAGGCTGCTTGATCTGAAGCTAAGAAGAGGGGGGCAGGTGTTTTAAGTTCATACTAAGTATGACCTGTGTACTTTCCATATGCTTCGTTAGTCTCCACGTAGCATTTTTGTCAGGAAGTTGCTAGAAGGAGAAAGGAAAACAAAACCCAAACCCAAAACTCTCATCATTCCTTCACTGCAAGCCTCATTACCTGTTTTATATCAACTAAAGAAAGAAACTGCAATTTTTCTTCTGTTTCAAAGTCTCTTAAGTGTGTCTCTTTACCTGGAGTTTTTCCTCTGATCATGAGTGGCATATAGATTCTCTTGAAGAGCATGCCTTCCTCTGTTGCTCTATGCAAAACCTTCCAGTAATTTCTCTGTGTTTAACTGACTATGCTTAAACTCTTCGGGTTGTCCTGGAAGTCCTTTAGTTGATGCAACAACTTCACCTTAATCTCTAAATGAATTCTCCTCGAATATATTTTGTGCTCTCCACTGACTCTGTTTCTTTCCGTGTTCCACACTACCTCTATCCTTCCCCTCGCTTAAATGTGCCTTATTTGGGGGCACCTGGGAAGCTCAGTCAGTTAAGCGACCGACTCTTGATTTCCACTCAGATCATAATCTCACAGTTTGCCTGCATCGGGCTCCCCACTGGACATATAGCCTGCTTAAGATTCTCCCTCCCTCTCCCTCTGCCCCTTCCCCCCTTGCATGTGTGTCCTCTCTCTAAAATAAAATAAAATTAAAAAATAAATATGCCTTTATTTCATTGATGATATATACTTTAGTAAGTATTCGGACTATGGAGTGCAAGAAAACAATTGCAAATATATCAAAAATCATGCCATCAAAAATAACATTATTAACACTAGCTGAACATTTTCTCAAACATTCTTCAAAGCATACTCAGAATGTGTTAGATAACCATATAGGCAAGCAGAAAAGCAATTTGCCTTTACAGAAAGGGAAATCATCACAACTCTCCACAGACCCTCCATTTTATTTGATACTATAGTTAGTGGAGCAGTGTCTAGATATTTTTTAAAAATAACTTCTGCTTGATGAAAATTTTGTTTAGTTACATGATTATTCAAGTTTAATGAATATATTCAGCTATTCCTACCCACAAAAGATCTCAAGAAATAAGAGTCCTCCTGCGCTCAACTTTAAAGAACACCTACAATGAAATCAATTTTAAAATTTAATAATTTGCTTTCACTGGAAATTTTAAAAGTATTTCTTCTGATGTAACATTAATCTAAAGTTCATAAATTCCCAAAATATAATATTTTCCTGTTAAATTCTAGTACATGGTCATGTATTTACATGTAACATAGCCATAATTCTTAAGGGAAGATAAACAATGACTTGGAAAAATGGATGAATGACAGTCTCTTAATGGTTGGAAAACTAGAAAGATTATTTGCCCAAGAAAAATAATGAATTTAGTCTTATTGAGATTGAATAGCTCATTCATTCACTTATTATTTGGATAGATTGCATCAAGTTGGTTTTTTGTTCATGTTGCTGTTTGTTTTGCTTTATTTTGTTTCATGTTATGCCAAAAGAACTCACCAGGGTTGTATTACCTGAATTCTTTCATCAGTGAAAAAATTTATCATTTGTTTTCACTAGTGAATAACAGCGTGGATCAGTGTCATATTCTAAGGTCAAGTTTTCATTACTTGAGAACTTTTAGGAAATTTTTCATATGTCTACAGACTTTTACTTTTCTGATGAGGTGCAAGCTACCAGAATCTCCTTCCCCCCAGTCTCTCCAACTACCACTTGTAGTCAATTATTGACTTGTTTTGAAAAACTAATATCCTCTTTCAATCTGAATATTTAGATTTTCTTTCCTCTCTTCTATTTTTGTCTTTGAATATTTCTTGGTTCTATTTTGTACTTTCTACTTCATGGAAGCCAGTTATTTTTGTAAAGTTCTTTTCTCTCTAATTGTTTTACTCTGTCTTTTACTGTTATAATCTCAAGACTTTTTTCTAAGTCAATAGTTGATTTTTCAGCCATACCTATTCTTCTACTTGTGGTTTCCAGGTTTGTTTGTTTGTTTGTTTTGAGAAATAGAAAAGCAGACTACTAGTTTCTGGTATGGCTTGTTAGAAACTTGGAAGCTGCCACTCTTTTCAAAAAAGACTAAAAGCCTGAACAAACTTAAAATTTAACAACTCCTTTTAGATCTGTCAGAAAAGAGAGGCCATAGGGCTAACTGCTGCTCCCAAAATTTGAGAGCCAAATAGAATGGGTACAGAGAATCACAATGTACTGGAGCAGAAACCTGTGAATAAAAACTTGTGGCAAGCAGTCCCAGGTTAGGAAAACCTAAACTGGAACCGACAGATTTCCAGAAGCCTGATGTGGACAATGTTATACTTAAAAACTCCAAGGAAACTAGTCAAGATGATGCCTCCTACCTGAGTTTTACCTTCAGAGGCTGTACCCTATATATTTTGTAGATATTGACAGACTAATTCTAAGATTTAAAGGGAAAGGCAAAAGACCTAGAGTAGCCAACTAAATATTGAAGAAGAACAAAGTTGGAGGATTGATAATACCCAACTTCAAGATTTTTTGTAAAGCTTTATAAATCAGGGTAGTGTGGTATTTGTAAAAGTATAAACAAGTAGATGAGTGGAACAGAATTCAGATACCCAGGAATAGACCCACATAAGTAGTCAACTGGTCATTGAAAGGGGAGCAAAAACAATGTAGTGGAGAAAAGGCAGTTTTTTCAATAAATGGTGCTGGAATAGTTAGAAATCCATATGCCAAGAAAGAAAGAAAGAAAGAAAGGGAAAACATGTAGGCATAGACTTTACATCCTTCACAAAAATTAACTCAAAATGGGTCGTCAATATAAAATGAAAAGCTATAAGACTCCTAGCAATAACAGAAAATGTAGGTGACCTTGGGTAAGGTATGACTTCTTTAACAGATCATCAAAGGCAGATCCATGAAAGAACAAATTGATAAGCTGGAGTTGATTATTATCTGCCCTGTGAAAGACAGTGTCAAAAGAATGAGGGAGTAAACCACAGACTGAGAGAAGATATTTGCAAGAGACATCTGATAAGGACTGTTGTCCAAAGTGTTCAAAGAATTCTTAAAACTCAATGATATGAAACATATTGACCACAAAATTGGCAAAAGGATGGAAAAGACACCTCACCAAAGGACATATAAATAAGCACAAAGATGACAAATAAGCACATGAAAAGATGTTCTACATCATATATCATTAGAAAATTCAAAATTGAAACAGCAATAAGATCTCAGGACACACCTATTAGAATGGCCAGAATCTAAAACACTCACCACTACATGCTGATGAGGATGTAGAACAATGGGAACTTTCTTTTTTTTTTTTTCCATTGCAGCTTTATTTTTTACAGCACTTGCAGGTTCACAACAAAATTGAGCACAAGGTACAGTGATTTTTCCATATACTTTCTGCTCCCCATATACGACCAGCCTTCCTGCTCTCAAAATCCTACACTAGGGTAGATATTTGTTACATCAAAACCCTAGAGGAGAAAGCAGGAAAAGACCTCTCTGACCTCAGCCATAGCAATTTCTTACTTGACACATCCCAAAAGGCAAGGGAATTAAAAGCAAAAATGAACTACTGGGACCTTATGAAGATAAAAAGCTTCTGCACAGCAAAGGAAACAACCAACAAAACTAAAAGGCAACCAATGGAATGGGAAAAGATATTTGCAAATGACATATCGGGAACTTTCATTCATTGCTGATGAGAGTGAAAAATTCCACTTGGAAAAACAGTATGGCAGTTTCTTATAAAATTAAACATACTCTTACCCTATGAGCCAACAATCATATTTCTTGGCATTGACTCACATAAACTGATAACTTCTGTCCACACCACAAATTTCACACAGCTCTTAGCAGCAGCTTTATTCGTAAGTGCCAAAACTTGGAAGCAAGCAAGATGTCCTTCAGGAAGTGAGTGGATAAACCAACTGGGATACATCAGACAATGAATGGAATATTATCCTGAACTAAAAAGAAATGAACCACAAAGCCCTGAAAAGACATGGAGGAACCTGAAGTACATATTACTAAGGGGACAAATTCGATCTGGAAACATTCATACTGTATGATTTCAAATATTTGACATCCTGGAAAAGGCAAAACTATGGAGATAGGAAAAAAGACCAGCACTTGCCCAGGGTTGGGAGGAGGGGGGCGGGGAGGACTAGGTAGAGCACAGGGTTTTGAGGTCAGTGAAAACTATCTTGTTTCTTACTTTAATGGCCAATCCATATACCATTATACATTTGTCAAAACCCATAGGATCAACAGTGCCAAAAGTGAACCTTAATGTAGACTATGAAGTTTGATTGACAATGTCATGTTAATGTGTGTTCATCAATTTTGACAAATTTGCCACTGTCCCATGGAATGTCAATAGTGGGGAAACGTGTGCAGGTCAAGGCAGAGCATATATGAAAGCACTCTATACTTTCTGCTCCATTTTGCTGTGAACCTAAAATGCTCTAAAAAATAAAGTTTATTGACTAAAAAGAAAAATCTTAAAAGAAAAAAGAAAGAAAAACAATTTCTGACAGCCTGGAAGTGGCCTAGCATTATTTTAGACCCTGATATCTTTAGGAGATGGACTTGCGTCTCAGCTTGGCATTAGAGTTCTCCCTTTGAACCCAAACAATTTCACAGAACACTGATATCAGCTGAAGTCCCTATGTGAACATAATGGATCAACACAAAATCAGATCTACTCTGTAATCATGTCTGCAGACAAAACATGGACTTCATCCACACAATACAAAAGACTAAATGTTTTACTATCCTGCCTAATATAAATGACTGTTGCTTCCTTCCAATTACATGTTTAGTCTCACTTCATTATATCTTTCTTTCTGATAAAAAGTAAGATAATCATGAAATTATCCTACTTTCTGACAGCATCTAATCGAGAATAAAGTCTTGCTTCCTTGAAGTCTTTCCCAAAACACATAACACAAGCTGAAATCTTTTAATAAGTTCTTTCTAACATCTTCTTACTGAGACATCCCAGGGGGTCCCATGGTGTGATATCTCCATTATTGAAAGACATCAGTAAGTTCAGTGTTCAACAATTGTGTCCCTAAGTGGTCTTTGAATGAAGGCCATTTACCATCAGTCTTATAACCGTGTGGGTCTGATTTCCTTACCTTTTCTATCTCTGCTTTCCACCCTGTCTGTATGATCATATAATCACTGAATTTTCTATTTACTTAATTCATTTTCATATTAAATTATTCTAGAACACAAAACATTTTTAGAAGGATGTATTGCTATTCTGAAGTCTATGTTTTATTCCAGACCAGTGTGTTTTTCTGTTTTCTGTCTTGTATTTTTCTTTTACTTATTTTCCTATGGTTCATTTGCAAAATTTCCCTTGCCATCTCCTTTCAAGTTGATGATGTTTCAACTGGCAGCACTATCCAAACATTTAATTTGTTCTTAGCTAGTATGAGTAAATTATTGTTAATATCTATTATTAACACATCTTCTCCCTCTCATAACTAGTTCAAGTAATGAGTGCTGTTGTATTTACTTTTTGGTTGGAGATAGAATGTCACAGTACAGTACAACTTTGGTGGGTCTTGATGCCATGTAAGAGGCGTCATTATATATAGATGCATATATGTATATATGTGTGTATATATATAGATACACACACACGTATATATCATTGGGTTTTATTCTTTCATTCTGGACAATATCTCTGAGTTATGGATAGATGTCTTATTTTAATAGTGAGCCTCCATACATAGTAATCCTTTGCATTTTTTTCTCTTCTGCTGAGATTCTGACCATCTTCAGTGGTTGTCACAGTTTGTTTTTCTAGAAATTAGATGATATTGAGTGGGAGATATTAGGATTTTATGTTAGGATTTTATTGGTGCACTCTCTTTTTCCATCTGGATAGAGGAGAAGAATAGAGTCAGCAGACACTGAATCATGCCTAAATCTTTTATTTCTTTTTCTTTTGTTGTGGTTCTTTTTTACCATATTTTCTATTGGATACAGTAGGAGATTTCCTTTTGCAGTTTCCTCTGAATATTCTTTTTTTAAGAATTATTTTCTATTTCCTTAGTACTAAAGGAGGATTATCTGATTCAGCTATGTGTGTATCTTTTTACTATTTCTACCAAGAAGTTCAAATGAAGCTTCCTTTATATTTTATTAACCAAAAGATATTTTTCTTCTCATGTCTTCTAAAAGTTGTTCATCCTGAAGATTTCCTGAGTTTAGCTGAAATAAATATTCCCTCCTCTGAAATTTCTGGCATAGCATTTAAGCGACTGACCAAATATGAACTGTTTAGGAAGAAAAGATAATATTTTATGATATTTTCATATTATGGAAAAACTAGAAAGATATTTACTATATAGGTTGTTTTAGGAGTATGTAATAAAGAATTTAAAAGTGTGAACAAATTAGTAGGGACTCAATGCAACCACTGAAATGATAAAAATATATGTATTTCTTTAAAAAATTAATAGTTTCCTCTTTATCTCCTCTGTTCTCTGATTTCCATGTTCATAATATAACAATGTTAATGCCCTGATCATTAGTCTCTACATCTTTTTTCGTACTCACATACTAAATATGTAATCGTAAACATATAGTGACATATTCGCACCATGTTTCCTCATGAATTATTTTTATTTTTATAAAAAAGGATTATCCATCATACTTTTTTTACAAGCTAGGTTTTATTCATTAATGCATTATGTACTTCCTTTCATCCATGCATTCATCACTCCACTGTTTTCAATTGACTAATTTTTTAATTAAATGATTTTAAAGTATGAGTATGTAATTTATGGAAGGCTATTTGGATTCTTTTTTTTCCTCTTTTACTTTTAGAAATAATGATGTGATATGCATATTTGATGAAATATTTATGTATATATTCTTTATTTCTATAGAATATTTTCTTAAAAGTGAAATAGATCAAAAGGTGTGCATATTTATAATTCTAAATTGCTAGAATAAAGCCCAAACAACAGTAGAAATTCATAAATGCATGATTAATATATCATTAATGTACAGACACACCTTGTTTTATTGCACTTCACTATTGTGCTTTATAGATATTGAATTCTTTGCAAATTGAAGGTTGGTGCTAACCCTGAGTCAAGCAAGTTTGTTGGTGACATTTTTCCAATAGCATTTGCTCACTTTGCATCTCTGTGTCACATGTGGCAATTCTCACAATATTTAAACTTGTTCATTATTGTGATATTTGTCATGGTGATTTGTGACCAGTGATCTTTGATGTTACTATTGCCATTGTTTTGGGGCACTGTGAACTGTGCCTATATAAGACAGTGAATAAATTGATCAATGTGTGTGTTCTGACGGCTCCACCACTGGCTGTTCCCCATCTCTGTCCTTCACCTCAGGCTTCCCTGTTTCCTGAGACACATATTCCCTATTATTGAAATTGGGCCAATTAAGAACACTAAAATGGCCTCTAAATGTTTAAAGAAAAGGAAGTGTCTCATGTCTCTCACTTTAATTTTTTTTTTATTTTTAACGGTTTTTATTTATTTTTGAGACAGGGAGAGACAGAGCATGAACAGCGGAGGGTCATAGAGAGGGAGACACAGAATCTGAAACAGGCTCCAGGCTCTGAGCTGTCAGCACAGAGCCCGACGTGGGGCTTGAACTCATGGACCGTAAGATCATGACCTGAGCCAAGTTGGCCGCTTAACTGACTGAGCCACCCAGGCGCCCCACATGTCTCTCACTTTAAATCAAAGGCTAGAAATGATTAAGGTTAGTGAGGAAGGTTGGCTGAGATCCAACATGGGCCAAAAGCTAGGCTTCTTGTGCTAAACAGTGAAGGAAGTTGTGAATGCAAAGGAAACGTTCTTGAGGATAATTAAAAGTGCTACGCCACTGAACACATGAATGATGAGGGAGAAACAGCCTTATTGCTGATATGGGAAAGTTTTAGCAGTCTGCATAGATCAAACCAGCTACAATATTCCCTGAAACCAAAGCCTAATCAGAGCAATTCTATATGAAGGCTGAAAGAGGTGAGGAAGCTGCAGAAGAAAAGGTGGAAGCTAGCAGACATTGATTCATGAGGTTGAAGGAAAGAGACCATCTCCATAACACAAAGTTTGAGGGTAAAGCAAGTCCTCATAGAGAAGCTGCAACAGGTTACCCAGAATATCTAAATATAATTAATGAAGGTGGCTATACTAAAACTAAAGATTTCCAGTGTAGATGAAATGGCCTTCTACTGAAAGAAGATGCTGTTTAGGGCTTTCAGTGCTAGAGAGAAGAAGTCCATGTCCAGCTTCAAAGCCTCAAAGAATAGGCTGACTCTCTTGTTAGGGGCTAATGCAGCTGATGACTTTAATTGAAGCCAGTGTTCACTGACCATTCTGAAAATCCTAGAGCCTTTACCAATTATGCTAAATCTACTCTACCAATGCCCCATAAGTGGAATTACTAAGCCTGGATGACAGCACATCTATTGACAACATGATTTGCTGAGTATTTGAAGCCCACTGTAGAAAACTACTTCAAAAAAAAAAGATTCCTTTCCATTATTATATCTCACTGACAGTGCACCTGGTCACTCAAGAGCACTGATGGAGATGTAGGATGGGATTAGTATTGTTTCATGGTTGCAAACACAATATCCATTCTGCTACACATGGATCAAGGAGTAGTTTTGACTTTCAGTGTTATTATTTAATAAATACATTTCATAAAGCTATAACTGTCAGAGATAGTAATTCCTTTAATGGACTTGGGCAAAGTCAATTGAAAACCTAGAAAGGATTCACCATTCTAGATGCCATTTAGAACATTTGTGATTCATGAAAAGAGGTAAAAATATCAAGAGGAACAGGAGTTTGGAAGAAGTTGATTCCAACCCTCATGGGTGGCTTTGAGTTCAAGACTTCAGTGGGGGAAATAACTGCAGATGTGATAGAAATAGCAAGAGAACTAGAGTTAGAAAGGAGCCTGAATAATATTCATGTGACTGAATTGCTGGAATCTTATGATAAAACTTTAATAGATAAAGAGTTGCTTAATGTGGGGTGCCTGGAGGGTTCAGTGGGTTGAGTGTATGACTTCGGCTCTGGTCATGATCTCGCAGTTTGTGAGTTTGAGCCCCATGTCAGGCTCTGTGCTGACAGCTCAGAACCTGGAGCCTGCTTAGGATTCTATGTCTCCCTCTCTCTCTCTCTGCCCCTCCCCTGCTCATTCTCTCTCTCTCTCTCTCTCTCTCTCTCTCTCTCTCTCTCTCAAATAAATAAATGTTAAAAATATATTTTTTAATT
Source organism: Acinonyx jubatus (assembly GCF_027475565.1). Classification (NCBI taxonomy): domain Eukaryota; kingdom Metazoa; phylum Chordata; class Mammalia; order Carnivora; family Felidae; genus Acinonyx; species Acinonyx jubatus. The sequence continues at coordinate 101,157,971 of NC_069384.1, read as the reverse complement.
TGCTTTTTGTGGATGAGCAAAGAAAGTGGCTTCCCGAGCTGGAACCTACTCCTGCTGAAGATGCTGTGAAGACTACTGAAATGACATCAAAAGATTTACAATATCTAATAGACTTAGTTGACAAAGGGGTAGCAGGATTTGAAAGAACTGACTCAAGTTTTGAAAGCAGTTCTACTGTGGGTAAAATGCCATCAGACAGCATCACCTGCTACAGAGAAATTGTTCATGAAGGGAAGAGTCAATTGATTTGGCAAACTTTATTGTTTTAAGAAATTGCCACAGCCACCCCAACCTCTGGCCACCATCATCCTGACCAGTCAGCAGGCATCAACATCAAGGAAATGTTCCCCCAACAAAAAGAGTGACTTGCTGAAAGCTCAGATGATAGCTAGCACTTTTTAGCAATAAGGTATTTTTAATTAAGGTATGCAGATTATTTTTTAGACATACTGCTATTGCACACTTAATAGACTACAGTATAGCATAAACATAAGTTTGATGTGCACTGGGAAACCAACAAATTTATTTGACTCACTTCATTCTGATGTTTACTTTATTACAGTGGTCTGCAACTGAATCCACAGTATCTCTGAGGTATGCTTGTGCAGGATTTCTTTTCCTTTTCTCTCTCTCTCTCTCTCTCTCTCTCTCTCTCTCTCTTTATTTATTTATTTATTTGTTTGTTTGTTTGTTTTGCTACACAAAACTGTCCCTTCTTTTGTTGCAAAAAAAAAGTTTACACTCTATTGTAGTACTAAGTTATAAGCAAATAACTGTATACCAAATACATAGGGAAATAACTTCTTTAAAGTTATCAAAAATATATATTATAGGGGCACCTGGGTGGCTCAGTTGGTTGAGCGTCTGACTTTAGCTCAGGTCATGATCTCGTGGTTAGTGAGTTCAAGCCCCACCTTGGGGTGTGTGTGTGTGTGTGTGTATGTGTGTGGGTGTACACCCACCCACATACACACACACACACACACACACACACACACACACACATATATATAATGAAAACATGTAATTCATTTAGGCAATATTTATTTATCATCTTTTATTATCCTATTTATTATTTATCCTATTTTATTTGTCCTATTTACCATCTTTTATTTGGTAAAATATGAAATGGCTTCCCTCTCTAAAGGACCTAGTATCTAAAGGATGACAGACAAACAAAAATACACACTGATAAGGGCTGAGTGGAGTATACTACCTCATGGATCTTTATTTCTCAGTCTCTCTTGTTGGCTCCTCAACCTCTGATCTCTCTTTTATTTTATGTTTTATTTTATTATATTTTATTGTATTTTAAATTCCAGTATAGTTAACACACAGTTGTATATTATTTTCAAGTGTACAATATAGTGATTAAATAATTCCATATTTCACCAAGTGCTCATCATGACAAATGTACTCCTTAATCCCCATTACCTATTTCACCCATCCTTCTGTATGATATTTCTTAATTTTTTAAATCTCATGGGTGAAAAACTGATATAACACTGTACTGTTACTTTATGTTTCCCTGGATACTGGGCATTTCAGCTTGCTTTAAAATATTTATTGGTTCTTTGCAGATTTTTTTACTGGATTGTTTCCATTTTTATTTTTAAAATTAGTATAAACTTTCTGCATGATAATGTTAACTCTGTATTTCTTATGTATGATGCCCATGTTTCCCCATGCCATTATTTTTTAGCTTTTTAAAATTCTTACTAAATTTACATTGCTTCTTTAATACTTTCTGGGTTTCTTGATTGTATGTAGTCCTAAGGTCCATTCTAAAATAATTTATTATTTTTATTATATTTGAAATTGTCATTGATGCAGTCTAGAATAACTGAGGTGATATTAGGAAGGATTCCAGTCACTCCTTTCAGATGCATGATCTCTAGTGCTAGCAGTGTTTGCTAAGCACACCATTCTTTTCCTAATGCATGAGGCATGTTTATTTGTTGGCTAATTGCCTCTTACATACTAACATTTCTTTGTGGTATATTTTTCTGCTATGCTGATCTATTACTCTTTTTATTACAGTGGTGAGTCCCTCCCATTTTTCATTTCAGCAGTTCTATATTTGTAAGTTTTTATGTCTCTTAAAGTACTTTTACACAAACTTTTAACCATCCTCAGATATTTCGGTACGTTAGAGATGATTTGACTTATTTGGTTAAAAGTTAATAAAGAGGGGTCCAGTGCCATGAGTTCCATGATTTATGACCTTTATATGGAAGGAACCTCTAATTATAGCTCACTAGGGCATACCTTCACCATATGAGAAGGGGCATCTGGGTGGCTAAGTTGGTTAAGCATCTAACTTCAGCTGGGGTCATTATCTCATGGTTCATGAGATGAAGCCCTGCATCAGGCTCTGTGCTGACATTGTAGAGCCTGCTTGGAATTCACTTTCTCCCTCTCTCTGCCCCTCCTCCCATGCACACGCACTCTCTCTCTCTCTCTCAAAATAAATAAATAAACTTAAAAAAAGACAGTTGCTGAAAAGGAAGATAGTGAATACAAGAAAAAAGAAAAGGAAGTGCGTCAGGTATACTGTTAATGCTCTTCATACATTTTATTTTATAATCTCATTGTAGGAGAAGGTATTATTTTAACTTTATAGATGAAAAGTGGAGTTTGTGATAGCTTGCCATAAGGTAAGACAACTTGGATACTTTTATACTGTTGCACTATGTCTTTGTCAGTATGCTCATATATGCAAGTGAAGTAGGCCTAGATGGTGTTGCTCTGGAGAATTGGTGACCTTTGTTAAATAATTAAATCCCTGCTGCTACTTGCCCTGGAATATGCTACATTGAGCTGCATGTGTGAGAAACAGCTAGATTGCAAAACAACCCTAGTAATTCTGAGTATTTACCTTTGGGGACCTTGGGTGTGAATTGTTTTGAAATCACACCTCTCCTCAATAGTAAATGTGTTGAATGCATGGCCTGATTCACATCTTAAGTCCTGCATTTCCTGCAAATGGCTAGGGGAAAAAAGCATCTAATTTTATTTTCATGATATAGTAAAAGAAAATAGGAAGAAAAAAAGGTATCTTTTAGATAGTCTTTGATGTTATTGTGATGTCATTACATGGTAGGTCTGAATATAGTCTCTGACATTTGATAGATATACTGTCACTAAAATAACAATCATATTTACCATTGATGGCATTCTGGAGTGGCTCAGTATCCTCATTTGGTTTATTAAAAAAATTTGAGAAAGGGTAATTGAAGATACCATTATATAGTTCATAGAGTTTTACCTATGAACTACAGATAGAATATATATCACATATAATTATTTTTGTAATTATTGTTTGGTATTAAAACTCATCTTAACCTACATTGAGGTAAATGCCATTCATTCTCATTGAGCCTGTTCCTGAATTATGTGAACAAATGCTATAATATTATTTTTCACAAATGTGGAAACTTGTAAAGCCTGTATGATTTAGTGCTTATGAGCACTAGCTTTGGTATTAAACATGCCTTCTGTTTGAATCTTGGGTTTGCTCACTTTTTTTTGAGAATTCAGGTTTATAGAGATTGAGTAAATGACATGCCTTTTCATCAGCAGAATATAATAATACTTCTTACCTATACAATTGAAGGCCAGCATGCAGTTATGTTTTCTCAGAGTAGCATGTGCTTATTTTTTATAACAGTTGTAATTTTATATTTATTTATGATTTATGTACTTCCTTATAAACTGGGAGTGCCATAAAGGTAGAGATCTTGTATCTGTTCTTATCACTGTAGCCTTATTGCCTTAAATCGGCATGACATATAGTAGGCTCTCAAAATTTACGTTAAATCAACAAAAATATATGAAAATGACTTATTGCAGTGTCTGACACGTGTTCTGTATTACTTATTAAAGATATCTATTCATTATAAAATACTTCATAGCCCACAATATATTAAAATTTGGCCTTTGAGATTATACATGAGTACTTATACCTTGAGGAAAAATTTCTTCTAATTCTTCAAATTTCAACTGATTAAAAATGAATGATGAAAAAAATTGTAGTTCACCTAGAAACTGGTTTACTAGGTTTTAGCTGGAGCCCCCAAACAGATTTATTTCCAATCTTGTTGAATTAAGTTATAAAAAATGGTGTTGCTAACAAGATACCGAGAGGCCATTAACTACAGAGATGCTAAAAGTCTACACAACAATAAATGAGCTCAGTTGAATGTCATAAGTGTTCTTCATTGATATGCCATTTTAAATTATTGCAAACATACTGATAATTAATTACATTTCCTGAGACTATAAACTCATTTTCTATACTGAGAGCTGAAAACAAATCTGATATTTTATAGCAAAATGCCAAGTGGCATTTGTTGCTTTATAAGTGTTCCCTGGAATAAGGCACTTGAACAGGATGAAGATAAAAGGGCAATGCCAAAAACATGATTTATTTCCCAATTGTTTATTCCTTTCCAGTAAGCAAACAACAATGCTACACACTGAGAGAATTCACTATATTTGACTCAGAAAAGAAACCTGTACTTCATCATGATATGTATTATTTTTTTAATGCCACTTTTCCTTTCTTTTAAGAATTCAAGCAAATTTTGATATTTTGAATGTCTGGGTCATTCTGCATCTCTCTGGAGCTTAGCTTAATGCTTGGTACATAGTATATAAGTAATAAGTATCCACAGAAGTGCTGATTTCACTTTATAAATAAATGTAAAAAAATGAGTAGTCTCACATCATTAATATACAAATCTTGTTCAACAAACTCCTAATGCATAAAAGGACTACATGCTATCTGATGTTCTTGTTTGATAAAAATTAGTACTGTGGAGTGTTCCCATAGCCGGAATGTGAAACCAAGATCAATGGAAATCAGTCTCTGATTTGGGGGTGACACAACACTTACTTGGCAAGAGAAAGAAATTCCAGATTTGGGTTCCCTTGGATCTGTTCAGCCTGGACAGTTCTTGTTTCATACAGAAATTAAAACCTCCATCAGCTTGTTCAGATCAGTCAGATAGTTGATGGCAGAGCCCACATTAATATCCAGGTTTCTCTGCTTCTAATCTAATGACCCTTCAATACACAGCAGAGATGCTATTAATTAGCAACTTGACTTGAGCTGCTTTGTCAAGACAAATCATTTCCTTCGAGTCAGATGTTCTCCTTTTAATAAATCCACATTTACCAATGAGATATAGAAAAATTTATTAACATTTCTTAAGTTTAAAATCAAATATTAATATATTCTCCTGACAAAAAATGTTTTCCTGAAATCATCAAATGATTATGCACCACAATTCAATCACAAATTTAACCTTGATTCATGAATAATCTAATTTTTCTTTCTATTTAAAATAATGCATTTATAATCTATTAGTCTAATAGCAATATCAAATAGGCACATGAAGATACATATTTGGATTTTTAAAAATTTCAATATGTACCATTTGTCACAACTGTAATTAATTCTTTTGTATTTTTTACTCAATTATTAATGTTGATCTTTGGGTTTCTTTCAGCATATTCTAAGTGACAGATGAATTGAAAACAAGCATAGGACAAGTTATAAGAAAATGTTAAATCAAAGCTGTAATTTAATTTCCTTTAAAACATTTTTATCACATGGAGTTGCTACCCTTATCTGTTTCTTGCACTAATTTTCCTTTTCTACTGGAACACAGAATGTAAAAATCATTAGTTTGTTAATTTTCCTTCGGATTAAAGCTTCGATGAGTGCTCTAAGCATATGGTGGTTCCCTCATATATTTATTTTGTTCAGAATGTGTACCTTTTGAACTAAAAAGCTGGCCAAATTATAATGAAGTGTTTGGAGAATAATAAATTGAAAATACAACCAGAGGCTCCGTTATGTTCTCATTGTCTCACTAGTGCCATTATTTTGTCCAATAATACTGAGTTTGTGGAAACCATGAGGTATAGCCAATATATTTTACTTTTAAGCCTGAGGCACTTAATGTTTTACAGTGATAAGTATCTGCCCACAATATTGCCCCTCTATTTTCAAGAAATGGTGCCAAATCAGGTGGAAGTCTAGTCTCACAGCCCCCTTAGCTTTCCTTTTATTTCTGCCTACCTTCAGATAATTTCACAATATCATGGCAATCCCCTTCTCTTCTTTACCCCAGACAAGAGCTAAAGATAGGAACAGCTACCAGAGACTATAGATATATTTTTAAATTCATGAAAAAAAAGAGGCTAATTTATTTTCTTGTAAAATGTATGCATTTTTTTAAGTTTATTCTCCAGAATTTGAAAACAATTTGTGCTTTTCAGGTTTTCAAAGACTAGTCTGCTGAATTTGTTGGATGTGCCATTTATTCGGTAGCCTATGGAAACATCTTCATGAGTGATACTAAAAGGCAGTCTGGCTGGTGTAGCTTAAAAATTAATCTAGTAAATGTGATGATAAAATTCAAAAAATAAAAATTGATACAGTACACGGCCAGGAAGGATAATCCCGAGGGTTGAACTCCTTATTTCCTTTCTGTTCCTTCTTTAGCTATTTCTGGAGTTCTGGTGGTGCCTTTGTTTGCATCAGCTCTGCTATTTTGCCCCACGGTGAGTCAGGTTGTAATTACCCATCCCTGCATAACTAGGTGGATAGAACCTGTCCTCAAGGTACTGTCATGTAGAATATCAAAGGCCAAATTTTAATATATGATTGACTATCAAGCATGTTATGACTTCTTTTTCTCATTATGTCTTTCCTATCCAGACCTGTAATGTCCACCTTCTAGACTATTGTGCTAACTCACATTGTTACCTCTAAGACACATATGCATTTTACTTAGAGCTGGATTATACATATGGTTTGCTTTGCCTAACTACAGAAAATGAGTTTACTACAGCTTTTGCACTTGTACTGCTTCCTTTGCTCCAACACATTTGAGCAAAATTTAACATACCGTAAAATGTCCTTCATTATATCATCGATGTTATGTTTTCCATTCATTGATAGTTTTTCTGTTTTTTGGCCATTTTAAGAGAGGCCCCAAATGTGCCAGGAATATTGAAATAACCTAACTCTTGGCTACATGGCTACCAGGTCAAAACCTATTGAGGGCTTAAAAGGTATGCATGTGTTTTGAGGGGCAGGGATTGGAGTTGCCCTGAGAGCTCCTGGCCCGTAGCCACGCTGACCAGCTTGTCTTACAATTTGTATTTTCCAGGCATTGTTATCACCATCTGCAGGTTTTCCTCACTGTCATCTTTGGGAAGCCATCAAGTCTATTCTCAGTAAAGAAGGGAGGTTTTTCTTATTTTTCCTAGGGAAACATCTCAGTGTTTTTTGTGTTTGTCTGTTTGTTTTTAAATTAGAAAATCTTTTTTGTGCCAATGGTTAGAGTACTTCTCCATGTAACCATAACTACGTTTTCTCTCCCCGTTTTCACTCACATCTTTCAATCAAATTCATAGGTTTGCAAATGTATGCTTACCTGCTAAGACAATCTGAAAAATACTCTTAACTCTTCTGATCACTGAGTTATTATTTAGGTTCCCATCATCCCTGCCACCAAATGCATGCTATACACACACATACACACGCACATTCAGTTTCTCTCCTATAGCTACTTTTTTTGCTAGAAAAAGTAACTTGTCCAAGGTCACAGAATCAGTAAGTGTTAGAGCTCACATTTGAACTCACATCTTTCTGTCACTAAGGCCTGTGGCAATTTTACAGTAGCATCAAAGACACAGTGCTCTAGCAGAGGGCGATACATTGCTGGCCATTCGATTCCCTAGACCTGACATTTCAGCAGTGTTTTATAGCTCACAACATGTTGTCATCGATCTGGTCCCCTCTGAGCTTCTCAGCTGCAGCACAGGCTATGAATTATCTCTCCAGTTTAGACAAGAGAGAAACTGGGGGAACTAGGGTTATGGGCTTCGAGAAAGGAGTCCCAGGTTCAATTGAGGAATTTGGAAGTGCTATCTAAAGTGCCCTTGCATTTTATGTTGAGACAATAACAGCTGAGGGATTCACTTCTGAGAAACTTTGGCTATTGTAGAGTGCATGAATGAGCAGATGAGCGGATGGGAGGCCCTGGGTTGTGTCAATGAGGTACTTGTCTTCTCTGCACTGGATTTATTTTGTGCCTTCAACCCATGGTGGTGGGGCTTAAGTGTCAACAACCAATGAAAAACCTGGTGGATGAATTTGTTTTGTTCTCCTCATTCATCACTCTTGTTTTCCAGGTCTTTCTGCATCAGTCCTGTTAACACTGTGCATGTGCCCAAGGCCCTCTTGCTTCCACCGAAATGGTAGCATGCTGGAGTCAGCCTGCCTTGTGATTAGATATGTTATTCTGCCCCAAACCCATTCTACATTTTTAGTGTAACAAATTTATCCATGGTGACAAGCATCTATTGGGTGGCCATCCTATAATAGAGCTTCGTAGTGGAAAGAAATTCCTGGAAAAGAATGCCTTATCAAAATAGTAATGTGATAATAGTAATCCTTGTAAGTAACATTTCTCAGCATTTTGGTATATTAGGCACTGTGCTAAGCACTTTAACATTCTCTTCTTTTAATCCTTTTCAAAAGCTGTGTGAGTTAAGTATGATTTCTATCTTTTTTCCTTTCTACTCTACATGAATTTTCTGATATTTAAAGAGATTATGGTTGCCTAAAGCTACATAAGAAGTGGTAGAAAGATTATTCAGAGTGATATGTTAGGTTTCAAAGTCTATATTTGAACCACTACACTGTACTGGGGTGGCAGGCACTGTGTAATGAGATCGTATCTTCATTCACCCACATGGGGAAGAGTCAACTCTAATTCATGGTAATTCTTTAGAGCTTTAATGTGGGTTTCTGATCTTTTCCTTTAAACTGACACTGATGTTTATGTCAGCTGATTACTCCTGAGATTAGCTTTGTGTTGGGCACATGCATTTAAGGTGTGCACATGGCACAGAAACGATAGCATCCTAAAGTATCAGCACACTGCTGTAGGGCTACAGCAACGCACAGCATCACAAGTGGGGGCGTGTCACTGACGGACATTCTAAATAACCTTGCATCGCAAAAGGAGAAAATAATAACACGATAAAAGCAATCTGGCCTGCCGTGTGAGCTTCGTTCCCCCATACATGTATTCTGCGTACTCAAGTGTTTACCTTTAAAAGCACTCCAACCTGTGTGGTCCTGTAACCCACCAAAAATACAGAAACTAGATTAAGTTCGGTTGCCATAAAGAATCCATATGAGGCTTGAATCCATATGAGGTTCTGAAGGCATTGATGAATGAGGTCTGCCTTGCCAGTCTGCTGCTCTCAGAGTTAAACAGTAAATGGAGAAATCTAGCAGCGTGTCCTGCCCTGTCTGAGACATGATGTAAGCATGGCCCTTTGAAAGCTCTATGTCTCTGTACATGATGAGGTGTCTCCTCCATTTCTCTACACCACCCCCTAACAAGACATTCAGAATCAAGAGCCTGTGCCGTGAAGAGCTTTAATATCTGAGATCTTTGGAAACTGGCCACAGTATGACAAAAAATAGGAGATGCCCTTCCCTCAACTCTTGTTGGCAGTGTCCTTCTGAAATACTCTCGGGTCCCTCCCTGTCCTAAGTTGTTCCAGATATTAGCCAAGTGGCAGTGGCAGCCAGTTTTGGATTCAGTGTTTTGAGCCTTGGAAAAACATACTGGTTTCAGGCCATCATTTCAACGGCATCATCTCAACCACAGGCCACTAGGTGAGTCACTGCTTTATCATACTTTGTTGTTGTTTCTTCACTGCACCCGTCAGCCTGTCAGACCTTGTTTTCCTGGTTCTGACAATCACTGAGCCATGGCCAGAAGACAAATATGTGCCGGGATTCTGTTTCTCAGGAGGAAAAAAAAAGCCGCCCTAATAGACTAGCTGTTTCTCACCCTTGAGGTCTAGCCATGCCACACACCAAATGGTTTCTGTCGAAGCAGCCGTTCTTCCGGTTTAGGCAAGTACTTTCTGTTGCGCCACAGCTCACAAAGGTTTCTGGGAGCAGTACCCTCTTCTTAAATTTATTGATATAGCTTGGCATCAAATGAAAAGCTAAGCTCAGTTTCTGTGACCCTTGGAACAAGCCTGTATTGCAAATAGCTATGGAACTCCAAGCCAGGATTTGGCTTGGCGACCTGCTGACACTTCTCAGATGCAGATTGCCTGTCAGACTTCTGTTTGCTGGGCCTGAGTAAACACTGCCAAATAAAGGAGGCCTGTCACTTGACTCTTTGGGCATTTATCTCTAACTCCTCTGTATATTTGCGAGATTATTACTCTGGTCGTGTTCACTGTTTTCTTGTTCAATATTTCAGTCTGAAAGAATTCAAGTTAAACAATTAGAGTGGCCAGAAACGCTTTTATAGCAAAAAAAGAAACATTGTCCGTAAGATTTCTAATTTTGACTGTGACATGAAATAAAAATAATAAGTTGCCAAAAATTTGGAAACAAAATTGAAAAGCCAAATTGCATGTTTTAAGGAGGCCAATTCACATTCCAGAGATAAACTCCAAAAGCATTTTGTGATTTAAATGTAACTATTTTTTGTTCCAGTTTGTTTTTCTAAAGAGGGGCATCTAGCAAAGGATCAACAGCAACTTTGTAAATTTCTCTGGTACCTTGAGTAGTACAATATACTCTCATCTCCAAGGATGCTGTTCACCCAATATATGACCCCATTTGTGATGGAAGAGTCCCTCCTAGGGTTTCACATGTATCAGGTGGCCTTTTGTCACAGTTTGTCTAAATGTTGAAGAAAAGTTTATATTCAAAAGTGCAAAGTTCAAATTGAAACAAAACAAAACAAAAATGGAGGACATGTGTTTTGCCCTCTCTGAGCTTAGGGTTTATTAAAAATAACAAAACTAGGTATGTTTATTGTAAGGTATCTACATGTGCATATATGTGTTCCCACAATCTTTTGCATGTTTTCATACAGCGTTTACAGCTCAAAGTTTTCCAAGGGCTACCACCTGCTTCTTAAGCATTGTGGAATAGTATTGCCCTGGGCAATAGTATTGCCAACGATCAGAAGACCTGAATTCTCTCCCTATTTCTGCTGGTTAATAATTTTGTGACCTTGGCCCTATCACTAAATTTCTTTTAGTCAAGTTAATTTCATTCATTTTCACTGACATGAATAATTATTCCCTCTCTTCCATCTCTGTCCTCAACCATTCAAATTTAAGAATCGATAGAATCTTTATTAGTGTTTCAATTTCTGCCATTAAATATGCTTCAATTTCTATTACTTGGTTGGAAAAGCTATAAGAGGCATCCCTTGCCTGAATACAAGGGCTATTGTACTATCTTAATGACAGACGTCGGTGAGGCTATTAGCAAACTGATCCTACTTACCGCATGCTTTCTCCCTTGCATTCAGTTTTGTTTTGAGTTGTATTATGTCTATATTTTCATTGTGTACTGTGTCTGCATCCCGATCTGCCCACCACAACTGGACACAGTTTATGCACCACACTGGATCTGTGAACTAATTTGCTACCTGGCTGCAGTGCCCTCAGCAAGAGTTTGCTTTTCCAACAAGCATGATGTTAGGGTGTTGTTACTACTGCAACTCTGAAGACCGGGCATTCTGCCTTGGTGGATTGCTCCTAGGTCCTCCCAGTCACATAGAGTGAAAAATCCCAATGGTATGTCCTTCTGATGTCTGTCACTTGCTTCCCACCTTTAGCCCTCAGGCTTCCCTGATGATGCTGAGGCATGACAAACAGCAGAGTGTGTCCATCACCCATGGATGCCAATGCAGGCCCACAAGCCCGTAGGCAACAGTGGACAGATGAGGAGTTCACTGACATGTGCAGGGCCCAGGATACATCATTGCTCTGTTGGTCACTGCCTTCTACAGCAGTTGTTTGGGGAGACTGGTACAATTCAGAAGCACGGGAAAGTTGAAGTCCTATTCGGCAAAGTTTGATTGATAGGATACTGAAACCTACAGATAAATTCTCCCTCCCTATCCTCAGGACAAACAGTTTAAGGGTCCAATAAGGCCTCTAGGAAAATGCCCTTTAATAAAATAGTGAGGAATGCTTGTCACGATGATGTGGCCAGTTTGGTGAAGCTCTCTATAACTTTGGTTCGCTCTCATTCCCCTTTTCTCTAGCTCCTGCTTTCCTGAAATTGCACTCTCAAGTAACATGTTTGCATATTTATTTTCCTTCAGGATCAGTTTTATTTTGTTTTGAAGACCTGGATTGGGACATATATTAATTCCCATACTTAAGTCTTAATTATTTCCCCTTTTCCTCATGTCATCCAGATCATTTTTTCAAATCCTTTTGTCTTTCCATTTTGACCCTGAATTCTTCATTTTCTGCTTTGTGATCTCCTTTAATAGAGGTGATTATGTCTTTACAATTTTGTATTCTGTTTTCGTGACAAATGTTGATCATAATTTCACTCTATGAAAAATATCTGTTGAGTAAGTTTACTGCATTTTTTTCCTATGTGTTTTCTTATTGCATTTAAAAAAATCTCCTTGTCAGTTTGTTTTTATTTCTGCTGGATGAAGGAGCCGAATATTCTGGTGTGGCTTTTTGCAGGAGGTTCTGGTGTGGAATAGGGAAGGGCCACATTAGCTTAGGCTGTTCAACTCCTCCTTTGTGGTCATAGAGAAAGGTGCTTCCTGAAAAAATATCTAGTTTATGCAATCTTTAAGTGTGACTTTGCATCCCTATGGCATCTGATACTGGATCTAGGAGGACTTCTGCAAAAGGCCGTGGTATACTCAGTTCCATGTTCATGCATTAAACAGGAAATTCGGCTTTTATACTTCAGCGTGAGCCCCTCCCCTTCTGCAAGATTATTTATGTAGACAGTTGCTTTTTAAGGTCTGGTCCTGTCAGGCCCCTTGAACTCTTTTTGCTTCTTGCCTAATTTCCTTCTGCACATTTTCAGCTTCTTTTATCAGCCCTTATATTCCATATATTTTGGAATGTATGGGTCATATCTGGAAATAGGGATTTGTCACTTGCTTTTACGGATTGGCTAGCTCATAGGCGGTGTTTTCTGGTCTTACATAAAATGACAAGGTATATAATGACAACTTTTGTTCAAGAATACTAACACACATTTCAGTTGTTTAAAAGAAAAAAACATTCAAATGACTGATTACTAGATTAATCACAATATATTATTAAAACATATTATCCAGGGGCGCTTGGGTGGCTTGGTCGGTTAAGCATCCGACTTCGGCTCAGGTCATGATCTCACCAGCCGTGAGTTCGAGCCCCGCGTCGGGCTCTGTGCTGACCGCTCAGAGCCTGCAGCCTGTTTCAGATTCTGTGTCTCCCTCTCTCTCTGCCCCTCCCCTGTTCATGCTCTGTCTCTCTCTGTCTCAAAAATAAATAAACGTTAAAAAAAAGAAAAAAAAAAGAAACATTTAAATAAAAAACATTTTCCATATAGGGGCATACATACTCATTTCTATTGATGTAATGTTTATAAGGAGCTAAATAAAATAGTAATCATAAATACACAGAGGAATATTATAAAAATTAATTTAAAATAGTGCATGGTTTATCTGGCCCAATATGTTACTTTCTATTACCATTCTCTCAAAATTTCTGTTTGAAAAACTTCTGTGAAGTATAATTTTCTGCCTTAGAAGATCATAGATTCTATATTTGTGTGGCTATCATCTTTTAAATTAATTAATTCAAACTTTAAAAAATAACTCTGCTAACATAATGAATTATTAACTAATTAGCAACTAATTATTAACTAATTGTTAGTAATTCATTAATTCATAGTAATTAATTAATCCACATTAATGCTGTGCTACCCACACTAATGAATAGGAAGGCTTGATTCTTTTTTCTTCCAGGAGCAAACTAACAAACATGATATTGCTATGACAGATGTATCAGAATTCAATAGCACACATTTCCTCAAGTTTTTGAGTATATAACCAAATGCATGTATGCTTATTAATAAAATACATAAAAATATAATTTCTGTATGTATACTAAGGATTAGTAAAGCTAAGCTCTATTCTTTCAGAATAATTACAACAAATGTAAATTAAAACTGCACATATGTGTATGAAACACGTATATACATTCATACACAGAGTGCAGTGTCTTGTGCGTATATGGTGTCTACTCAATGATTGTGGAAGGAATCAATTTCTTTTTCTAAAGACTAAGTTTATGACTTGTTTCTTCACAATTGTCTCCTCAGAGTTTAACGCAAGGCTCACATAAAGTAGATACTAATTAAATATTTGTTGTCTGACTAAAGCGAGTGGATGAAAATGTGTCATAACGGGAAAACAATGGTACTCTGTATTTCTGCCTGGATAATTAACAGCCTTTTTGATAGAATAATTCTTTGTGGATTAGCAGCTTTAGGAAAATGGAAAATTTCTAGTGAGAAAAGCTATTCAAGTAGAGGAGATGGATCAGGGACCCCCTATTTACACTGCTAACTATGAACACATTTAAAAAAATTGAAGCTGAAAAAGGTAAACATGATTAAAATTTTGTTGTTTATCCATGGACAATACAGAACTAGCTAGAATTTTTTCACATAAATGAAGATAACTGATAAGAGACTTTATTTCTCTATGCTATAATCTTGTTGGGGGAAAACTATAATGCGATTTTTCTGTGCATTTTTCCTGTTACTCTAAGTTTTCTGATGGGAATATTGTAATTACTCAGGTAAGTAGCTGCAACTGGACCTTTGTATCCAGGGAATAAAAAATGATACCTTTACTTTTTTCTTTAAACTTTAGTGGCTTTATGAACATTTCTTTCTTCATTATTAATTATGTCAATATTAATCCCACAGACAGTACCAATTAGATTAAAATTGGGCCTTTATGCACTCAACAATATAAAGGTAGCTTATTAAATGGGCTTTATGTACCTAATTATGCACAGTTGACTTTTTCTTTTGTTTTCATTCTCTTATGTTATTGTAATCAGGGATATACTATCATACAAAAAAGTTGATTCCTCTTAAATTGCTGGTGTGTATGTATATGTGTATATGTGTGTGTCTATGTGTGTGTATGTGTCTACTAGAGTAAGACATCTGAGTCTGCAACATATAATTACATCAAAAGTACTTTACCAATGGTAATGATATTATAAGGTAGGATAATTCTTTTTTAGAAGAGAATGTGTCTTTATTAAACTGTATGTCTTTAAGATTGAAGAATTTTATTAAGAAGTAAGTCAGATCCCCTGCTGTATTCTGAATTATGTATTTCCTCCAGATGTCATAAATGTCCACAACTGAGGCGCTTATTAAAATTGCCTATTCTGGGTCTCTCCCAAATGAATAAATGCCAATTCAAGATGCACCGAATGTTCGAGTCATCAGACATAAATTTTAAGGCAGCTTTAACCATGCCTCGTGAGGTAAGAGTAAAAACTTTTAAAATGAATGGGAAGATAAATTTCAGCAGAGAAATGGAAACTGTAAAAGATAATCAAATGGAAGTTTTAGAACTGGGAAACACAGTATCTGAAATAAAAATGTTCACTGAATAGGCTCACTAGCAGAATTGCAATAATAGAGCAAATAGTTAGCAAACTTCATGGTATGTCATTAGAAATCATCCAAGCTGAAGAACAGAGGGGGAAAAAAAAGAAAAGAAAACAAGTGAACGAACCCCACTGTGCACTCAAATAATATCCAAATATATAATACTTTTGTCATTGGAGTATTAAAAGGAGAAGAAAAAATATTAGTGCAGGAAAATATTTTTTAAGTTTTTATTTAAATACCAGTTAGTGAACATGCAGTGTAATATTAGTTTCAGGTATAAAATATAGTGATTCAATTACTTCCATACATGACCTGGTGCTCATCATGAATGCCCTCCTTAATCCCCATCTCCTCTTTCACCCATCTCCCCACGCACTGCCCTCTGGTAACCATCAGTTCGTTCTCTATAGTTAAAAGTCTGTTTCCTGGTTTGCCTCTCTTTCTTTTTCTTCCCCCTTTTCTTGTTTGTTTTGTTTCTTAAATTCCACATATGAGTGAAATCATATGGCATTTGTCTTTTTTTGACTGATTCATTTCACTTAGCATTGTTTATGCTCTCTAGATCCATCCATGTCCTTGCAAATGATTAGCATTCATTCTTTTTTATGGCTGAGTAATAGTGTGGTGATTCTTTTAATGTATTGTTGGGTTTGGTTGGCTAGTATTTTATTGAGAATTTTTGTATCCATGTTCATCAGGCATATTGGCCTGCAGTTCTCTTTTTTAGGGAGATCTTTGTCTGGTTTTGGTATCAGGGTAATGTTGTCCTCATAGAATGAGTTTGGTAATTTTCCTTCCCATTCTGTTATTTGGAATAGTTTGCGAAAAGTAGGTAGTAATTCTCATTTAAGTGTTTGGTAGAATTTGCCTGTGAAGCCGTGTGGCCTTGGAGTTTAATTTGTTGGGAGTTTTTTGGTTATTGATTCAATTTTTTTGATGGCTATCAGTCTGTTCAAGTTTTCTATTTCTTCCTGTTTCAGCTTTGGTAGTTTATATGTTTGTAGGAATTCTTCAATTTCTTCCAGGTTGTCCATTTTTTTTGGCATAAAATTTTTCATAGTATTCTCTTCTAATTGTTTGTATTTCTGTCTTGTTGTTTGTTATTTCTCCTCACTCATTTGTGATTTTATTTATTTGGATCCTTTCTCTTTTCTCTTTATAAGCCTGGTTGGAAGATTATCATTTTTATTATTTTGTCAAAGAACTAGCTACTGGTTTCATTGATCTGTTTTCTTTCTTTCTTTCTTTCTTTCTTTCTTTCTTTCTTTCTTTCTTTCTTTACTTACTTACTTACTTACTTACTTTCAGTTTCTATGTCATTATGTCTTTATTATTTCCTTCCTTCTGCTGGCTTTTGGCTTCATGTATTATTCTTTTTCTGGCTTCATTAGGTGTAAGGTTACATTGTTTATTTGAGATTTCTCTTGCTCTGAGGTAGGCCTGTATTGCTATATACTTCCCTCTTAGGGTTACTTTTGTTGCATCCCAAAAGTTTTGGACCATTGTGTTTTCATTTTCATTTGTTTCCAAGAATTTATTTTTTATTTCTTCTTTGACTTACTGGTTGACCCATTCATTATTTAGTAGCATGTTGTAGCTCCATGTATTTATGGTCTTTCCAAAATTTTTCTTGTGCTTGACTTCTAGTTTCATAGTGCTATGGTCAGAAAAGTTGCATGGTATTTCAGTCTTTTTGTTTTGTTAAGACCTGTCTTGTGACCTAATATGTGATCTATTCTGGAGAAAGTTCAATGTGCACTTGAAAAGAATGTGCATTCTGCTGTTTTAGATGGAATGTTCTGAATATATCTTTTAAGTCCATCTGGCCTGGCGTGTCATTCAAAGCCATTGTTTCCTTGTTTATTTTCTGTTTACATGACCTGTCTATTGATGTATGTGGGCTGTTGAAGTCCCCTAGTAGTATTATGTTATCAATTAGGTCCTTTATGTTTGTTATCAATTGTTTAATATATCTGGGTGCTTTCATGTTGGGTGCATAAATATTTATAATTGTTATATCTTCTTGTTGGATTGTCCTCTTTATGATTCTGGAATGTTTTTCTTTGTCTCTTTTTACATTTTTTTAGTTTTTATTTTTATTATTTTTTTTACTGAGAGACAGAGACAGAGCATGAGCATGGGAGGGGCAGAGAGAGGAGGAGCCACAGAATCCAAAGCAGGCTCTAGGCTCTGAGCTGTTAGTACAGAGTCGGACTCGGGGCTCAAACTCACAAACTGCGAGATCATGACCTGAGCTGAAGTCGGACACTTAACCAACTGAGCCACCCAGTTACCCCTACACTTTGTTTTAAAGCCTAGTTTGTCTGACATAAGTACTGCTCTTCTGACTTTCTTTTGCCATCCATTTGTGTGATCAATGTTTCTGCACTTCCTCACTTTCAAACTGCAGGTGTCTAAGTCTAAAATTTTTTCTTGCAGTTTCTTGCAAGTTTCTTGCAAGACAGCATACAAATGAGTTTGTTGTTGTTGTTGTTGTTGTTGTTTTTCTTTTATTCTTTCTGTTACCCTATGTTTTTTTTATTGAAGCATTTAATCCATTTACATTCAAGGTAATTATTGATAGATATGTATTTATTGCCATTTTATTGCTTGTTTTGTCATTGTTTTTGAAAATTTTCTCTGATCCTTTCTCATCTTTGTCACTCTTGGTCTCTTTTGCACTCAAAAATCCCCTTTAATATTTTTTGCAGGGCTGGCTTAGTGTTCACAGACTCTGCTATGTGTGTATGGGAAACTCTTTATCTCTCCTTCTATTCTGAATGATAACCTTGCTGGATTGAATATTCTTGGCTGCAGTTTTGTTTTTCTTTTTTCCCATTCAGCACTTTGAATATATCATGCACTCCCTTTTGGATTGCCAAGTTTCTGTTGAGAAATCTTCAGCTAGTTGTATGGATTTTTCTTTATAATTTAAAGACTTCATTTGTCTTACTGCTTTTAAGATCTTTTCTTTATTAATATATTTTGAAAATTTAATTACAATGTGTCTTGGTGTGGCCCTCATTCTGTTGATGTTGATGAAAGTTCTCTGTGTCTCCTGGATCTGGATGTCTGTTTCCTTCCTCAGATTAGGGAACTAGAAAAAAATATTTTTTTTTAACTAATAGCTAACAACTTCTCCAAAGAACTAATTTACACATTGGAGAAAATTACTTAATATAAAACAGGATAAAATCAAAGAAATCCTTTCTAAGACATATCATTTACACCCTATAAATTAAAGATAAAAAATTTGAAAACAGTAAAAAAAAGTGTATTGCATATGAGAACAACTCAAATGACTGAAGACTTTTCATACAAAAGTTCCTATAGTGAAACATCTTTAAAGTTCTGAAAGAAGTACCAATAGATAATTCTATATGTACTAAAAAATCCTTGAGTAATTACAATAAGATAAAGACCTTGTAGATGAAGGAAAAATGAGAGAATTCAATGATAACACATCCACTCTACAAGAATTGCTAAAGACTCTCTTTAGGCGGAAAGGACATTTCTTTTATACCAGAGGGATCCCACACTGCCTCACTGACCATCTAACAGACTGTTTTTATGGTTACTCTGCAGATTTTGAGAGTGGATAATCATTACCTCTATTATATATTTTCTGACATAATTCCAACTTCTCTCTGTATTGAGTTCTCTATGTCAATTATTGCTAGGTCTGTACATTTACTGAGGCTTTTCTCCTGGCATCGTTTAAATATTCTGTAATCTAGGATTCTTCATGAGTTTTTGTTTTATCATTAACATAAATGATGAAAAGAATCTATCCATTTCTATTCAAAGTTTTTTTTCCTAAGTCTACTTAGATATTAAAAATTGTCTTTTTGTCACAGCTTCCAGAGGTGCAGAATACAATTAAATTTAATAGTTTACTCTTATTAAAGAGATTCAAGTTTGTACAGTAAATTTTCCTATCGTATCTCTTTAAGATTACTCACCTTTTCTGTGAGGAAGGTATTTTACAGATGAGAAAAGCAAGTTTAAAGGTGAGACTAAGTGACCTGCTGAATTTCACACAGCTTTAATGTGTCATTGGTGGGTGTGCAAAGGTCTACTGATTCTCTGTTCTGGGTAGAAGACCTCAGGTGACTGATCCAGAGAACTGAAAGAAGGCCAGTGTTACTGGTTCACAGTGAAGCAGGAGAAAAGCAGGGGATGAGATTAAGGACAAGCTGTTTCATATTAAGCAGGGACTATTAGGTAATGCTAACTGACTTGTTTTCTCTCAGTACAAACTAAAGCAATTAAATGTTGTTAAACAAGAAATTGGTGTGATTTAACGTATGATTTAAGAAAGATTTTTCTAGGGTGACTGGGTGGCTTAGTCAGTTAATCATCTGACTCTTGATTTCAGCTCAGGTCATGATCTCACAGTTTGTGAGATCAAGCCCCACATAGGGCTTTGCACTGATAGCATGGAACCTGCTTGGGATTCTCTCTCTCCCCCACTCATGTATGCTGCCTCTCTAGCTCTCTCTCAAGATAAATAAGTACACTTTAAAAGAAAGAAAGAAAAGATTATCCTATATATTTGTGAAGAATAGATGAAAAGACAAGCCTGATACCAGTAAAACCAAAATATATAGTTTATTGGCAATTTAGGGGAGAGATCATGTTTTCTTGAACCAGAGTACTATGGAAAAGAAGGAAGATCTATATGATAGACGCTGACTTACTGCCTGGCTTCAGCGGACAAGGTTAGTAGCTTCTAGCTAGTTTTGTCACAGTGTACCCTAACTTTTGATCTGAGGTCCCCTGTTCATGGGATGACCCCATTCAGTAATGATATGTAAAGAACTGGCTCAAGGGCTTTGGCATGTGTGGCCAACAGGAAATCTCTCAAATGTGCAATCTTTGCTCTGCGGTATCCGATTGGGCAGGCAGAGATGTCCATAGGTCAACATCCCAGTGGGGCAGCTCCGCTTGTCCAATACTGCTTCCTCCCTTTTCCTTCTGGAATTTCTCTTTCTTTAGTGAACGTTCTGAACTTCTAACTCTGGCTCAACATCTGCTTCCCACAACACATGCTCGAAGTGAATAATACTTTGTAGATGCCAAAGATTGTATTCCATCCCAATTTCTCACTTGAATTGCACATTTGGATAATAATTAATTTCATTAGACTCTCACTGACAGTATACTAACACAATGTGTGAACTCATCACTGAAGTATGAAAGTAAGTGTTAAAAATGTTATTTGGAAATAAACAACAGTGTAAGATTTCTAATAATCTTTGCTCTATGTTTTTCCTCATTATGGAGATACTACCTAGCATAACTTGAAAAATACTTCATTACAAAAGAAAAAATTACTGTTAAAATATCATTTACTTGGGTAATGTCAGAAAATTAGTAGTTAATTTTTTTAATATATAAAATTTTCTTAGATATCAGAAAAAGTATAGAAACAACTTAGAGTGGATTTTATTTTCAAGTGGAATAATTAGCTAAGTATTAGGCTGGAAACTATTTAAAAACCAAAATGTCATTAATTCAAAATTAAGGCTGAGTCTAAAAAAAAGTGGAAGTAAGTAATAACCAGCTACAGAAGTGTCTTTTCTAGTCATTCACGAAAGAATTTTATGGATATAGAACATTTAATTTTTATAAACCAATTTAAGTATATTATATAATTTATACTTGTTCCAAATCATATGTTTTGCATGTCAGGAATTTTAGATTGCTTTAATATTATGAAGTTGTCACTCAACAAATATTGAACTAAAGCTGGTTGATTACATGTATATTTGATCCAAGCGAGCAGATAAATGGCAAAACATTTACAATTGCACAAATATTTATTAACTTCTCCAGCTGTATTGGCTTATACTATTTGTATTGCAACTTTAAATCCCTAGTATTGATATATTGATAATACTTTGAATAAGGATTTTAAGAAAAAAATGATAGGGTAATTTTATGGTAATTAAAGATTTTCATCTTCATATTTTGAGATATCAAAGGTTTTATATAATAAAACTATATATAATAAATCTTTTTTACATATAGTTTTCAAAATAAGTTCATCTATTTACAATTTTTTCTTTTTATAATAGTAAAATGAACACGATGCCTTTTGAAGGTTTATCTTTGACACTTGAAGGAATTTTATATAATGCGACACATTTTTGCCTCATGGGAAGGTTTTAATTATTTTAACTCAAAAAAGATCCTAAAAACAAAGTTTTATTTCCATTGTACTAAATTTATTAAAATAAAATTCCTCTTTACATAAAAATGCTTAACATAGTTCCCCTTTATTTCAAACTAATCTGTTACTTCACTGTATTTAGTACATCTATTTATTTCATTGTGTTATAATTGCCACTAGAACAAGGAAGTATCTTAATTATCTTTGTGTTCCCAGATTCTAAGAATTTTGATGGCAGTTAGTGGGCACAGCAATAATTTGGAGACTCATTAATTCAAGTTTGTTTAGCCTTCTGCTAAACACTCTAGCACCTTCTAGAATTTGCCTTGAACATTAGCCTTTCTTGGTCTACAGGATAGCAAAGGTACCCTGGGAGTTAAAGGCCATGACTTGTGTTAGCTCAATTGTATTTTGTTTGTTCCTCTCATTACAAGGTGGCATTATTTGTCCTTCCACTTGAATCTGGGATAGCCTCATGATTTGATTTGCCTAAACAATACAGGGTAGCAGAAGCAGTGCTATGAGTTCTAGGGCTTATGCCTAAAGAGCCTTTGCAGTTTCTATTTTTACCCTCTTGAATGTCACCATGAACCATCATGTTTGGTAGCCAGGCAAGCTAACTGGAGGATGAGAAGACATGTGAATGAGAACTGAGACCCCCTGGCCACCAGTCAGTAGACCCTGGAAGACATGTGAGTGAGGCCTTTTGGAACTTCTGGCCAAGCTAAGACTCCTGCAGAATGGAGCTGAGTGGCTGGGCCTAGGTGAGAGCAACAGAGGAAACACTTAGCTGACCTACAGAATGATGAGAAATGATACATTGTTACCATTTTATCACTAAACTGTAGCTTTTTTTAATGCAAAAATGGATAATTATTGCTAGAAGAGGAGAAATGGTATGGTAATATTAAGAGGAAAGAACTTTCCATTGGGGATACATGAAAAGATTAGTTTACAAGAGAGTAAAGAACCCTTTTGACTCGAAGGAAATGTAAAAAGAGCCCAGATAAAACTTTGTATTACTATTTAAAAAAATTTTTAATATTTATTTAATTTTGAGAGAGATAGATAGAGAGAGAGACAGAGTGTGAGTGGAGGAGGTATAGAGAGAGAGGGAGACACAGAACTCAAAGCAGGTTCCAGGCTCCGAGCTGTCAGCTCAGAGCCCAATGCAGGGCTCAAACTCAAGGAGTCACAGACCATGAGATCATGACCTAAGGCGAAGCTGGCTGCCCAACTGACTGAGTCACCCAGGTGCCCCAAGCTTTGTATTATTTTAAGGTGGATAGTGAGTTAGCTGAGTAAAGGTAAAGGAGTACACATGACATGCCTTTTTGTATTACTTACGTTACAAGTATTAAATTGTTAAGCCAAAGCCAAATTATTCCTTTTGGGCCAATTTTCAACTTAGTACATTTTCAAAATGAATTTCTAATTGTGGGTTGTGGTCAAAATATTTGAATGTCACGGGGTGCCCGGGTGGCTCAGTTGGTTGAGCTCCTGTTTCGGCTCAGGTTATGATCTCACGGTTTGTGATTTTGAGCCCCATAATCTCACAGTTTGTGATTTTGAGCCCCGCGTCGGGCTTTGTGCTGACAGCTCAGAGCCTGGAGCCTGTTTCAGATTCTGTGTCTGCCTCTCTCTCTGCTACTCCCCTGCTCGTGCCCTCTCTCTCTCAAAAATAAATAAACATTAAAAAAATTTAAAAAAATATTTGAATGTCACTAATATAAGAGTTCTTCAAATGGGACATCAATTTGTAAGTTTTTTGAGCAGATAAAAATAGAGAAAATGGAAAATACCAGAAAAGAACAAGCTCTAGAATGGATAGTGCTAACAATAGTTCCTCTGTATTATGGGCTTTCTAAATTCTGGGCACTTTAATACATTGTTTCAGATTCTCTAAAACCCTATGAAATGCATTCCATTAATCACAGTCTGCCTTTGAACAACAGGAGAGAGTGGGGGGGGGGCGGTATGAACACCAACCCTCTCCCCTGCACCAGCACAATCAAAAGTCTGCATATAAATTTTGACTCCCCCAAATCTTCACCTCTTATAGCCTACTGTTGACTGGGAGCCTTACTT
The DNA here is from genome assembly GCF_027475565.1 of Acinonyx jubatus. Lineage (NCBI taxonomy): Eukaryota > Metazoa > Chordata > Mammalia > Carnivora > Felidae > Acinonyx > Acinonyx jubatus. The sequence continues at coordinate 101,134,191 of NC_069384.1, read as the reverse complement.
TAGCAGTGGATTAACACATATTTTGTATATTATTTGTAGCATATACTGTATTCTTACAATAAAGTAAACTAGAGAAAAGACAATGTTATTTAAAAATCATAAGGAACAGGGGTACCTGGATGGCTCAGTTGGTTAAGCATCGACTTCCGCTCAGGTCATGATCTCATGGTTTATGAGTTTGAGCCCCGCATTGGGCTCTGTGCTGTTGGCTCAGAGCCTGGAGCCTGCTTCAGATTCTGTGTCTCCCTCTCTCCCTCCTTGCCCTGCTCGCACTCTGTCTCTCTCTCTTCCTCTCTCTCTCTCTCTCTCAAAAATAAATAAAGCACTAAAATAAAAAAGCAGAACGAAATTCATCAGGAACAGAAAGTACATTTATGGTACAGTACTATATTTATCCAAGAAATCTGAATGTAAATGGACCTGTGTAATTCAAACCCGTGTTATTTAAGGGTCAAGTGTACACATAATATGTGAGAAAACTGGAGAATTTTTATACTTGTTAAATTGCCAAAATTTCACAAAGGAGAAAAACCTCAAATTTATATACAAGAATTTATTGTAAACTTGCTTCAATACAGACATGATAAAGAAGTTAAAGAGTTTGAGAACAAGAGAGAACTGGATAAAATAGAAGTAGCCCCATATCTTCTGCTCTACTGAATTCAGTTGAAAAGGAGGGTCTATTTGGTATCTCGGAGGACATGCTACCTTAGAAGACAATAGGAGAGGTTCATTCCTTGGTTTGTAGCAGTGTGAACTATAATCTTTGCATCTGTCTTCACCTGGCTATCTCATCTCTGTGTCTGGATTTGTTTGGTTCCATCTTAATGACCTCATCTTAATTTGATTTTATCTGCAAAGACCCTATTTCCAAATAAGGTTATACTCACAGGTACCTGGGTGAGGGGGAAGGATGTGTTAGGACTTCAGCACATCTTTTTGGGGCATACGATTCAGCCCATAACAACCACTATTATACAAATCACAATATACAATTTCAAGAACACAGACTTCCAACATCCTCTCAAGAAGGATGTGGAAGACAATAGCATCAGGTGGCCCCCACATTGTATTTCATGTTTGTGGAAAACATATGAATGATTAAAATCTGATGGATCAATCAGAATTACTTGGGCCCCTTTCTATCTTCCAGAAACACACACACACACACACGTACATGCACACACACATGCACACGCATACACACACACATACTTGTTTAATTGATTGCTGAAGCCACCAGAGCCTTTCTGATTTCAGAATTTCCAGATAGTTACATTATATATACATATATATATGATATATATATCATATATTATATATATCATATATTATATATTTTATATATAATATATTAAATATATATGTATATATAATATATAATATTAATGGTATATAATATTTATACATGTATATATAATATATATTTATATATATTTATATATTATATAATATATATAAATCTCAGATGATTCCATTTGTCAAAACAGTTTTGAAACTATTTCCTTAAAAGGACTTCAACTTATCTAAGAAGAAGATGGATATGTTAAACTTAAGGCATAAATATACCTTCTTTTTGATGTGTTGTTGAAATACCACTGCTGAGCTGCAAGTAGTGACCATATCAAAACAGAAAGTTTGGGTCATCAACTGTAGGCACAGCTGAGAGGACTAAAGGCATCCTGCATCCTTTCATTTCCTAGCTCCAGTTCTTCACATGTTCCCGAGTATCCTAGAAAAATAGTAACAGTATTTGAAAGAATAAAAAAATCAATCAAAATATATTTTCTCTTTTTTAAAATAACTGAGAATGAATTTCATTATGAGCATTTTTCAGTGTCATTCCAAAACCCCTCTACTTAGAAGAAAAAATAAGATCATTCATTATTTTAATAAATTTAGCAACAACTGTCTTTTATTTTCACATCCCTCTTTAAATATTTATTACATAAGAATATACAAATAAATTTTGTTAAAAACTCAAACAAGAAAGAAGAACTTATCTCTGACAATTCACTAGAAATCAATATCAAGTGTGTTCTTCCATCTGTATCTATATTTGGATATAGTGTTATTTTAGACACAGTTTTGACTATTGGTTTCATCCAATAGTCTTAGACATTTAGAGATTTAGGTAGATTTTATTTATTATCATCACTTCCTAATATTTGTTTACCCATAAGACATTAATTGTGAAAACAATTTGCTTATAAAATACTGATGCAATGAATTTTCTCATGTGTTTTATTGTGAATAAATGTATTTCTTTATGGTATATCAATTATACATCAATTAAAAGTTTTACCCACTTTTAAATTTTATTAAAAACTCAATTCTTACATTTAGTTCACACTTAACTAGATGGGCTTCAAAGGTATTATGACACCTTTCCTCCACAATTTCACAGAGTATGAGACTAATGATTTCCTAAAAATTCTCCAGTACTGTATATGATCAATGTCTTTATTTTGGTAATGCAAAGGTTAAAAATAATATTTCCTCAAAACCTTATCTACATCAGATATTATCAACCTATTTATTTTTGAAACAGCAGTGTTAAAATATTATATGGTCATTTCAGTTTTGTAGTCCTGATTTTTATGAAATAATTTTTTCATGTGTTTATTGTCCATTTATATTTCCGCTGTGAATTGGTGGTTTTTATCTTTTGAATATTTTTCATAAGCTGTCTAGTAATTTACATATTAATTCCTAAGTGTTCTTTATATGTTTTGGATTTGGGATAAGTAGTGCAAATACTCCCAATCTGTCACTTTTATTATAATTCTGTTACTGTGTCACTGTTATAAATAAGTTCATCTTTGTTAACATCCATCAATAGTGCTTCTTATTTCCATTTAAATTACAATAATTATAGAAGGAAATTTTAATCAAAATTAAATTTTCTTACATTTATTAAAAATAAAAATAAAACCTGTTTTAGAAGAAAATAAAACAGGATGATTTTCCTAGAATAAAGGAAAACAATATAATCAGCTATTGTCCTCAACCAAATGTAGGCTTTAGATTGAATTTTTAGACAAAATGGGATGAGGGCCAAAATGAACTGAAAGATAACTTGAACAGGTGTTTGTATACATCTGCCCTCATTTGTAATGGGCAAGAGACAAGACCTCTCATTCTAACTTTGTCTTATAATTTATGCTTATTGCTCTTAGAAATGTAAATACATTGAACTCCCTCAAGTTTAAGAGTTCAAACACCGAAAACAATTAAAACTTGTATTTAGAAAATAGCACTTGTACATAAGAGCTCTAGTGATGTTTAAATGGTTGGTTTAAGATTTAAAACATTGTGTATTTGGCTATTAAATAACTGATTTATGTGTGCTAAAAAGATATTTTTATTTTAAAATTCTTTTACTAATGTGCATCAATTGGACTCACACTAATGCATAAAATAGGACATTATTTGCTGAGATAACTGAATTGTGATTTACAGTACACAAGTAATTTTCTTGGGACTTTGAAAAGAACTCTTACAAATATGCAACAAAAATTGATACTTTTGGTATTTAAAATTTAACATAGGGGATAGAATCATGGTCTTGAGTAGAGACAGATCTTTTTTATGAATGCAGATGTGCTATGTGAGCATTTTGAAACCTTGTAATCTCATCCTGTATCTGTAAAATGAAGATACATATGACTTATATCCTAGAGTAATTCTGTGGATTTGTTAAAATGACATGGTAAGCACTTAGAACAGTGCCTGATGCATAATGATATATATTAGCTGTCATTCATATATTTATTAATTTCTTTTAAAATTGGTTCTCTTGTTCTTCAGGTACACTATTTAAAAGACAATTTACTTTGGAAGCTATTTCTATTAATTATAAGATCCATTTGGCTTTTGACAAACTTCTCAATGTCTTGTGGTGAACCAAAAGCAAGATATTAAGGGGAAAAAAATCACCCTGATTGAATTAAATTGATCTGAACTCTATGATCAGGTGTAAGATTTTAAGAGAAAATTCATATTATTTCACTTAGTTTTTAGTTCTATATGCTCTAGCAGAATTAGAGTTTCGCTCTTGGTATGAACAACTAATTGTAGTAATTAACCTAACTATAACAGTATAATAATTGAAAAATCAACATTCAAGTGGCTTTCAACTTTCTCCTAAAGCCTTAAATTTCAAAGTGACTAACATATCCATTTCACCTGGCTAGAGTTCCTTGGATTATTTCTGAATTATATTCACTTCAATATTTTGAGCAAGAAAGAAATCATTGAATGCTATCACAAAACACATTGTGAGCCAATGACCTTAATTAGTGACTAAGGAAGACAGCTCAAAGCTTATCAAAATTCACTTGGGTATATTTTTATTCTTCTATTTACTTCTTGGATATCATTTTGTTCCTAAAAGTTATACTCCTTCCATGGGTATACGTTAGAAATAAGTTTGGAGATAAGATTGTGTTAGGAGAATAGAGAGAAATGGCAAATAATTGATGCCTCTGAATTCCGTATGAAATAATCCTTGAACAATAATTGGTGAGATCTCTGCTATCCAAAAGGGAAATAACCTCTTTCCATCACTTACTCCAGAGCTGCGTTCCGTCCCCTCTGAGGGCTGGGGAAGGTGATTTTATTGTGTACACAATGCCTCACATCACACTTCCAATTACTCCATCACTCCAGTGAGGTTTGAAAACTTGAAACAACATGACTATTAGAAGAGTAGTTAAGGTCTATGGAGGGCTGCAGAGACTCTTACTCGTTGAAAGGAGTAGAGAACGAAGATTGTGGAATAATGTGCTTTGATAAGAAGGCTGAATTGAAAACACACCAATTTGAAGAATCAGAGGAGAACAAAATAACAGCAATTGGGGTAAAAAGAAATCTGTTGAGAGGGAAGGCGATCTCTTAACACTCTGGAGAAATTCTTTTTCAGAAAAAGAGAAATCTGTCTAAGAGGAAAAGAGTTTTAAAATGAGACTTGTGATTCTTTCTGGTGATTTGCATTTATTATTGCTAAGAAGAAGCAAGTGATAAGGAAAGCTAGAGTCTGAGAAGCAAAAGGAATGAAGTCATTTTTCCAGAATTCCATAGGACAGTTGTTTCAGAGAAATTCTTGTGTTACTTGTTGTTCACCTACTTCTGTTCTGCAAGACGGTATGATTCATCTTTGAAAAAGTATTTTGTATATGTCATGCTTTACAATCTCTTCCTTTATCTACAATCTTCTGTGTTTTTTGCCCTTCAACTGACACCATCATTGCTTTGAACAGGAAAAATATAGCAGGAACTCCTAGAGCTGGAAAGGTAGAATGTTGACCAATAGAGAATCTCAGCAAGAATTCTTGCTTTTGGAAGAATTAGGGCTTTTATAATATTATGGTTTATTTGAGAATGGGAACTGAAGTAGAAGTCTGACTTAAAAAGCTACCGAAAAAGAAAAGAGGTAACTTTTCTCAGTCAGGGTCCTGATTAGAGACTTATGCCATAATCAGATTTTTTAAATGAGTGGAGTGTAATAAAGGACCTATTTATGAATATGTGGGAAGTATCAAGGGCTGACGTACATTTTCTGGAGTTTCAGCCACTGTATGCTTCAGATACAACTGGAAGAAATAGTCACTGAGACTGAGAAAGAAGAGCTATAGGTCTAAGATATGTATTACCTCCCCTGATAGAAGCTGTGTTCTTTGGTAGAGAGACATCGTCAAATTTCGATGACCCTTCTGGTAGAGAGACATGGCCAAACTCTGAGGGAGGATGTGGAAATAAATTGTTTTTCCATCTTATAATCATTTGCTAGTTATACTCAGTGGTTGGACCAACCTGGAAGCCAGAGGGCAAAAGATCCCTTTGATATCGGCAGAGTTAGCTCCATATGGCAGAGAGAATAGTGGATGAAGACTGGCAAGTGGGTCTTGGGGGCCCACAGAAAATATCTAGGACACACAAACCATATATCTAGGATATATACCCAGGTTACGCACGTGTTTAAGAATTTTTTTCTTTTTACATGATGGGTACCTTTACAGGCATTGAGAACACAAAGGTGAGAAAGCATAATCTTTGACCTCCTTAGGGCTCATATATAGTGTATGTTTTTCATATAACGTGTACATGTATATGTGTGTGTGTGTATTTATATTATTTACCTGTATACACATACATGCATGTAGCTATATAAATCTTAGAATATGTACTTTTGTTTTTTTTCTTTCTGTCTCCCAATTCCCAAGTCTTCCTCTGGTAGACAGGAAAATTAACATTGCCTAAAGGCAAATTAGGAGAGATAAGCAATAATACAAGGAGGAATGAAGTTGTTGGTTTTTGTTTTATTTCCAAGCAACATTTCACAAACTAAAAGGAAGTTATTGAGGGAAAAATAATTTTCAGATAATGCTGTAAAATTGGAACGCAAAATGAAGGAGATGGAAACTAGTCTACCCTGGCCTATGTGCCCTAGATGAAGGCCCCCAGGGCTTCCAGCGTACCTTATGGTGGTAGGTCCTGACCGCTAAGAGAGAGGCACAGACTAGATAGAAGGATGTTGGGACAGCTGAGTCCATTTTGGCTAATGCCAGGGTTCTACCTTGAAATTGAGCATACCTGTGGCACATCCCTTGTCATTCACGTAGACATGTAGCATCCTCCCTGTGTGAACACAGATGACATTTATGTGTTGTTGGGTAGCCTCATTAGGTACATACTGCCTTTGGAGCCTGCTTATTATCTAGCAGAAGAATATTATGCCCTCTGCAGTTTTGCTTAGCACCTATCACCTCTGCCCCATGTTAAGCGTCCAGAATACCATTAACTTCCTCTCAATTTTCCAAAACATCAGTTGAGGCTCTTGAAGCACTCACCAAATGGACAGTAATGATGTGGAAAGAGTAGTCTCAACTGGACAATGCAGAAACTTGCCCTAGTTAGACAGGTATGCAAGAGGGTCTATGTGATATGTCAAATATTTGTTATGTTGAATACTTAATACACATAGAATTCTGAAAATTATAATCACATATAATCCAATAACTAGAATTTGTTTGAACTTTCTCCTTTTTACTGATTGTCATGTTCCTAGAAAATAGCCTCTATATATGCACTGTTTTTTTAACATTAATTGAAATATAATTTTTTAATCTTTATTTTTCAGGATTTATTGAAAGCAAACACTTAAAGTAGCCTCCAGCTGTCATAATGAAATAAGCAATTTAGAAGTATTTGGAGAAGTCATAACTGAAATTTATACTCTGATTTTGATAATTTCATATTTTTAACATAAGGGTAATAACTCCAAACGTATGGATATTGGAAACATTAAATGTGCATGAAAATCTTTTAACCCCACCACTCTGTCAATCCTCCTTTTCACTTATCATCACCAATCTGTCAGTATTTCCCTGGTTCCTATCAAAGAGACTGACCAACGGTGTAATTTTCTCTATTTATCCAGTTCCAGAACGACTGCAAATGTATTCCATTATACTGGAAGACCTCAGGAAGTTAGAGATATTAAAGCTTGAGTGGATACAAAGCTATTTGCCCCACATTTTGCTGCCTCTTATCTCGGTTCACATCTTGAACAAAGAAATTATTGCCCACATCCAATGTGATTTAATTCTCTGAGATTTCCTCCAGATACAAACCTAAGGATCCCTATGCTCTTTCCACTTGCTATCAAACTAATAATGCTTCATAGACACAGCCAGTTTTGAAGAAAGCCAAGGCCTAAAATGAAGTCTGTTCTTCTCTATGTCTAAATAAGGGGACACAAATGTAAAATACAGTAAATGTAATCTCACGTTCAAGACTACTTAAGCAGATAAACAGAAGGAAAATAAAGGAGCTGTTTCAACATTAATTCCCTTCGGTATTAGAGATAATTCCACAAAAACTAGAATATCAAATGTAGCCATAGGATTTTGAGGAAAATTGTGAAGTTAATGATATATTTACCTTATAAATACTATCATGTAAGGGTATTGGTAACCAGTACTAGAAATTACAATGAAACATTAAAGTCCAAGTCAAATTTATATTGGGTCAATTGATCCTGATTCTTCAAAAGCCGACAAATCCCTTATGTGTCCTCCCAATGCAATATGCCTGAGAACATTTTAAGACCCCTGAGGTAATATTAAATTCCCTATATTTGTATAAGTCTGGATAAAGAATGTATATTATCTAGTCAATTTATTTTTAAGAAACTTACCTTTAGAAGAATTAAGGTGAGGAAGCAAAGCCAAGAATTATTATAAATGTAGTATGATTAATATATTTAGATAAAAATGGCTTTTAAGTGGTGGAACAAAAAAGTATTTATATGAAAGAAAAGGGAAAACTATAGCTAATTTTCAGACATTTAGCATATACTTGTACACATGTTCACACATGCATATACACACACTCATTCACCTATATATGGAAAGGTGTCTTTATGTAAAGTTGAAAAGATTTAGAGAAGATTCATTAACTCCCTTAGCTCAGCAAAAAGAATGGATAATTAATACCAACCAATACTTTAGCTTTGAGGTTTTACTAAATTATGGAAGATACTACCATTGGGATAGGTTGGATGAAGAGTGCACAGGCCCTCCTGGCACATTTCTTTGAAACTGACTGTGAATCTACAATTATAAAATAAATGTTTAAAGAAATAAGATAATGTTAAACTAAAATGATGGGTTTTTTTAAAGTAAAAGGAGCTTTTAGAGGAAAATGATGTTGTGGTTTTGGAGCAAGAGGGTACATTTTAACTGCGCATTTTCATAAGTTAGTATAGGAACTAAATTTGATTGTAGGATTGAAATGAGAAATTAAAGATCAGTGGGAATTGTAAAATCCATTCTTCCTGTATAGAAATGAAAAATTGCTTGTATGCATTTACCTGGACTTAACGGTTATAATCATAATCTATGATTTTATGTGGGAAGCATGGTAGAAAGAAATGAGAATGTGAAACATGAAACATTTTCTAGAGAAACAAATTTCTTTGTAATTAATTAATTTATTTTTGAAAGACAGAGAGAGACAGAGCACAAACGGGGGAGGGGCAGAGAGAGAGGGAGACATGGAATCTGAAGCAGGCTCCAGGCTCTGAGCTGTCAGCACAGAGCCCAACGTGGGGCTCGAACTCACGAACCATGAGATCATGACCTGAGCCGAAATCGGTTGCTCAATGGACTGAGCCACCAGGCACCCCTCTAGAGAAAACTTTTAAACAGGATTATGAATCAATTACTGAGGTTCCCTCTTTGAATAGGAAGTCTATTTTGATTATACAACAAAATAATGAATAGTTACTTTTGACTTCACTAAGCATCTTAATTCTAGGTAGTGAAATTTAAGAGTATTAATATCCTCATTTGAAATCCAGGGCCATAATATGTTTTTCAAAATATTATTTTTATATTGTTTATTACCACAAAATATGTGTTATAAGTAATTTATAAATGGATGAAAATGGTGAAATATATCTTAAAGTGGTCTGATAAACAATTTTTTAAAAAAATTTTAATGTTTATTTTTGAAAAAGAGAGACAGAGAATGAGCAGGGGAGGGAAAGAGAGAGAGGGAGACACAGAATCCAAAGCAGGGTCCAGGCTCTGAGCTGTCATCACAGAGCCCTACGCAGGGCTTGAACTCACAAGCCACAAAATCATGACCTCAGCGGAATTCAGATTGCTTAACTGACTGAGCCACCTAGGCGCCCCTGATAAACAGTTTTTTAAACACTTTAAAATTATGTTAAAGAATGAAATAAAGTTGTATAGATTTATTTGAAATATTTGTTTTCTAAATAAATATTAACAAATTAAAAAATAAAATCTTATTAATGTGCAAAGATAGTGTAATTTTGGTTTTATATAATTTTTTTTAGTTTTTTAAAAATGTTTATTTTTGAGAGAGAGAGACACAAAGTGCAAGCAGGAGAGGGGCAGAAAGAGAGGGAGACACAATCTGAAATAGGCCTCAGGCTCTGAGCTGTCAAGCACAGAGCCCACCGTGGGGCTCGAACTCACAGACCTCAAGATCTTGACCTGAGCTGAAGTCAGATGCTTAACTAACTGAGCCACCCAGGCGCCCCCTACAAATTTTTATACAATATGGTCTAGTTGTCTAGAATAGAAATGGAGTGAATCATATGAATTAGTGATTTTTCAATCCATACCTGGAGAGTAGCAGGATTTCCATAATGTACTGAAAGAATTGTGTTACATTTAACATGGAAGAAAGAGCAATTAAAGTAGATTGGTCATTTATAACAGTCTCTTTTCAAACTATTAGCTATGATATCTTCATCTACTAATATCTGCCCACCAGTGTACATGATCAAGATAACACTGTCTTGAATGCATGTTTTCTCTTTATTACTCCACTCTGATTAAAATGGGAATGTCAGCTTATAAATTTGATTGAGTCCCTAGATGTACAATTTCTCCTAGTTTCTTTGTAGAGGTTTAAGTCCACTCTACTTTTGGAAGGAGTAGTATTCCTCCACATAAACAATATTTGGGCAGCTTTTGGAACTTATATAGATATTAATATGGAAGAAGAGTTGGAAAGAATAGCAATTGGACTGCTGAGATAATTCCTGTCAGCTGCACTGCTCAGAACTGGCTTGTGTCCATCTGATGCCTTCTGGTCCTGTGGTCTCACTGAAGGCTGCGTTCTGCATATTATCTCTGATCGAGCTATGCTTGAATAAATTTGGCTGAAGATGGAACATTTCCTCACTCTTCAGAACTTTACTGTTGCACTTGCTAATAAGTCCATGGAGTTATTTATTTTCTTTTTAACTATGAGTTAGTACTGAATTATTTAAAATTTACAATATAAATTTTCCTTTGTAGGATGGTAAAAATGTATAGTATCTAGACATGATAACCCAATGTATTCCTAGTTTTGTTTTTGCTTTTAAACTGCAAAATTAAAACAAATCGTCATTATAATGTATCTTTCTGTCTTAGTCTGCTGGGGCTGTTATACAAATATCATAAATTGGTGACTTAAAAGTCAAAATTTATTTTCTATTGGTTCTAGAGTCTGGAAGTCTAAGATCAGGATACCAGCATGGTCAGTTTCCAGTAATGGCTCTCTTTCTGCCTTATGGATAGCCAGCTGCTCTCTGTGTCCTATATGGAAGAGAGAGAGTAAGTGAGAGAGCACAAGCTCTCTGATATCTCTTCTTATAAAGGCATTAATCCCATCATGGGATAAATGAAGGCCCCATGACCCTCAAGACCTCATCTAACCCAAATTACCTCCCAAAACCCCTATCAAGAAATACCATTGCATTGGGGGTCAGGGCTTCAACAAATATATATTGGGAGATACAGATATTCAGCCCATAACATCCACTATATTAAGACTCTCTCAAAATTTTTTAAAACAAGGAACATGACACTTAAAACTGTCCAGAGAGGTAACACTGCACTTAACAACCTTACTAGGAGCACCACACCATTTGGTATTGAAAACAAACAGAATTTATAAAGGGCTTGTAAGTAATTGTGATATTTGCTTCCAGAAAGTATGGGAGAGAGGGGAAGTCTACTTGCAGTGTATAAGTGATGATACTAAGACTAAGAGTTTCTGTGACTTGGCCACAGTGTTACAAGAACAGGAACCCAGGTTTTCATGCTTGCTCCATGAAGACCCATTGTTCCTGAATGATATTTTACTCTATAATAAAATCTGTTTCCCAACAGTTCTACTTATTCCCTCAATAGAGCAATAGACAAAAATGTTGGCTAAGCATTGGAAATATAAATTTTTCTCAATTTTACTATTCCACAACTAATCTTTTACTTTATTGGCTAATGGTTTGAATGCTATTTCTTGGGCAATAATTATCAATCTAAAAATTTCAGGGTTATAAGTTTCTAGTAACCTGTCATGAGTAGGTAACAATTTTCTAGAACGTATTTCGCTAGAACATTTTTTTGTGATTAGACAGTGGGGAAATTCTGATCGTGCTGCTAAAATGTTCTTAAAAGAAGGAGAAAAATGTAAAAACCCAATTTTGATGTTATAAATATATTTTACTATTTCTTGTTTTAGTAGACTCTCTGTAGTCTGTCAGATTTGGCTTTTTCTCTCAAATTTCCATTTCTCTCAAAATGCAAGACCTCAAACAAAACAAAAATTCACAGGGTATCTGGAATGGGCACTCACTCTGGTGTCAAATAACATTTAGTTGACATCTGAATCTATATCTTAAGAGCTGTCTGATCATGAGCAATTTAATTTTTACACTCATATTTGTAGCTAAAAAATAAAGGATAATAATTAATATTTACCATGTAGAATTGAAGCAAAGATTACATTGATTAAATGACATATCTCTTTGGTTAGTAGCCATGAGCCTTTATTTGTTATTAAAAGCCAAATGTTATGTAGGCTTGTCTTCTTAGTGCGTGTCCCCTGTGTTTGGGGTGCCTGTGTGGGTTCTGTTCCTCTCCTTTCTTTGTGCTTTTGGTGTCCCTCCTGTTTTAGTCTCACAGGCTAGTTTTGTTCTAACCATGTCTCTACTCTTCCTGTGTGATGTGGCCTGCTCTCTAGTATTAAGTGAAGAGTCTGTTCTTTCAGTCTGTAGTTCATTATATTGGTTGGTTACACTGATGTGACTGTTATGCAGATTTCCATGGGATGAGGTGAGCTTATGATCCTTCTACTCTGCCATCTTCCCAGGCTACCTCCCTGGTTATTCATTTATATTAACTTTATAATCATAATTTTTAAAAACATTTTAATAACAACCTTTAAATATTTTAATTGGAAATTTTTTAAAATTTTAAATTATCTGGGATTAACTGACACATTTACAGTGTTATATATTCACATATATATGTGTATATATGTATGTATATATATACATATATATATACTATATATATATATGATTCTGTATTATACAGAGTATATACTGTGTTACATATTCACATTGAGGTGCATCTACAGTTATCCTTTTATTTCACAGTTTATGATTTTATTAGTAGGATTTTGAATCTGAATTTTGGATAACTTAGACTCACATTATTTTTTAAATGTATTCCCATTAATTATAACTTTCTTGGGGGGATTGTAGATATGATGTTTCTTGCATTGTCTTCCTAATTGTCATTAACTACCGGGAAGAAAACTATTTGTGGTGAGCATTGTATCTATCTATCCTTCTTTCATTCCCCATTCTTTTCTTCTAACTATTCTTTTTATTCAGGCATTCAGACTTTCTCCATGTAACTTTGTAATTCTAACTCCAGTTTCAAAAGTTTGTTTGTGATTATACAAATTTAGTCATGATATTCTTATTGGTCTTCTTAATGACTGAACTGGGAATGCACACATGGCCCAGTTCCCACCAATGATACCCAAGAGTGTACCTTTTGTAAGATTTCAGGGACAGTACCATCAGTCATAATACTCAAACTGACAACTTCATGCTTCTTTTTAAGATTGTTGCCTTATGTGGTATAATTTCTCAAATCTTCTGCCACCATCTTGTTATTAGCCCAAAGATGAAGAATTAATTTAAATGAAGACAGTTCAAGAGAATCATAGGAAAAGTAGAGCTAGAAAATGGAATATACTAAACCTGAAGCCTATTCTACATATAAATTTCTTGTCGTATAAAATAGTGTCTTTGTATCTTTACATCAGTTTGAATCAGGGATAATTCTACTACTGAAGCCAAAACTGGCTTAACTAATAAACTATTATGTTTATATTTTTTGCAACCTGATACCCTATGAATGGTCTTATAACACATTTGTTCTTTTTAGGGTTTTAATTGTATCATCTGAAAATAATTATGAGCTCTAACTTGTAAAGAGTTTGAAAGTCATCACTTAATTTCTTACAATAAAAGAAAAGGTGAAAAATACCTCTGAAAACCAGCAACTATTCTTGCTGAGGTTGCAGGGCAATGTACTCTTCTGAAATCTGAGAGTATAGGTAAATCTAGGGAGTCACAACTGAGATCTGCTTATCTGGATCAAAAGCTGCTCAGGCCATAAATTGGTAAGAATTCTTAAATAATCATTTTGACAAAATTGCTAGAAACTGAGTGAACCAGTCAAGTGTGAGAAATTCCTGAGGGCCATGGTCTTAGGGTTGGAGGCACACTTTCCTGCATTTTACCTCCAGGAAATTTATCAGATTCCTAAGGTTAAGGTCCAAGAAAGATCCTCTTCTGGCTTTGGCATGGGGAAGAGAAAAGCAACCATGGAAAAATCAATTGGAATAGTCTTAATTACAAAGGTCTCTCCTGGGGAAAATACTTTATCAGAGGCACATCTCACCATGGGGAAAACATTTCCCTGAATTCAGCACTCTCTAGCCTTCCTGTGTTACTTATGGAAGGGTGGTTGCTAAAAAACATTTGTGAAAGGCGCAGCTCGGGGACACAAATCCGCTGAAATTTCATCATAAGATGACAGAATGCTTCTGTTCTGCCACATGTAATCACCACACCAATAGATTTCTAGTATAATCATAGTGAGTTATACCTAAAAGACTAAAGAAAGGACTCTAGAGGATTTGAAAATGCTGGCATCTAATGATAAAACAAACATTAAATATAGCCCAAATTCTAGCCCAATTAACATAAAACCTCACACTTATGGCCTCTTTACCTCAGTTACCTTGATACAATTTGATTGTCTGTGAACAAAATTTATAGGTATGTTAAAAGGAAAAAGAATCAAAGTAATTATCAAAACTTGCTCAAATATGATATAAATGTTGGAAATGCTAGCCATGGAATTTAAAATAATTAAAAATAGTGTGTTAAGGGTTCTAACAGATAAAGTAGACAAAATGGAAAAAAGGAAGGGTAATGTAACCAGAAAAATGGAAAGTCTAAGAAAGCATTAAAATGCTGATGTCAAAACACTAACAGAAATAAAGGATACCCAGGATGGAATCCTCAGTAGACTGAGCATAAATGAGGAAAGACTAAGGAAGATTAAAGATATGTTCACAGAAACTTGCAAAATGAAAATGAGAAAAAAAGAAAAAGAAAAAGAAAAGAACATCCATGAACTATGAAGCAAGTATAAAAGATAACGTGTTTAACTGGCGTTACTAGAAGAAAAATGAAACTGAATCATAATGTTTGAAGTAATGGCTCAGAACTTTCCAAAATTAATGACAGAAACCAAATAACATATGCCAGAAGCTCAGAGAACATAAAACAAAATAATAGCAAGTAATTGACATCTAGGCATATCGTATTCACACTGGAAAACAATAAACTAAAGGTAACAAGAAAAACATCTTGAAAGAATGAAGAATAAAAACACCTTACCAAATGAACAAGGATAAAAATTACGCCAGACTTTTTGTCATAAGCCATGCAAACAAGAAAAGAGTGGAAGAGAAAATGTAAAATATTAAAAGAAGACAATTTAAAAAGAAGAAAATTTAAATTCTGAATTTATAGTTCCAGAAAAATTATTCTTTTAAAATGAAAGAGAAATAAAGACTTCCTCAGACAAAAACTGAGGGAATCTACACAACAGATTTGTCTTGCAAGTAATGTTCGAAGTTTTCAGGGAAAAGGAAATGACAGAGGTCAGAAACTGGAATCTAGATAAAAAAAGGAAGAGAGTTGGAGAAGGAACAAATGAAGGTGAAATAAAATATTATTTTTCTTCTTAATATAAAAGATAATTAAGATAATAACAACCTATAAATATAGTGGGTAATAATAACACATGGTTAAGTGAAATCAATGACAGCAATCGTAAGAGATGGGAAATAGAAAATGGGAATACTCTGTTATAGCATCAGCACCACACACAAAATAATACAGTATTTGTTGCGGTGGACTTAGATTAGCTTAAAAATGTGTGTTCAAACTCTGGCTCATTTGTTAAAATTCATTTTAAAAATGTATAATTAGTCTGCTAAAAGAGGAGATAAAATAGACTCCTATAATAAGTTCAACTAAAACCAGAGAAACCAGAAAAAAGATACAAAGAACAAGTACATCAAATTGGAAACAGATGCAAACATGTAGATATTAATTCAACTGTATCACTAATTACTTTAAATTTCGAAGTGTCCATTATGTCAATTAAAAACAGAGACCATCAGAATGTGTTTTATTTTTAAAAAAGGCATAATTATATGCTGTCTACAAGAAACCCAGTTTAAATATTCAGGTTAAAAAATAAAGGGATGATATACCATAAATTGAAAGCTAGACTAGCTATATAAATTCAGCCAAAGCTAACTTCAGGAAAAGGAAAAAATAAGAAGTAGAGAAGATACAAAATGATAAAAGGGCCAATGCTCCAAGAAGACATAACATTTCTTAATACCTATACATCTAACAACATACTATTAAAATACATGAGGCGAAAATTGATAGAACTGTAAGGAAAATAGACAAGTCCATTATTATAGTTGGAGACCCCAATATGCTTCTCTCAATAATTGATAATCAAGCATCCAGGAAATCAATAAGGATATGGTTAACCTGTATAGCACTGTTTTCAAACTTGTTCTAATTGAAAATAATCATGACTTTCTCCTGCTTTCCTGTAGTTACATCCCTTTAAATAATTACTTACAATGGAAAAATTATCCATCATGATGGTAGGAAGTGTGCGAAAGTGGAAACCTTCTTTTCTTTTGCCTCATAAAATGTAGGTGTACTTTAAAACACTTCCTAGTCATTTCTGTTGTATTTTGAACAAACCTTTCTCAAATATCTGGGTATTCCATGTTGGTAATTGAAAGAAGTTGTCTTTGCTTTAGTATATTTCCCTTTGTTGTAATGATTATCAAGTAAGGTCAGATGTCTGTTATAAAAATCAGAGTAATTTTATTCTTCTCCCAGATACTGGTCATGAGATACATATGATTCAGGCAAGATTTCCTGCCTCTAAAAACAACAAAAACAAAAACAAAAAAAAACCCTGCTGACTTTAGTTTTTTTTGCATCATACAGCATGAATAATACTAAATATAAATCAAATTTGTGTCCAAAAAATTACTGATTATAAAAGATCCCTTAAAGATTCAATATAAAAATTTGCAAACCACTAATATTTCTACTGGTAGTTGTGCTAATAGAGCAGAATAAAACTAGTTATGGCTATGGCTAGTAAATAATATTTTATGGTGTCAATCAGTATTGATATGTATCCAAATACCTTGGCACTTAAGTTTTATCCTGGCCAAGGAAACTTCCTATTAATTGACAGATTCCATGATATAAAATACCTGAGGAATTAAATGCACGTTTTAAAATCTGAAATTTATGTGTCATCATAGATGGGTTGTCAAACAAATGATATTTGTCCTAATGGAGCATGTGTTAACATCAACACATCTTAATAATTTATTGGAAAAAAAATTAAGAAAATTAAACTTCTTAAGGATGATACTTGGCTAATACTTGATGTCAATAGAGTGGTGAGCATCCTGACAGTTTATTGGATGAGTAGCTAACTGTCATACCAAAATCTGAAGTATGTATATTTTTTCTCTTTCCACTGTAGAGAGTCTAAATGATAGGTATCTATAATTAGGAGGTTAACATATATAACATTCAAATTATATATTTTCTAAAATAAATTTGGGTAATTTATATTTTTTTGCTTTCTTTTGGTTTTGTTCTTTCTTGAAATTAATGTACCAATGTATCTAATTGGAATATGAATGTTCCAAATGCTATCTATGTCTTTGATTCGTTTCTGCCCAGGAGAAAGCAGAAAAAGATTTCTATTTAGGAAAAAATGGACTTTTCTGTAAAATTTAGATTTAGCTGGCTACCCTTCCTCTTCTCCAAACCACTTACCTGGAGATATTGACCTTTTTGTTTCTTTGCTAGTATGTGTGTCTATTCCATGAAGCCTGGATTGCACAGAGAGCCTGCTGTTTCTTGTCTGCCTACACTTTCTGGTTATTGGCTTGCTTTTCATACTGGTTGCCTGAATTTATTAGTAATAATGGTGGTTTCTATGTCTTACATTTTGGTATCAAGTCTCCTTTTGAATGCCCAGTTTTATCTTCTCTTACACTCAGGTATTCATCTGCACCTCACTTTACCATTGCTCACTTAAGTCCTTAATAATTTCCAAGTCTTTATAGACTTCAACTCTGCATCCGTGTAACTCTTCTACTTTAAATTCTGGGATCATAAGAGTCTGTAGCCTAGAGTTCTAAATCTAAAAGTACTTAGGATTAGATGACAGAAGTATATTTTCAGGAATGAATCTGTGTGTTTCATATTTCCCTTCCTCATTATTTTTTTTTTATTGAGTATCCAAGGGCAACTTTTTTCCTCCTTCTGCTTACAGTGAAATACAAATGTATACACTAAAACTCTCTGGCCTAAGTAGATGGTAGAAAGATTTGGAAGTGTGCTTACCTGAAATAGATTAAATTAGGGAGAGAAAAAAGGAGAGGATGAGGCAAAGGGTTGACCTGGATTAGAAAGAGAGAAGTGGAAAAAGAGAGGGAAAAGGGACCTTGCATCTTGAAATCAGGAGTGCAATGGAAGGACGTAGCACCTAAAGATGTAGTGTCATCGCCAGGACATATTCAGGCTGCTCAGGACAAGATTTGGATAATTTATCAACTCTAGTGAGGATGACAGCATGAAGGAACTTTTTATTTTCTGACTAAAGTAGAACTTCTCAGGAACTATTCTTTAAGTTAGGCAGTGGTAGGCATAATGCCAGTGCTATAGTAAACTGAATTTCTACTTTTTTTAGATAAAGAAAATAGCAATAAAATCGCAACTTCTAAGAAAGAAATCACATATTTTTGAACCAGAAGTTAGCATTCTTTCTTGAGCTTCCCCTTCCATGTTTTCCCATGAGTTTTTAGTTGCATGTTTATTTAAATTCCTCCTAGGTAACATACAGTGTAATATTCATTTCAGGTGTACAATACAGTGATTCAACACTTCCATATATCACCTGGTGTTCATCACAGCAAGTGTACTCCTTCATCCCCATCACCTATTTTACCCACCGCCACCCACTTCCCCTCTGGTAACCATCAGTCATTCTTCACAGTTAAGAGTGAGTTTCAGGGCATCTGAGTGGCTGAGTTGTTTGAGCATTGGACTCAGCTCAGGTCATAATCTCACAGCTCTCGAGTTCGAGTCCCAGATGGGGCTCTCTGCTGTCAGCATGGAGCCTGCTTCAGACCTTCTGTCCCTCTCTGCTCCTCCCCTGCTCAATCTTTCTGTCTCTCTCAAAACAAATACACTTAAAAAAAGAGTCCATATCTTGGTTTGTCTGCTTCTCTCTCCCCCGCGCCGCCCCTTTGCTCATTTGTTTTGTTTCTAAAATTCCATACATGAGTGAAATCATATGGTATTTGTTTATCTCTGACTGACTTATTTAGCTTAGCATAATACTCTCTAGCTCCATCCATATCATTGCAAATGTCAAGATTTCAGTATTTTTTTATGGCTCAGAAATATTCCCTTGTATGTATGTGTGTATATCTGTGTGTGTGTGTGTGTGTGTGTGTGTGTGTGTGTGTGTATAGTACATCTTCTTTATCCATTCCTTAGTTGATGGACACTTGGACTGTTTCATAGCCACAATTTGGCTATTGTAGATAATGTTCCTATAAACATCAAGGTGCATGTATCTGTTTGAATTAGAGTTTCTGTAAGCTATGCGTAAATACCTAGTAGTGCAATTGCTGGATCATATGGTAGTTCTATTTTTACATTTTTGAGGAATCTCCATACTGTTTGGAAAACTCTGGAAGGTGGCTACACCAGTTTACATTCCCACCAACAGTGCAGGAAGGTATCCTTTTCTCTACATCCTAGCTAACACCTGTTGTTTCTTGTATTGTTGATTTTAGCCATTCTGATAGGTGTGAGATGACATCACTTTGTGGTTTTAATTTCCATTTTCCTGATGAAGAGTGATACTTGGCATCTTTTCATGTGTCTGTTAACCATCTGTATGTCTTCTTTGGGAAAAAAAATGTCTAATCATGTCTTCTGTCCAGTTTTTAACGGGATTATTTGGTTTTGGGGTATTGAGTTTGATAAGTTCTTTATACACTTTAAATACTAACCCTTTATCAGGTATGCCATTTGCAAATATCTTCTCCCATTCTGTAGGTTGCCTTTTAGTTTTGTTAATTGTTTCCTTTGCTGTGTAGAAAGTTTTACTTTGATGAAGTCCCAATAGTTTATTTTTGCTTTTGTTTCTCTTGCCTTAGAAGACATATCTAGAAAAAAAAAAAAAACCTGCTATGGCTGATGTCAAAGAGGTTACTGCCTGTGTGTGTTCTCCTCTAGGATTTTGATGGTTTCCTGTATCACATTTAGGTCTTTCATCATTCTGAATTTATTTTTGTGTATGGTGTAAGAAAGTGGTCCGGTTTCATTCCTTTGCATTTTGCTGTCCAGTTTTCCCAACAGCATTTGTTGCAGGGACTTTTTCCCAGTTGATATTCTTTCCTACTTTGTTAAGGGTTAATTGACCATACAGCTGTGGGTTAATTTCTGGGTTATCTATTCTGTTCCATTGAACTGAAAATCTATTTTTGTGTCAGGACAATACTATTTTCATCAATATAGCTTTGTAATAGAAGTTGAAGTCTGTAGTTGTGATACTTCCAGGTTTCCTTTTCTTTTTTTTCAAGGTTGCTTGGCTATTCAGGTCTTTTGTGGTTTCATACACATTTTAGGATGTTTTTTTCTAACTTTGTGAAAAATGCTCTTGGTATTTTTATAGGGATTGCATTAAATGTATAGATTGTTTTCGGTAGTATGGAAATTCTAATAATATTTGTTCTTCCAATCCATGAGCACAGAATGTCTTTCTATTTCTTTGCATCATCTTCAATTTCTTTCATCAATGTTTTACAAGTTTCATAGTACAGGTTTTCACTTCTTTCGTTAGGTTTATTCCTGGTATGTTATGGGTTTTGGTTCAATTTTGAATAGGATTGATTCCTTAATTTATATTTCTGCTGCTTTATTATTTGGGTATAAAAATGCAGCAGTCTTCTGTACAGTGATTTTATATCCTGTGACTTTACTGAATTCGTCTATTAGTTCTAGCAGTTTTTTAGTGGAGTCTTCCAGGTTTTCTAGATGGAGGGAGTATCATGTCATCTGCAAATAGTGAGTTTTACTCTTCTTTGCTGATTTGGATGCCTTTTATTTCTTTGTGTTGTTTGTTTGCTGTGGGTAGGACTTCCAGTACTATGGTAAATAACAGTGGTGAGAGTGGACATCCCTGTCTTATTGCTGACCATAGAGGAAAAGTTCACATTCTATATTCTTGCCTCTTTTATAATAGGTTATTGGACCAAGTACGCTTGGGTTTATTTCTAGACTCTTTATTCTAGTTCATTAATCTGTGTCTGTTTTTGTGTCAGTCCCATACTGGTTTGATCACTATGATATTGTAGTACAGTATAGTTCAAAATCTGGGAGCATGATGCCACCAGCTTATTCTTTTTTAAGACTGCATTCACTCTTTGGGGTCTTTTGTGCTTCTGTACAAATTGTGGGATACTTTGGTCTAGTTCCAGGAAACATACCACTGGTTTTGTGATGGGAATTTTATTGAATCTGTAGATATGGACATGTTAACAATATAAATCCTTCCAAACTATGTATGAGCACAATATCTTTCAATTCATTTGCATCATCTTCAATTCCTTTAATCAATGACTTACAGTTTCCAGTGTACAAGTCTTTCCCCTCCTTAGTTAAATTTATTCCTAGGTATTTTATTCTTTTTGTGCAGTTGTAATTGGATTGTTTTCTTAATGTATGTTCCTGCTAGTTGAATTCATTTATTATTTCTAACAGTTTTTTTGTTTTTTGTTTTGTGTGTGTGTGTGTGTGTGTGTGTGTGTGTGTGTGTGTGTGTAGTCTTTAGGGTCTTCTAAATATACAGTAATGTCATCTGCAAATAGTGACAGTTTTACTTCATTTCCATTTGGATTACTTTTATTTCTTTTTCTCACCTAATTGTTGTGGCTGGGAATTCCAATACTATGTTGAATAAAAATGGCAGGAGTGGGCATCCTTGTCTTGCTTCTTATCTTAGGGGAAAAGCTTTCAGCTTTTCATTGACTATAATGTTAGTTGTGGGTGTGTCATATATGGACTTTATTATGTTAAGTTTCTTCTATACCCACTTTGTTGATTTTTTTTAGGTTTATTTATTTTGGGGAGGAGGAAGGAGCAGAGAGAGTAAGAGAGAGAATCCTAAGCAGTCTTTATACTGAAGCACGGAGTCCACTGAAGGGCTCCATCCCATAAACCGTGATGTCATGACCTGAGCCAAAATCAAAAGTTGGATACTTAACTGACTGAGCTACCCGAGTGTCCCAAGAGTTTTTGTCATAAATGGATGTTAAATTTTGTCAAAGGCTCTTTCCATATCTTTTAAGATAATATTTTTAACTTTTATTTTGTTAATGATAATTGATTGATTTATAGATATGAACCATCCCTGGATTAAAGCTCACTTGACTATGGTGTATGATTCTTGTAATGTATTGTTGAATATGGTTTGCTAATATTTTGTTGATAATTTTTTTCATCTATATTTATCAGGGGTATTGGCTTTTAATTTTCCTTTTCCTTTTCCTTTTTTTTTTTTTTTTTTTAGGTGTCTTTGTCTGGTTTTTCTATCAGGGTAATGTTGGCCTAAGACTAAAATGAGTTTGGAAGCATTTTTCCTCTTCAAGTTTTTGAAATAACTTGAGAATAATAGGTATTAAGTCTTTATTAAATGTCTGGCAAAGTTTACCTATGAAGCCATCTGGTCCTAGATGTTTTGTTTTGGGAGGGTATTTTTTATTGTTTCAATGTCATTATTTGTTATCATTCTTATTTGAATTTTCTACTTATGTATGAATCAGTCTTAGAAGATTTGTGTTTCTAGGAATTTATCCTTTCTTCCCATGTTTCCAGTTTTTTTGGCATGTAATTGTTCGTTATATTTTCTTGCAATCTTTTATATTTTTGTAGTGTCAGTCATAACTTCCCTTCTTTCATTTCTGATTTTATTCATTTGGACCCTCTTTTTTTCTTGATAGGTTGGCTAGAGGTTTATTGATATTTTTCACCTTTTCAAAGAGACAACTTTTAGTTTTATTAATCTTTCCTTTTTTTTTTCGGTTTTGTTTTGGTTTTTGTTTTGTTTTGGTTTTTGTTTTGAAATCCTTGCGTTCTTTTATTTAGATATTTGTCCTTATGTTTCTTTAGATCTTAAGAGAGCCACTTATGGGTAGCATATAGTTGGGTCTTTTCTTTTTGTTTATCATCCATTCAGTCCTCCATTCATCCATTCAGCCTTTTTATTTGAGCAATTAGTCTATTTACATTTAAAGTAATTCTTGATAGGTGTGTACTTTTACCATTTGTTAATTGTTTTCTGATTGTGTTAGTTGTTTTATTCCTTTCTTCTTCTTTTGTCCTCTTCCTTTTGGAAGATTTTCTCTAGTGTTGTGTTTAGTTTCCTTTCTCTTTATTTTTTGTGTATCTTTTATAGAATTTTAGTTTGTGGTTACCATGAGATACATATATATTGATCTATATATACATATACATACATAGTTATATATGTCCATTTTAAATTGATAGTCACTTAAGTTTGAATACATTCTAAGTCTTTGCACTTATACTCTCCCTATTTTGTTTTTGACATCATATTTTAATCTTTTTATTTTGTATATCCTTTATTTATTGTAGTAATAGTTGATTTTACTATTTTTGTCTTTTAACCTCATACTAGCTTCTTAAGTGACTGATCCACTGCCTTTACTATATATTTGCCTCTACCAGTGAGATTTTTTTTTCTTCATGTATTTTGTTATTTCCAGTTATGACCTTTCCTTTTTTGCTTAAAGAAGACCCGTTAACATTTTCTTCAATGCCACTTTAGGAATAATGAACTCCTTTAGTTTTTACTAAAGGAGTTTGGGGAACTTTTTATCCTTCCTTTAATTCTGAGTGATAATCTTGTTGTGTATAGTATTCTTGGTTTAAGTTTTTCCTTTCAGCACTTTAAATATATTCTGCACTCTCTTCTGTCCTGCAAAGTTTCTGCTGAAAAATCAGCTCATAGTCTTTGGGGTTTCCCTTATATGTAACTATTTATTTTTTTCCTGCTGCCTTTAAGATATTCTTTTTAAATTTATTTTTTGCACTTTTAATTATAATATCCCATGATGTGAATCTCTTTGATTTCATCTTGGTTGGGACTCTGTGCTTTCTGGATCTGGATGTCTATTTCCTTTTCCAGGTTAGGGAAGTTTTCAGCCATTGTTTTTCTGTTTGTTTGTTTTTTGTTTTTTTTTTTTAGTGAAGTTTCTGTCCCTTTCTCTTATCCTTCTAGTAACACTATAATGGAAATATTAGTATGCTTGATGTTGTCCCAGAAGTCTCTTAACATATCCTTACCTTTTTTTTTTTCTTTTTCCTATTCTGATTGAGTGATTTCCATTATTCTGTCTCCCAGGTTGCTAATCTGTTCTTCTGAATCATCTGTTCTGCTGTCGATTCCCACAAGTATATTTTTTATTTCAGTTATGATTCTAGCTATGATTGGTGCTTTCCTATTTTTTTCTCTTTTTTTTTTGAAGTTCTTACTGTGTTTTTCCATTCTTACCCCAAATCTGTGGGCATCTTTATGAATAATTACTTTGAACTTTTTATTAGGCAGATTACTTATCTCCATTTTACAGGGTTTTTCTTACATTTTATCTTATTCATTTTTTAGGGACATATTCTGTCTCCTCATTTTGTTTGACTTTATACACATTTCTATGAATTAGGCAGGACAGCTACCTCTCCCTATCTTAAAGCAGTTGCTTTG
Organism: Acinonyx jubatus; assembly: GCF_027475565.1. Classification (NCBI taxonomy): domain Eukaryota; kingdom Metazoa; phylum Chordata; class Mammalia; order Carnivora; family Felidae; genus Acinonyx; species Acinonyx jubatus. Next base: position 101,109,367 of record NC_069384.1, on the reverse strand, counting down.
TTTAGGAGTATCCCCTGTGTAGGCTGTGTGTCCTTGGCAGCTTTGGCAGGACCATGGGAGCTGAAGTGAGTGTCCACCAGAAGGTACTGGGGCACACCTTGCTGGGGCTACTTTGACAGGCCAGCTTCAGCAGGCACAGACTGGGTAGTCCTGGGCATCCCATTCTGGGGCCACTTTTGTAGAGCAAGATGTCAGGTAGAGGCCAGAGGGGTCTCAGGGAATGGTGTGCCAGGACTACCTTGGCAGGACAGCTGGAACTAGGGTTAGCATATGCAGAAAGGCCCAGGGTTTGCCATGCTGGGGTTGCCTTGGACAGACAACTAGAGCTGGTTTGGGCCAAGGGTATGGAGTACCTGGGGTGGCTCTAGCAAGCTGGCTAGAGTGCCTGAACCCTGTTTCTACTCACATATCATGGTGGAGGGTGAACATATTAAGGAGAAGATATTCACTGGCACCTCCAACCCTGGAGAGGGTTCCATTTGTTTTCTGCCTATTTGATGGATACTCTATTAGTAAATTAATTACCTTCACTCTAGTCTAGTTGCTCTTCAAAGTGCTTCTATTTTATGCTGTACCCCAGGACAGGCCAGTTTGTATGCAGTGATGTCTCCCTACCACAGATCATCATGTCAAGTCTGGGATTCCTTGTTAATCATAATTGTTCTACTATAAAAGTCTATTATATTCAATTATGTTTGAAAGCTTTAATTCCTAACTTTGCTCAGCAGTTATTCTATATTTAAATACACCTAAGCCTCACAATGGGTTTTTTCACATGATATCTCTATTCCTGATGCCTATTATTCTCTTCTTAATTGCCTACATACTCAATACTAACCATTTTTTTGTAGAAGGAGTAGTGAGTATTATCTTTTATAAATTCTTACCAGTGTGAAAATATCTGGCTATTCGATTCATGTGTTGGTAATATATTTTCTTTTTTTTTTGTTTATTTATTTATTTTGAGAGAGAGAGAAAGCACAAGTTGAGGAGAGGCAGAGAGGGAGGGAGAGAAAGATAATTCCAAGTAGGCTCTGCACTGTCAGTGAGAACCTAAAGTGGGCCTCAAACCCATGGACTGTGAGATGATGACCTGAGCTGAAGTCCAACACTTAACCAACTGAGCCACCCAGGCACCTCTCTCTCTCTCTCTCTCTCTCTTTTTATTTTTTTAAATTAATTTTATTGTTGAGAGAGAGACAGAGTGAGCACATGTGAGCAGGGGAAGGGACAGAGAAAGAGGGAGACAGAGAACCCCAAGCAGGCTCCTTGTTGTCAGTGCAGAACCGGATGCAGGGCCTGAACTCACAAACATTGAGAACATGACCTGAGCCAAGTCAAGAGTTGGATGCTTAACCGACTGAGCCACCCAGGGTCCCTGGGAATATGTTTTCTACCTAAATAATAAAGATATTGAAAAGTAACCAAGAGCAAAATGCAAAATTTATAACTATATGGATTGATGAATTTTTGCAGATTGAACACACATGAATAATATATTCAGATGAGGAAATGTCCTTTGTTAGCAATCCAGAAATTCTTCCTGCACCTTTCAGTCAATAATCTCCAATTGTAACACTGCATATTTGTTTTGCTTATTTTTAAACTTTTAAAAATTAGATTCATATAGCATATTCTCTTTTGCATCTATCTTTTTGTTCTCCATACTATCTTTGTGAGATCTTTCCATATTGTTACATGTAGCAAATTTATTCATTTTCATTGCTTCAGAAGGTTTCATTGCACAAATATAGCATAATTTATTTATCCATTCATCTGTTTCTGAGAGCATTGTTACCAGTTTGAGATTATTATGAATTGTGCATTCAGAAGTATTTCTGCACATATCTCTTGGTGAACACATGTAAACATTTTTATTTAGCAATAGAATTATTTGGTCATAGTAATATGTGCATACCCAGATTTAGCTTATACTACTAAATAGTTTTTAAAATACTTAAAATGGTTTATTCTTATGTTCAGTATAGATGAATTCAAAGTTATTTTATCTATCTATTATCTATCTATTTATCAATCTATCTATCTACCATCTATTTTAGCAGTTCTGGAAGGAGTAGAATGATAATTTATTTTTTTTTTCACTTGTATCTCTTCTATGACTAATGAGGTTTAGAAACCTTTAATTTTCTTATTGTATAGCTTCTCTTTTTGCTGTTAGATGCCTCTTCAGTATGCTTTTTTCCATTTTTTAGTTTGTTTTTTTTCCTATGGTTTTTAGAAATTATCTGTACTTTCAGGATATAAGTTTTTTGTTGGGTTAGTGTATTACAAATATGTTCTCCCACTCTGTAGCTTGTGTTTTAACTCTTTTAATAATGGAACTTTGTAAGAAAGGGTGTAACCTTAAAATTCAATTTACCATTTAATTCCTTAATTGTTCAAACAATTTGCATCCTGTTTTAGAAAATTTGGCTGCTCTGTTATGAAGGTGTCATCTTACATTTCCCAGAATCTTTAAATTTACCTTTCACATTTATATCTACAATTCACTGGGATCCATACTATATAATGTTAAGTGTGAGCCAAGATTATTCCCCTCATAGGCGAAATATAGTTCACGTAACACCATTTATTGAAAAGTCCAGTATTTCCACAGACCTCTACAGTGCTACATTTTGTTATAAATATTTATATATGTATGGCTTCTTGACTTTTTATTACATATCATTGCTATGCATTGGTCTTAATTACTTCAGAGTTCTGATTTTAATATCCATTAGAATAAGTCTTCCAATTTTGTTCTTTTTAAAATTGTCTTAGCTGTTTTTACACCTTAGCTCACATTTCATTTTCCTCAAGCTTGCATAATTGTTGCATATGTTTATACACATATATACAAACAGATATAGATATATGTATTTAATGACTTTGATGCTATTATACTTGTAACAATTTAAAATTTATTTTCTAATTGTTTATTGATGTTCCATATAAATACAATTGATTTCTGTTCCTTTATGAATTGTACTTGTCTATCTGAAAGTCTCTATCAATGTTTTCATATATATACATTGATATATATATTTTACAAACACAATCAGATTCTAAATATTAGGTTTCATTTCTTCCATACTAATCCTACAAATCATCTCTTTTTTGCACAAGAATCTCTGGTGCAATGATGAATATAAGTGGTGATAGAGAGCATCCTTTGCTTTTTTAAAAACATAGCAGAAAAGCTTTCTAATACTTTCCTATTAAATTAGGGAAGTTCACATCTATTACAAATTTGATCAATAAATTATCACATTTGTTGATTCCGTATTTTAAAATTTAATATGGTTAATTATATTAACATTGTTGACTATCAAATAATCCTTGCATTTCTGGAATATTCACACTATGATTGTATTTGTTATTATGCATGTATATATTTTTGACTAGTTTGCTATCCATAATGCTCTTTCCTCTCAATAGTCTTACAGGTTTTGGTATCAAATGTAACTTGGCCTCATGAAATATTTCGGAATTCCTCTTTCTGCTAACCTGTGAAAGCAAATATTTAAAAAAAATCTCCAGTGAAACTATTTGAGTGTGAAATTAACTTTATGAGAACATAAATACTTCATGTATTTTCAAAGAAGGTATATTTGGTAGTTGAATGCAGTTTTCTACATGTGTCAAATCTCTTTTTCACTGTTTTGTCTACTATACTCTTGCTATTTGTTTAGATTGTTCAAACCAGTTTTTGAGAGAATTTTATTCAAATTATCTATATGATGGTATATTTATCTATTTCTCCTTTATATCGGCCAAGTTTTCCAATATTTTATTCTATGTTATTAAATACATTAAAATTTAGGATTTATAATTACATAGTGAATTGGATATTATATTATTATGAAATAATTCTATCTCAAAATCTATATAGTCTGATATGAATATAACTATGGCATATTTCTTTTGTTACTGCTTACATGATATATATTTTTCCATCATTTTATTTTTTTTTAATTTTTAAAGTTTATTTATTTATTTTGAGAGAGAGAGAGCACAAGCAGGGGAGAAACAGAACAAGTGAGAGACAGAGAGAATCCCAAGCAGGCTACATACTGCCAATGCAGAGCCAGGCTTGAACCCATGAACTGTCCGATCAGGACCTAAGCAGAATCAAGAGTCAGATGCTCAACAGACTGAGGCACCCAGAGACCCCACCCATCATTTTATTTTCAACTTTTCTTTACCTTTTTATTTACGATGTGTCACTTTAGTAAGCAATGTTTTTAAACATTTCATCTCAGAATATGTCTTATTGTCTACAATTTATTCAAATATAAAAGATTAGTCTTAGATTTACATTTGTTTCATATGTTCTATGTTTCATTTTTATTCCTTTAAAAAAGTATATATTTTGTCTCTGTATTCACTTATTATTTATACATTATTTTACATTATTTTAATGGATAATCTAGAAATAAATACACATTTCTTGACTTATTAAAACCTGATATCAATAATCACTTTCACCATGTCCCAGACAATACAAGAAGCTAAAAGACTGTATCTTCATTAGCCTCCCTCTTTTGTACAGGTTTGTTGTGTATTTTAATACAATATACACTTTAAATCCATGAGGATATTGTTTTATACAGTTTATATAACTGTTTTGGGTTCCCAGTGCTCTTTGTTTCCTTCTGAATCTCCATGTTTTTCCATCTGCTATAATTTTCCTTCTGACTAACGAACCCTCTCCAGAATTCTTATTTATTTACTGAAGTTCTTTAGATTTTCCTATTTATATTTTCCTTTATTTATGGTTTTAGGAATTTAGGTTGTGCTGATTTTTTTTTCTCAATATCTTAAAGAAATCTTTTCATTTTCAAGCTTTCTTTTGTAATGTTGGCTCTCATTCTTATTTTGTTCATTTGAGGCTACTATGTCCTGCCTTACCTCTTGCTGCCTTATCCCTCGACTTATTAGAAATGCAATCTGTGTTCTTCGATGGTGGACTGATTATATCTGATTAGATAAGGCTTATTCTTTCTTAAGGGACATTCTAGGCTTTGGCAGCAATGTTGATTTGTATAATTATAAAAGATAAAAGCAGGACAGACTCTTAATGAACCTATACAAACAACTGTATTTCCATGGAAAGAGGCTCAGTAAAATATCTGTTTACATGATTCAAATATTCTTTGTTCAGTAAGTATCAGACACCATTCAAAAATATTCCCATCAGTTTACATAGCATAGTATACCACAGTGGTTCACAAACATTTTGGTGTTAACACAACTTTACAACCTTAAATATTTCTGAACATTCCAAAGAGCTTTTGTTTATGTAGACTATATTTATCAACATTTGCTATATAAATATTAAAATAGCAAGTCCAGTACTTAAACACATATTTTTATGAAAAATACTATTACCCTGAAAAAGAAATTAGTAGGAAGAGCAGCAGATACACTTTTATTGCAAATTTCTTTAATGTCTTCCTTAATAGAAAACAGCTGGATTAACTTAGCTGCTTCTGCATTGTATCTGCTGCAATATCACAGATTGTGTAGCTTTTGGAAAACTCCTCTGTAAACTCAAAATAGCCTAAATGTGAAAAACATAAATAACATTTAGTATTATTATAACAATAATGTTGACTTAGCAGACCCCTTGGACAGTGTCTCTAAGATCACTGAGGGTTACATAGGATGAGAAAAAAGAGAAAGGAATTTATTATGCATCCATCAGAAAATAGATGCAAATTGGTATTTAAAATAATACCAAAAGGATTCAAAACAAATAATAGCTGTCAGAGGTTAGGTCACTTGATTAAGATAGGATCATTTGAACCAGCAAAACAATAGTTGACTGCCTACCTAATCAATATGTTAATAAAATATTGTAGCATAGATATAAAAGTTCATCCAACTTAATACGAACTTAGCCAGGTCAGAATTGAGGAAAAAACTGTCTTTTTTTGAAAAAAAAATCATTAAGGACATGAAGAGTCAACAAAGAAAAGTATTCTGGTATAATACAAAATCTGTTTCCTGGTCAGATTTCACTGAAAGTAATTAATAACCCTATAATACTTTTGGTTAAGAGAAGACTGAGTTTTTCAGGATAGCTTGTTATTCTAATAAAGAAAGCCAAAGTCTAATTTGGCATTAGTAAATATTTGAAAGAAAAGTGTTCATACTCTGCTTTCTAAAAAAATTTTCTTGTGAACAAACTCATAAAATGTGGGCAAATATTGCCAAAACTTAGACACATTTCATAGATTATTCTCATACTACACATAAGATATGTGTTTTTAACCCCAAATTATGAAGATATCCTGGGTCTTTAGAAGACTCATGTGAATTTGGATTCTCAGGTAAATAGGTTTTGAAGTAGAAATTTCTGAGAAAATAATTTTTATATCTCGTAAAAGCCTAGTATATTAAAACATTACTCTCAGTTTATTTTCTATTTAATTTTGAAATATTAGACTTGTGTAAGCATCTTTATTCTCTATAAAGCAATTAATACAGAACGCCTTGAATTTGAATCTTTTTACTATAATTTATTAATACCTTCTTAAATTAGGAAAATATTTCATCTCATAAAATCAGAGAGAAAGGTTCTTATCAATTCAGACATTGAGACACAGAACTTGGAGGTTAAGTTCTATAACCTCCATAATGGGTCAAAATAAATACAAAAACATAACATTCTGCTTAACTTTACAGGGGGCATGGGATATTTTCTCAATCAGTTTGCTATCCCAAATAGAAAAGCAAATTTTAAAAGATCATCAAGCAAGATTCCTTATCAGCTCTCGCATACCAGAGAATAGATCACCATCATTCACTCAGCGTTGACGATTCAACAATCAGATCATAAAACCAGATTCCTAATAATTTTTGCCCCCACCAACAGGGAATAATTTATCAGCCCCAAACAAAGGAGAGCCAGAACCAAACTTGGTCTAGAGCTGGAAACAAGGTAAAATCCACAAAAAGCTAGGAAAGAGAACAGAAACTAAAAGTCATTAAGGTAAAGGTCTAATGCCTTTTGGGAATTATCCTGAGCTCCAAGGCAAGATGTGTGGTCAGGTGATTTTCTCAGGTGATTTGGTGTAATTTTCTGAGAGGGAAGTGTTAAGAACTTCCCAAACTCTTAAAGTATAGCTTCCTAAAGTTAAAAGTATGACTACCATACAAACATAACAAATATGCTTCAATGATTTTAATCATCTTATTTAACAATGAGGGAACGAGTAAGTTGGTCAAACTGGCTCCAAGGATGATTCAAGGAACAGAGATGTCTATCGTCAAAGGATTCCTGAAAAGAATTTGATAGAACTAAAATGGTTAAATGTCCTATAAGCCTTGAAAGTGAAACCCTGAAACCTTTGAGTTTATCTTTTCTACCTGACAGAAACCTGTAAGTTAACGTTGAATTTCACAGTTTCAGGGCTCCAATAAAATAATAAATAGTAAAATGAAACACAGGTGCATCCTCCTAGATAATTAAATTCTTGAGTGAGCCTGTTAAACAATGACATTGAAAGGACATATAGTCATCTTCCTGCTTTATTTCCAAGTTAGGGATATTTTTTTTTCTTAACAACGTAATGGTAAAAAGAATCTTGCCACACATAAAAGGCTTAAGCAAGGTCATTCAAACACGGAAAGCAATTCATTTTAACTTACACAATCTGGCACGATATTGTAACTTTCACAAGGGAACTGTTGAATCAACTGCTAACAACCACAAATGTTAAGTGAAAATAGTGTTCTTAGTGCCAGCCTACATCTTTTAATTAAAAATATAAATTATTAGTGAGTGATGAATATTAAAGATATAAACAACAACATATCTACACAGTAATATATACTTTCAAGCTATTTCCTTGACTCTTAACACAATGGCATAAAGAAAACAGGACAGTTTTACATCCCTATTATACTGATTATATTTTAATTTGGGACCAAAATATAAGAAAGATATCTTTACTTCTCATGTTGTGTTATGAAGAACTAGATTAAATACAGAACTGTAAAAGTAAAGAGCTTATGTATTATCAAAGCATGTCACCACATTCATCTGTGAATATATATATTAAGGAATTACAATTTTTTAAATGTTTATTTATTTTTGAGAGAGACCGTGAGCGGGGAAGGGGCACAGAGTGATGGGGACACAGAATCTGAAACAGGCTCCTGGCTCCAAGTCATCAGCCTAGAGTCCAACATGGGGCTTGAACACACAAAGTGCAAGGTCATGACCTGAGGCAAAGTTGGAAGCTCAACTGACTGAGGCATCCAGGCACCCCAAGGAATTACAATTTTTAATAGTCAGTTGAATTTCTTAAAGAAGATACCATCTTTAAATCACATTTAAATGGAACCTAATTTCCTAAGTTGAGAAAAAATCCTGAACAGGTTAAATACAACATTCTATGCCCAACACATATTTTTCCACTTGCATAGATGACATTTTAAACACTTGCTATTGTAAATGGTCTTATTATCATTAATGGACAAATTCGTGAATGGCAGAGCTCTTATTGCCCTGTGTTCAAATAGTCCACCTGGTTTTAATTAGTTAAGCCATTAATGTCTACCTAGAGCAAACCATTTTGGGTTATATTATGGCAGCTACTAGGATAGAACTTTCATTAACCCAATCACATTTTCCATTTTCCAATTGTAACTTCCATTTTCCAATTATTTATATATATATATATATATATATATATATATATATACACACACACACACACACACACATACACACACATTGTATATATACATATATATGTGTATATATTCATAAATATACATATACATAAATACACATTGTTATGCATATATATAATTATACATATATATTATATAGGCCTGCTATACATATATGTGTGTGTGTGTGTGTGTGTGTGTGTGTGTGTATGGTTGCAAGTAAGGAACTTGGAAGTACACTGTTCATTTATGAGATGATTTTATTCTATCTCATTGGTGTTTAAGGTATTTTCTAAGGCTAAGCAAAGAGCCCAAGGAAAAGGAATTTTGGAAAGAAAACTAGTTTGTTTCAAACAGCTTTTTTAAAGAGGATTCATGTTTTGGATATTCAGGCTTAACAAATAAAAACTACATGTATTTAAAAGAAAAACAAATTTTAAAGAACAAACAAATCCCCACTAGGTAACCAGACACAATGAATCTGTTTGTGGTCTCAGAAGTTTTTTTTTTCCTGCAAGGATTATCATGTATTACTGTTGTCAAAGTGAGAAATAAGGTTGTTAGAGTCAGTAACTTAAAGAAAAGGGCCAAGGTTTTATTTATTTGGGGGACAGAGCTAGAGAGGATCACCCTACTTGTTTCATTATTTTTTCATCTCTTTCCCTGTGCAAAATGTTTCACTTTTCTGACTGTGGGATATGATGTAGAGGAAGGGTAAGATGTCAGTTTTGTTTCTATAATACTGATAGGTGTGACAGAGGATACAAAATAGCCATCATAACAAAATTATAATGTTATTACTCTGAACTCAAAAATATTTATTGTGCATCTACTTTGGATCATACTCTGGGGATATGGCAGTGAAGATAACAAAGTTCCTGCTCTCAGATAGCTTACAGCTGAGTAGTGGAGGCAGAGCGTAAATAATTAAGCAAACATATCCGTCAGATATTGACAACAGCTGTCAAGGAGCATGGGCGAGTCTCTAACACAGCTAAATTCAAAGTTTGATTTAGTTCGCTGCAGAAAAGGAGAGCACACTCCCAAGAAACTTTCAGAGTATCTCAATAAAGGGAGTTGGAGAGGCTTTGTAGGAGTTAGTGTGTGCTGAATGGTTCTAAAGAGGAATTGGTAAAGGGGGTGCCAGCTCTAGTCCTGACCTTATTTTGTGCCTGGTGTTAGAAGTAGTGTTCAGACGTGCTAGCACACAAATAATATTTCAAGCTATAGAAATGGCTGAGATCACTTCTGTGGAGTATGAATGTAAACAAAGAGCATTCTCGAGACTAACTCCTGGAGCGATTCATAACTGGAAAATACGTCCAGTAAGGTAAGAGAAAAACCAGAAGAGACTGATGTCCTGAGATGGGGTTAAGTGTTTGTAGCAGATTACTAATTATGTTTTTCTGTGAATATGGATTGAGTCTGATTCTAGAGCCCAATCAAGTTACATTACAGTAATGGTAGATTAGGTGGGAATTTGGTTACAGAAGAAAATGACTTGACTCTGTTTTTCATCATTGTTGTTGCTGCTTTTTTACAAATGACACTTTTGTACCATGTTTAATAATTTTAACTTTTCCTGGTTCATTATTTCACTAACCATACGTTATTATATATGGTTATGAAGTGAATTGCAGGGCTAAATCTAAGGCTTCTAATTTCTGTTGTGGCTTTTATCATTATATTGAATTGAAACTGTAAACCGATGGCTTATCATCACTGCCAGCACATTTAGAACTATGTATGGAGATCTTAAAATTTGGGGCCCAGGCTTTCCCACTAGAAGCTCTGAATTCTTTTACTTCATTGATTTAACTGGATGAACTCTAGAGTACATGCACTGGGAAACCTGCTGCTTAGATATTTCTATAATAATGGTAACTGGGGGGGGGGGCTGGGTGGCTCAGTCTGTTGTGTTCAACTTTGGCTCAGGTCATGATCTCACAGTTTGTAGGTTTGAGCCCCGGTTAGGCTCTGTGCTGACAGTTCAGAGCCTGAAGCCTGCTTCTGATTCTGTGTCTTCCTCTCTCTCTCTAGGCCTGCCCCACTTGTGCTCTCTGTCTCTAAACATAAATAAAAAACATTAAAAAAATTAAAAATGGTAGGTAGACAATCCATTTTTATAGAGCTCAATCCAAGACCACCCTAGATTTTCTGAATCAGAATCTCCTAGGATACAGTTTACAAATCTTGAGATTTAATGAGCTTCCTAGGTTATTGTCAAAGATTGAAAACCAAAGATGTATAGCAAGCTGATTTCCAGACATTGCTGCACATTAGCATGTTGGAGAAGTTTTTATAAAATCTTAACACAAGGTCGTTCATATCAATTAAATCAGAATGTCTTGGGGTAAGAAGCAGACATTTTTAGGTCTTAAATGTCAGTGTGCAGCAAAGTTTGGGAACCACTGGTATAATGATGTAGGCAAAACAGAAAAGTGGTGCAGATATCGTGAATTGACGAGGTTATTAGGTTTGAAATACATGAAACTACTTTGACTTTTGATCTATAAAATAATTTCATACAGTTTAATTTAAAATACAATAGTATCAGAGAATGACAAATACTATAGAATTTAACTTACATGTGGAATCTAAAAAACAAAACAAATGGTCAAAAAATAAGCCAGAAGACAGACTCTTAACTCTACAGAACTGATATTTACCAGAGGGGAGGTCGGTGGGGGATGGGTGGAATAGGTGAAAGGGATTGAGAATACACTTAACACGAGGAGCGCTGAGTAATGAATAGAATTGTTGAATCATTATGTTTTACACCTGAAACTAAGGCTGTATGTTAACTACATTGGAATTAAATAAAAATCAGGAAAATAGTATCCATAAATATCTAGCAGTACTGATTTATTTGCTTTCCACTAAATATTTTTCAGAGACCATAAAAAATAGAAACTTTATTCTGGAGAATATAAACAATAGTTTTACAGACAGAAAAGTAACTCCTAAATCTGGACCCAGTTTCTTTAGTCTGCTTTTAGCTTTTTGGAGGAAGCCTTAATGTTTTGTATAACAGAACTTAAAATCATTACGCAGTGGTTTTGTTTTTTTTTCATTTGCAGATAATTCATTGCATAAATATATAAGTTTGCACTTAGCTCTTTCCAGAAACTGAATTAATTTTCTTGAAGTTAAAATAAGTGCTCTGTTAAGTTGGGACATTTTGAACACTTTGCCCAGTGATTTGAAAAATGCACATTCCAAGGTCAAACTTAGGGTAAATAAACGAACTGAGCCAAGTGAGATTGAAAATAATGAGAAGAATTGGTTTAGTCAAACGTTACATACATTTGCCCCTAAGTGTCCTTTTGTTAATAAATCCGAGTTTGCATTTCAGCTACAAAACTGCCCTGAATCAGTTATTATAAGGAAAATGCTTTCATCTTAAGTAGCAATGGCCCTCTGCCCCGGAAGTCTTTTGGCTCTCTGATAGGCTGAAACAGATTGCATTTTTTCCTGACAATGAGGCAAATGGGAGTTGCAGCTGTTGTGTGGAAGACGCTGGTGGGGCAGAAGTGAAACCATCTAAAATTGGAAATATAATAGGTCTGTTGAGCATATATGAGGTTTATGTATTTTCTTGAATTTTAAAATGTCAAAAATGAGTAATAATAACTAATATATGCAAATATATGAACAGAAAAAAATCTGAGCCTGATATGAATGACTCAGAAAGGTTTGTGAGAAACTACCTGCATATGTTATGTAAAATCTCATTTTGTTTACTGGCATTATTGACTCATTATAGATTTTCATGAGTATATGTGCATTTGGAGAAACCCTACCTGGGCACTAAATATATTTTTATTTTTTTCCAAATGAATTGTGAACTGCAGAAATACAAGCAAACAAAAAAAGTGAGGAATACAACTTATTTGATTTTTAAAGTACACGTTTTGTTTTACCTTTTTCCCCTCAATAGTTTTGAGCTGTTTTATCTGGCCCAGGCTCCTATTTTTATTCATTACTTTGTTTCAATTACTTTGGAACCTATTTAGTGAAAATTCAATTTTTACCTCCTTTTGCATTTGAAAATGGTATGTGTTATTCATAGGGAAAGATTTTTGAGTCATTTTGGATGTGAGCTATTTATGGAAGCATTGCCTCATTTAGTTCAATATGTTTTCTTTAAAAAGATTTTTGAGATGCTCTTTCATTAGTGGCATAATATGACATGTTTTTTGAAGTGGTACTCTGTATCAGGCACTTCACAAAACATTTTATGTATTATCATTTAATCATTTAGCAATTTTATAATAGGATAACTACTAGCTCTGGCAAAACTCCAATCAATAAGACTCAGGGAGACCACATATTTACTCCTAGGTTATTAGGCAAATCCCAAAACCCAGCTTTGAAAGCACATTTATTTGACTTAAATGGTCATGCTTTTCTACTGTGAGAGAAGAGAAATTTTACGAAATGAGTGTAAGAAGATTCTAGACCTAAAGTGAAGATTGAAGATTTATAACTTTAGATAAAAACAAAGTTGAAAGGATGAAACCTTTTTTTTAATTTTAAAAAATGCAAAAAATCTGGGAAAGATCCAAATGTTAAATCTACACTTTTTTAGTGATAATAGCTACAGTGTGTTTGTGCATGTGTCCATCCATGTGTGGCAATTCAGTATAAAATGATATATTTGAGATGTTGCAGCCAATCAGGAAAAAAAAGAGCTCCTATAATATCAGTTGAATGTGTCATCAGACAATTCTAAAGGGATATTTGTATCTCATTTTTGCTAACCTGATAGGGATGTTAAGGAAAGAGAAGGGGAAAAAATGTTATGTTTATCTGAATCCTAGACCTAGTTTACCTTTGTTTTGCCAAGACCTCAAAGAGGTAGCATCTGGATAAAATAAAACTAGCTGTGAGGCTTCATCTTGATAAAAAGAGAAGCATCTGGAGGAGTTGGCAAACGCTGTCCTATTCCTTCACTGGCAACACATGACTTTTCCGTATCATTGAGCTTGGGGATGTCAAACAATCTTGAATTTCTCTTGTTCCTGGAATCAGATGTCATAGTAACATTAAGTTTGCATAGGTCAAGCAACGAAGTCTTGTCAGAAGACACCTTTCTCCGATGATCACCTTAAAAAATCATTAAGAACAACATTGTTCTATCTAACTTAATACTAAGAATATTTACATAAAATGGGATTCTACAAATCTATGAGCAAATTTAAAAGAAGATTATTTATTAGGTTTAAGATCAAATCAACATATGGGAATTGAGTCATTCTGTTAATGGTGTTTTTTCCCCCTTGCACTAACACATGACTTCTCTATATGGATAGATCCAAGCTATCAGCACAGAGACAGACACAGGGCTCAAACTCCTGAACTGAAAGATCATGACTTGAGCCAAAGTTGGACACTTAACTGACTGAGCCACCCAGATGTCCCTATGTATTCCTTCATTGATCCATTTATTCATAATGTACCAAGCCTTCATACAGAGCCACCTATATCCCAGTACTATGTTAATGGATAGAAAAATATATTTAAACATGATCTATATTATCCATGATCTAATTCCCTTTACATTCAAGAAAGGGAAAACTGACCAACTACACATAAAATAATTTCTGATTATAATTATGAAGAAGTTAATGAAACAGGTTATTGGGGAAAATGGTCATCCAAGGCCCCTCTGAAACATGACCTCTGAACTGAGATATATGCGGTTAAAATGACCTCTCCTGGTATTGAAGGAGTAAAATGAAGTGCCTGAAGTGAAAAGGGGCTTAAACACTTTACAAATAACTGAGCAGGAGTTCGTAAAGGTGTAACATGATGGAGAGGGAGACCAGGGCTATGTTACGGAATGAAGTTTGAAAGAAGGTCAAATGCCATCAAGATGGGTGTTATAGGCCAGGTCAAGCCATTTATGTTTTATTCTGAGAGCAGTGAGGAGCCACTGAAGTTTTTAAATGAATTTATTTAATTTATAATTTTTAAATGATACCATGGTTGCTGTGTAGAGAATCAACTCCTTGGATCATGGCCAGGTCGGGGAAAACTGTTAGCTATTTCAGTAGCAGAGGAGATACAGTGGTAGTCATGATGGTAGAACAGGATGGGTTTGAGATAGGTTTAGGGAAATATGGGAGGAACAGGAAAAAGTATTTGCTAAGTGCAGGGGTGAGGGGTCTCAACAAAAGAGATGAAGAAAGAAATTCCTTAAATTTTGATTTCTAGAACTAGGTAAAGATTTGGGGGATATTCAACACTACATAGTAGGGAAAGGTAAGATACTTAAGGGAGGGGAGCAGAGCCAACCCAGGGATGCAGCAGTTCTGAGTTCAAAATGGTGATTCCTTGGTGTTGAGAAACTAAGGAAAAATTAGAGAGCTTGGAACCCAGCTCAGGGGCAGCACAGAATAGAGTGATGTGAATAGTACTGGGGAATAGTAGCCAGAAAGGTAGTAGGAGAAGCAGAACAGGTGAGTGCCAGAAAATTGAAGAGCCAAGAGTGTTTACAATGGGAGGAGTGATCCGCTGTGTCAAATGCTGCACAAGAGCCTGTGTTGAATGTATTCAGTTTGTCCATTACTAAAAAAAGGCCTTATTCACTATATTTCATAAAAGGGAAGATTTCTCATTCATTCGATATTTGCTTAATTCTAAAATAATTGGCCTCAATAGATATAATAAAGATTTTTGTTTAGAAATTCAAGAAACAACCAACCACTAAAAGATTGATCAGTACTTAGTATAAAAATCTCTGTAATAGTTATATGGTAACTCTGTTTAAGAAGCAAATTTAAACAGATTAAAAAAAGAAAATCTCACATTCTTATATACCCAGTAGAATTTGTCAAATTTCATTTAAATATATCTTAGAAGGAGGTGGGGGGAAGCACAGCCTTATTTCTTTGTTTTCTTGATGCACAGGACAAAATACAAACAGGAAAAAAAAAATTATCCTTCTAAGCCTTGTTACAATTTGAGAGAATAAAAAAGAATCAAGATTAGCAATTTAAAGTATAAGACAAATTGACCACCACTGAGGGTTTAGCTCTAAGGAAAGTAACTTAATTTCCACTTGGAAAAATAGGCTTTTAATTATAGTTTATATTTTTGATTATTTTGTGAATTTTAAAGAATTTTTAATGCAGTAATTGAATTCTTGGTAATCTACTGAAAACTCTGACGTTTTTTTCAAAGCTGGCCTTGAAACTGTCCTTTGATAAGTATGTAACAACAGCAAGATTATGAGTTGAACTATAAATCTACAGCGTGTTTAATTTAAAACAAAATTTGTACTTGGTAAAGAATAGAAACTGCAACTTTTATTTCTATATAGTGCTATACATAATTTATAACAACCTTAAGGCAGTTGCAACACCTGAAATTAAATAGGAAATGAAATTATTCCCTGAAGGTAGCGGAGGTTGATGTTAGAAATGCATTTAAAAATGAGTACACAAATAGTTTATACTATTCTTGTGTATATTACTCAGCAGCTGTGACCTCATTACAAATCTCTCATTGTGTTTCTCAGGATATTACTTTAACCTCTTTGAGCATGACGCTTCTAGTACACCTTATGTTACTCTTCTAATATATTTTTATGGCAAACATGTCTAGTTGCTATTATAATAGACCAACACATATCTTGATTCCCTTTAGTGTGGCTGAAGTAGTACATCTGTTGGGAGTGTTATAACTAAAGACTCTTCTTATTCTGAAGGACATGTGATGAAGTTGGTGGGTTCACTCACTCATTTCACAAATATAGAAAGTGTCTACCATGTACCAGGTACCCATCTAGATGTTAAGCATCTATCTGTGATCAAAACAGACCTCCTTACCTTTATGAATATAAAAATTGTACATGTCTATTGAAGACCATGGGAAAAATCAAAATATATGGAATAAATATTTTAGTGTCTGATTAATCTTTTCTTTGCATAATCTCATACAAGTATCCTGTGGACTAAAACAATACATATCATATTAAAATCCATTTTCATTTAAGTACAGATAAAATACACGTAGATCTTGTAACTACTTTGACTCAATGCATTAAAAATTTACTATGTATTTGGACCTGGGCTCAGAGGAATGGTGATGAGTGTGACCACTGGTTCCCTGCCCTCATGAATATAGTTTATAGGCTACAGGGTAAGACTGACTGTGATTTCACACCCACACGCACTGTTGTTAGTTTCATTCAGAAAAAGGTACATGAAAACTAAACGATAAAAAGTGTGTTGGTACTAATACCTTAAAGTCTTGATGTAACTCAATTCATTCTTCCATACCTCCCAGATGTACCTCTACCATGATCTTAATATAAACAGCTCTGAACCCTCCTCTCTCATACTCTGCTCTTTATATTTTATGCAGTATGTCCTGTCATGCACATTCCTGTTGCTTTTATCCATCCAAGAAATCTCTTTCCTCTGGAACTTTATACAGTGCTCAAAACAAAACCCAGCTACATTGTCAATCCCTTCTAAATAATGCTTCCTCCTCTTCCTTCACATTAACTGAAACTCTACTTTCTGTGAAGCTTTCTAAAGAAGAGGTGCTTATTGTCCTTTCACAGATGTCAGCATGGCAGATGGGAACCAGCCATCCCTAATGATGCTCTTAGATCATTCAGTTTCTACTAAAAACCCACTTATTTGGGGCCACTTGGCTATACCATCAGCTTCTCCATTCCTCTCATGCACTGAAGACTTCATTATCTTGTCTCCCTATTCTGCAAGTCTTGAAAGATTTTTGACAAATTTCTAGGAGTCCATCAAAATTTTTAGGATCTTAATTCTTTGACTTCATTGTCTTAAAAAACATTCAGCCATTTTTAATATAATAGAAACTATGGTCCTCAGTCCACAGCCTAAGCTTGCTTCTCTTTGTCAGTTCCCCCATCACCACCATGTTATCTAAGCTGAAAAATGGTGTGATCTTTTTCTCATTTATGTACCTTTTGTCTCCTTCCATTCAATAATCCAGCTCCAGGATATCAAATCTAAACATTTACTTTTCTTTATTCCCTGCCACTGCCCTAGACCTTGCTCCATAATCACTAGATTTGACAACACTATTATTAAAAATATTAAGGAGTCCAGTAGTTAATAAGATTAGTTCTCACTTCTTCCCTTGTACTAAAAATACGGATTTTCATGCCAGTTTCTTCTCCATCTTGGGGGACATTATCTGGTCTCTTTCAAGACCACCCAACATATAAATAGTAACTTTCATTTGAAGTTCACTAGGGCTTTAATATAGGAGGAAAACATAAACTTGGGGAGATTACCTAAATATTTTCCAAGTGTTGCTTTTCCACACAGCCTAATCCTAGGTCAATGTCTGTGAATTACTTAGCTTAAATGTTGTCTGCTCCAACATTTTAACAGTAAAACTAAAAAACATTACTGTTTGTTTGTGAGAGGCATATTGTTCAGTTTTTCACCAAGTTTTTTATATCTGCCTGAACGATAACTTGAACTGTAGACCAGACAATCTTAACACTCAATTTTATGTCATCCGGAATGCAAAAATGTTGGAATCTGTATTGGATGGTTTTAACTATTCAAAGTCAACCTACACATTGTAGACTGGAAATTATTTTAAACCTTTTGCTAGTTAAGTCTATGACTATGGGACATTCACATTTTTGACATGTGAGGGTTACAATTTAGAAGATGGGCAATCATGGATTCATAAAATACTATGAAGAGATTAGCCTTAATTGTCAACATGTGGCTCTTTCTGTCGGCAGTGAATGGTGTGGCCCCTTTCCCAGGCTGTCTTAATGCTCCAAGAGGAGTGAGAAGAATTGCTTTGCTATTTCAGTGATACTATGTCCCACCAAAAATGCCAACAAGTATAGTTAGTTTGCCACTAACTCATTCTTCTTTATCTCCACACACAGAATCTGTCATTAAATTTGCTATATTGCAGGAGGGACTGAATGGTGCAGTCAGTTGAGAGTTCTACTCTTGATCACTGCTGAGGTCATGATCTCCTGGTTTGTGAGTTCAAGCCCTTCATAGGACTCTGTGCTGATCGTGCAAAGCCTGCTTGGGATTCTCTCTCTCCTCTCTATTCCTCCCCCACTTGTGCATGCTCTCTGTCTCGTGCTCTCTGTCTCGTGCTCTCTGTCTCGTGCTCTCTGTCTCGTGCTCTCTGTCTCGTGCTCTCTGTCTCGCGCTCTCTGTCTCGCTCTCTCTCTCTCTCTGTCTCTCTCTCTCTCTCTCTCTCTCTGTCTCGCGCTCTCTCTCTCTCTCTGTCTCGCGCTCTCTCTCTCTCTGTCTCGCTCGCTCTCTCTCTCTGTCTCGCTCGCTCTCTCTCTCTCTCTGTCTCGCTCTCTCTCTCTCTCTCTCTGTCTCGCTCTCTCTCTCTCTCTCTCTGTCTCGCTCTCTCTCTCTCTCTCTCGTCTCGCTCTCTCTCTCTCTCTCTCTCGTCTCGCTCTCTCTCTCTCTCTCTCTCGCTCTCTCTCTCTCTCTCTCTGTCTCGCTCTCTCTCTCTCTCTCTCTCTGTCTCTCTCTCTCTCTCTCTCTCTCTGTCTCTCTCTCTCTCTCTCTCTCTCTCTGTCTCGCTCTCTCTCTCTCTCTGTCTCGCTCTCTCTCTCTCTCTCTGTCTCGCTCTCTCTCTCTCGTTCTCTCTCTCTCTCGTTCTCTCTCTCTCTCTCTCTCTCTCGTTCTCTCTCTCTCTCTCTCGTCTCGTTCTCTCTCTCTCTCTCTGTCTCGTTCTCTCTCTCTCTCTCTGTCTCGTTCTCTCTCTCCCTCAAAAAAGAGATGGGTAAACTTAAAAAAAACGTGGCTATGTTTGTTTTGCAAATTTCTTGGCATAATAAGACTTGCTTATTTTAAGCAGAGTGATTTTTCCCCCCCTATGGTTTCAAACTTTTCCCTTTTGGGGGAAAAAAGAATCCATCAATTTTGTACAAAAAATCATCCTTTATCCTGGTGCTTCTGGGAGACAAAAGCTCAACTGATATATCAGAGATTGCTGTATTTCGTTAAAAATGATGCAAGACTTTTATTGGCTTCCCAGTACTGTTTGACAATTTCATAACAGAAAATTCACTATATCCTGGAGGCAAATGGATACTCCCAATAAGAAAATCCAATTTACAGATATTCGTCATTGTACTGAGAATTTTTTTAGCTGTTTGCAAAAAACCACTGATGGCTAGAATACTATTTTATCATTAACCCCAAAATAAGTCTCAGAGAAGTCAAAATTATTGCCCAAGGTCATAGAGCCAGAATGTGACCGGCAATGAATTAAAATCCAGGTCCATGTACACAATATGATTTGTTTTCAGTTCTATTGTCCAGAATTCTAATGGATTAAAGAGTTTTCTAAAATCTTATAAGTACTGACTGGTTAATAAATTACTGTTTTACAAAGAAGATTAACTCAAAAACTTCACACAACAGCTTTTAGATATAATTCTATTAAGGGTATAAATGTAGATTATATCTAAATTTTAGTTTGTTTATAGTGGTGGATATATTAAAGTATTTATTTAATAAGAAAAAAATATTTGAAGGACCTAACAGAAAAGTTGCAATTTTAGATTTTCCATTTCTACTCTGTATATGATCTTGACTCTCCGTAATAGCTTTCTAACAATCTTTAAAATTAAACCAGACCATATGCATCATTCCAAATAATATTCTGAAGCTGTTAACATGTCTCATTTTATAATTATTTTCTCCTCTTGATATAACTGAAATTTGTAAGACCTTCAATAGGAAAGCTAGATTACTTATGTGCTGTCATGCTCCTTCTATCTGAGTGATCGTATTACTCCAGAGATGGCAATTCACTCTGCAAACTCTTCAAGACTTGGGTGATCTCTTGAAAAGACAGTTGTTTAGAACAAACAAGTCCATGTGACTCTGTGTGATCCTACGGTTTGTGTGTTATTCTGTATCACTCCTATTCTGTTGGATGCTATTTTCAAGAAAATGAAGGTCAGGATATAAACATCAGTTGATACAAGATCATAGGTTAAATGAAGTTTCTGAAATATATTTAAATGTAAAATATTTTAGTTTGAACTTTGTTTTTAAGCATTTTCTCCCTATGAAGTAACATTTTTAAAAATATTACTACATAAACACACTACTCTCACTGTGCTGCTTTTGTGGCATTTTTAAATTTTTAAAAACTCAATAAATGCTCTGTACAGTGAATAAATATTCTACATCATATATTTATCTCTCTTTGACCTGGATACATAATGAGATCCTGCACTTTTCTCTAGCACTCAACTGACCATGCAGTTTTTCACACATATGAATCACTTGGATATTTTGGAATGATTCTACGTGAATAGAAAATGTTAACGATATAATATATTCTCATTACCCATAACTTTACATTCATATTTTCATATTTTATTAAATATGATATTCAAAGACATTAAAGATATTTCTCAGACTGTACTATTTATATAAATTAGATTGTAATGTAGACACTTTAAATGCGTTAAAGGGAAAAAAGATACAGATCATCAGGAGGAGATATCATTTATTAGTAGATGAGTAGGATTTTTTTTTCCTTTACATGTACTCATTTGTCAGGGTTTCTGAAGTGTTTCTGAGTTAGCTGTTCCATTTGTGGATAATAAAAGCTGCTAAGAAATATTCTTGACCTCACCTATAAGGTTTAAAAGAGAAAATTGTCCTGGTTTATGAGCATAACAAAAAATAGTGGCACCAACTGCCTGGTTCTATATTTTCTGAGGCCTCATTCTAAGGTAAGATTGGCCTGAGAATTGCACAACATTAAATTTTCCCTATTGATCGCAATTTATCTAAAATTGTATTTGGAGGTTATACGTTATTTCAATTCTACTGAAGTTCTACTTTTTGATTGCTCCTTTAGCTTTTCTTTTATTCCTACATAGTTTTTGCTTCTGTATACACCCTTATTTCTCATGATAGAAGAAATTGTTTAATATGATTAGGAAATAAAACAAACTTTCAAGCTGTATATACCTGGTCTTTGTTATCTCAATTTAGGTAGAAAAAGAAAGAACACATATTTTAGGCATAAGCTAGTGCAAACAGTTTTCAAAATATTCTGGAGACCTTTACGAGTTCATAAGACTTTCACTGTAAGGCTAGAACCACTCATGGGTAAAATTCTATTCAAAGTACAAGATCAACCCCCATGAATTTTACTAAGATAATACTTTAAAAGTTTACATGATATAAAATTCTACATTAAAACTAATTTTGAAAGAAATACTACACTGAGTTTTGATGTAGTGCCCAAAGAATATCTTCAATTATCTGTAAAGTCTGTTAAGTTACACTTTGTTTTTCCAACTACATAACTACAAAACACTGGCTTTTCTTACAGTTTCAGTACATAATTAGACAGAAAACTCAATATATTCATTAAGCCAGTAGACTATACTAGCAAGTTAGCATCGTTAAGTACATATTAAACTTTTTAAAAAACCTACAGTGACATCAGCAGAGTGGTGGAACAGAAGCCTCAGACTTTCTCCCACAGCAGCACGAACTTAGCAAGACACGGACCAGTAGCCTTTGTAAGAAATCTCTAAACCAGTTAAGAGGTTTCTGTACCCCAGGTAAAGGAAAAGCCGTATGAGTGAACACCCAGTAGGAAAATTTGTTGTACTTACTCTCCAGGGGCCTTCTTTCCAGTGTAGTGTGGCGTAATAGAAAGAAACCTCTCACCCCCCGATTTTTTTTCTTTTTTTTATTCCTGGGGAAGGAAACAGGGTGGGATGTAAGTCCAATATTCTGACATTTAAGGATGGGCTGTCCTAAGGAGTACTTTCTGACTTGCATGAATGGAAGTGTTCACACGGAAGGGGCATTGGTTTGGGGACCCACTGAAAGGCAATCAATGCGACTTGGTTCAGACACTATGGGAGCTCTAGAGCACTCTTGTAATGTCTTCTTTTGATCTCAGGGTCATGCTGGTCTTATAGAATGCATTAGGGCTGACACTTGCTGACACTAATTACACAATTTAATATATATTTAGGCCTAGTCATATCATCTATTTCTTTGTGTATGTTTTGGTAGCTTGTGTCTTTAAAGGAATTGATCCATTTCGTCTAGGTTGTCAGTTTGTGGGCATAGTGTTGTTCATAAAATTCTTTCATTTTCCTTTTAATGTCCATGAAATCTGTAGTGACGCCCCCTCTTTCATTTAGAATACTAATTTGTGTCTTATCTCTTTTTTTCTTTGTCAGCCTAACTGGAGGTTCATCACTTTTTTTATTTTTATTTTTTAATTTTTTTTTCAACGTTTTTACTTTATTTTTGGGACAGAGAGAGACAGAGCATGAACGGGGGAGGGGCCGAGAGAGGGAGACACAGAATCAGAAACAGGCTCCAGGCTCTGAGCCATCAGCCCAGAGCCCGACGCGGGGCTCGAACTCACGGACCGCGAGATCGTGACCTGGCTGAAGTCGGACGCTTAACCGACTGCGCCACCCAGGCGCCCCTCATCACTTTTATTAATCTCAGAGGACCAGGGTTTGTTTCAGTTGATTTTCTCTATCGATTTCCTGTTTCCAATATCATTTATTTCCACTCTAATTTTTATTCTGCTTACATTGAATTCAATTTAATTTTCCTAGTTTCCTAAAGTAAAAGCTTAGATAACTAATTTTATATTTATCTTAACTTCTAATAAGCTCATTCAACACTATAAATATGACTGTAAACATTGTTTTCATGTATCTCACAAATTTTGCTAAATTATATATATCCCCCCCCCCCCGAGGAGGAAGCCCCATCTTTTTTTAAATGTTTTTCTTTAACTTTTTATTTAAACTCCAGTTAACATACAGTACAATATTAGTTTTAAATGTAAAATTTAATGATTCAACCCTTATGTACTATACCGGTATATATTTTTCTTTTAATGTAGTTTTAAATATTTTTTAGTTTCTCTAACGTCTATGGCCATCTTTTATTTGGAAGTATGTTTTTAAATCTACATATTTTGGAATATTCTAGCTATCCTTCTGTTACTGATTCCTAGTTTAATTCCTTTGTGGTCTGAGAGAATACGCTTTATGATTTCTATTCTTTTAAACTTGTTAAATAGGTTTTATGGCCCTGAATGTCCTCTATCTTAGAGAATGTTCCCCGTGAGCTTGAAAATAATGTGTATTCTGCTGTTTTGGCTAGTCTATAGATGACAATTAGGTCCCATTGTTTGGAGATAGTTCAACTGTGTCCTTCCCGATTTTTTTTTTTCTGCATTTTGAATCAGTGCATTTTTAGTACAGAGATTTTGAAGTGTTCAGCTATTAATTGGATTCGTCTAAGTTTTGCGTTTCCATCAGTTTTTGCCTCCCAGATTTGTTGGGAGCATGCACAGTAGGGATTGTTAGATCTTTTTGAGTAATCGACGGTTTTATCAATATGTAATGCCCTTATTTATCCCTAATAACTTTCCTGGCCCTAAAATCTGATATGTTTGAAACTAATATAGCTATTCTTGCTTTCTTTTGATTATGAAGCTATAGTATATATTTCTTTATTCATTTACTTTCTGTGGTTTTATAAAGGGAATTTCTTATAGACAAGATACATCTAAGTAATGTTTTTGACTTATTCTGAAAATCTGTGTTGATTTGTTTTCTAAATGTTTGTTTATTTTTGTGAGAGAAAGCATGGTCTGGGCAGGGGCAGAGAGAGAGGGGATAAAGCATCTCAAGTGGGCTCTGCACTGACAGTAGAGAGCCTAACATGGGATTCAAACTCCAAAACCATGAGATCATGCCCTGAGCTGAAATCAGAAGCTTAACTGACTGAGCCACCCAGGTGCCCCAGTGACAATCTGTGTGTTCAATTATGTCTTTTTTTTTTTTTTTTTAGTTCATTTATTTTGAGCGAGAGAGCGAGCACCCAAGCAGGGGAGAGGCAGAGAAAGGAGGAGAGAGATAATCCCAAGCAGGCTCCACTGTCAGTGCAGAGCCTAGGTGAGGCTCGAACTCATGAACTGTGAGATGATGACCTGAGCTGAAATCAAGAGTAGGACCCTTAACCAATTGAGCCACCCAGGCACCCCAAATCCATGTTTTAATATGTGTATTTAGACCACTAGTGTTCAAAGTGATATGGTTGGATTAATATTTAACATATTTGTTTACTATTTTCTGCTTTGTGTACTTGCTGTTTGTTCCTATTTTTGTCTTTCACGTATTTTTCTTTTGTGGTTTCAATTTCACATTTCATGTTCTTTTCTCTCCCCTTTTTTTCTTTTAGCACGTAATTTTTACCTTTTTTTACCTTTTTTTTTTTTGATGGTTGCCCTAGAGTTTGCAATATACATTTACACATAACCCAGGTGTCGAAGAACATTCTATCACTTAATAAGTATAGTATCTTAAAATAACAAAATGATCCTAATTCCTTCCTTCTATACCTTACATCATTTTTTACCCATTTTCCTTAGACATAAGCATACCTGATTAAATACACCTTACCATTTTTTAAAGTAACTGTTGTCTCTTAAATCAATTAAGAATAGATAAAATAAAAGCTTGTTCTTATTCACTCTCCAATGTTCTTCCTTTACAAAAATCCAAATATTGGCTCATATCCTTTTGTTCTCACTTAAGAATTTGTTTTAACATTTCTCGCCAGGCAGGTTTACTGTCAACAAATTCCCTCAATTTCTGTTTAATAACACTCTTTTTCACTTTTGAAGGATAATTTCATAGGGTGCCGAATTCTAGGTCAGTGCGTTTGTTTGTTTTTTGGTTTTGTTTCGTTTTCTCTCAACACTTCAGATATGTCACTTCACTCGCATCTTGGTTGCATGGGGTTTGAGAAGCTGATTCTCTCTTTGCTCCTCTATGGATAAGATCTCTTTTCCCTCTGTTTTATTCCAGAATTATGTCTTTTACTTTGATCTTCTGTAGTTTGACAGTGATAACCCCAGCTGTAGTTGCTGTGTGGGGTTTTGTTTGTTTGCCCTTCATCTTGCTTGGTGCTCTGACTTTGCTGGGATTGTGTTCTGGTGTCTAACATTCATTTGGGGAAATTCTCAGTCATGTTTTCGAGTATTTCTTCTGTTTCTTCTCTCGCTGGTATTTTCATTTTGTGTATGTTACTCTTTGTGTCGCTGTCCCACAGATCTCCTGTTTTGTTTGTTTGTTTGTTTGTTTTCCATCTGTTTTCTCTCTGCTTAGTAGTTTTGGAGATTCCTATTGAGATCTCAAGCTCAGAGATTCTTCGCTCAGCCATGTCTAATCTACTACAGAGTCCATCAAACACAGTTTTCATGTGTGCTGGTATCTTTGATATCTAGCATTTTCTTTTACTTAGAAAGTTCATCTCTCTGCTTACATCGCCCATCTGTTTTGGTATACATTCTGTGTTTTATCCAGTAGATCGAGCATATTAATCACAGCTGTTTTAAATGCCCAGTGTGAGAATTTCAACATCCCTGCCCTGCCTAGGTCTGGTTCTGATGCTTACTCTCCCTCTTCAAACTGCCTGTTTTGCCTTTTATTATGCCTTGTATTTTTTTAAAATTTATTTTCACATCTTGTGAAATAATTACCACAATGTATAGTTGACATTAGTCATCACATACCGACAAATTTTGTGCCAAGAAATTTTAAGATCTATTCTCTTAGCAACTTTCAAATATATAATACAGTATTGCTAACTGTAGTCAGCATGCTGCACATTGCATCCCTAAGGTTTATTTAATTTATAAACTGGAAGTCTGTATCTTTTGACCACCTTCACCCATTTTGTCCACCTTTTGTAATTTTTTTGTTGATAGCCAGATATGATATACTGGGTTAAAGGATCTACTATACACAGGCCTTTAATAATGGAATGGTAAGGTATAGAGGGATAGAAAGCTGTCTATAGTCCTATGATTAGAAATTGTTCTTTTGATGAGTTGAGCTTCTAGACTGTAAATTCACAAAAGCTTCTCAGTTTTTCTCCTCAACCTTAGGAAGGACTGGATGGCCGGAGGGGACTGGAGTTGGGAGGAACTGGAATCCTCCCATATAGAAGGGTAACACAGGCTGACTTGGATATTTCCCTTCCTCTAGATCAGTGGGCTCTGATAAAACCCCAAAGAGTTAAACTGAGGTTAAAGAGTTTCACCTGAGGGCAGGCCTTCTTAAGAACAGAATGCTCTGATCCATTTAAAAATGATTCCTTTTCCTCTTTCTCTGTCAGAGGCATGAAGAGACTTGTCTCCAGCACTCACTGTAAGGACCTAGAAGAGTTCTAGGGGGTAAAACTCTAATTTCTGAATAGTGTTGAGAAATACTCTGCAGTTTTGTTCCTGATCCTTTTTGTGAAATGCGTTGTATTCTGCTTTGATTTCCTTCCTCAAAAGTTGCAGAATTTTTCTTTTTTTTTTTTTTTTTTTTTTTTTTTTTTTTTTTTTTACATTTTGAAATTTCATATGCCTCGTTGGAGATTCTTTTTCTTCCTTCCATTTGCACGGGCACTTGAATGGTCCTCTGCATCACAGAGTTTGTGTCCTTCCATCTGGGAAAGTTTTTTTTTGTTTTTTTTTTTTTAATGTTTATTTATTTTTGAGACAGAGACAGAGCATGAATGGGGGAGGGTCAGAGAGAGAGGGAGACACAGAAGCAGAAGCAGGCTCCAGGTTCCGAGCTGTCAGCACAGAGCCCGACGCGGGGCTCGAACTCACGGACCGTGAGATCATGACCTGAGCCGAAGTCGAAGGCTCAACCAACTGAGCCACCCAGGCGCGCCCATCTGGAAAAGTTTTTGAAATATTTTTAAAATTATTTTCTGTGCTCTGTAATTTCCTTTTTTCAAATTCTAATTTCTTTTGTGTTTTCTCTTATTTTAAATCTACTACCTTTTTTTCCCTCTATTTTCTTAGATATTTTCTTGGCCTTCTATCTCCACTCTTCTCTTGAGTGTTTCATTGCAATTCTAATTTCTCAATTTCTTTGTGGAGGGTTTCTTAATTCATGGATACTATAACTGTTAGCGAACTCAGCCTTCTCCATGCACCTGATGCACAGTTACCAACCTCTGAGACACTGGTGTTTTGAAGCCAAGAAAACTTTATTATCAGAAAGGCAACTCAACAAGAAGGCGGGGATCATTCCAAAGCTGCCTTGCCTTGTTGAGTCTAGAGGCAGCTTATGTACCTGAGAAGAGGGTAAAGGTTTTGTTTGTTTTTTGTTGTTGTTGTTGTGTTTTTGTTTTTGTTTTTTTGTTTTTTTTTTTTTGTTTTGTTTTTAATCTTGAAGGGAAGTCTTGAAACAGTCTAGAGGTAAGCATTCTTCTGGTCACCGAGGCACCATTTGGGACCTGGTATAATCAGATACTCAAGATAAATGTCACTCACCAGTCCTCATTAGGTTTCTATAATCAGTGGGTAAACAGGGAGTAGAAAATGGCAAAGTTAGTGACTGATCATGCACGAGGGTAAGTGCATAAAACAGAAGTAGGGAACAAATAGAATGTGGAGCTAAGTTAAAAATGCAATTAATACAATTAGAGATCTGCTTATGTTTTCAAAACTAGGTTCAGGAACCAAGCATCAGGCATCATAACATTTATCACTTGTCTGCTCATAATGACAATTACTTTTAATTGTATTTTCTTTTTACATTTTTCCACTGAATTATTTTCTTTTAATTTGATTTATCCAATTTCTTTGCTTAATTCAAATGTCTGATGATCCTTGACTATCTGCTAGTGTTCAAGAATGAGGCACTAAAAAGCTGATTTGAAGCTGTCGGAGTGAATTTTGTCACATGTGATCTTAACTTAAAAACAATTAGTCTGGTCTGTTCTGTAGAAAGAATTGCTGATGTAAACATGCTCAGGCTTATAATATTGCTTGGAGTTAATCTTGCAATTTTCTCTACTTAAGGTATAATATTTTTATGATATAACTAACCAGCCTCCCTCTTCTACCCCTATTCATTTATTTCATCATTTTGTAGCAAGCTTTCAAAGAAAAGCAAGCTTTTCAAAGCAAGCTTACAATAGAACAATTGTATTTGTTCTATGGATGCAGTATCTATTTACCATATCAGAAGCATAATTTCTATATAAATTTTTTTAAATGACTGTGCTGCAAATATTAAATACTTAATTGCTATCGCTTTATATTTTATCAAGCTTTACTGCATTGTTAGAAATCATGTAATAATACAGAAAATGAGCCAGAATTTTGATATCCAAACACCACAATTTTAGTACTAAGAATACAGATCCATCTTCTTACTAAATTGTTACTCCTGTGAGACACTTCCCAAATTCCACATAAATTATAGATTTCAGGGGGAAAATCTAATTTTGAAAGAACTCAAGTCCATCATTCACAACTATTTCTTTCTCCAGTTTAGATCAAAAGCCTTTAATGGTTGCCATGTAA
This sequence comes from Acinonyx jubatus, assembly GCF_027475565.1. NCBI lineage: Eukaryota > Metazoa > Chordata > Mammalia > Carnivora > Felidae > Acinonyx > Acinonyx jubatus. The sequence goes on along the minus strand of NC_069384.1, from coordinate 101,080,294 downwards.
TATTTTCAATGTTAAAAATATCATTTATCTAGAAAGGAAATATAAATTGAAATGATAGGATGACTTCAGTTCTATTTTATTGAGTCCATAAATGCATCTTATTTTTATGCCTAATAGATGCAAGGCATTTTACTTCTCACTAGGTTTTCAAAGAATACAACATGGTCTAAATACCTAAGGTACTTAAAGCTAATGTTAATGGCATGACCACAAATAAAAAAGCCTTTAATAGGTTTATTCCTATAAATACATTTATATTTAAAACCATATTTGGCATCTAAAATCTCCCTACTAAAATATCACTATTTTTTCTGTCATTTTTTTTTTTTAAATACGTAACATGACAAGCTACACTGAAATTGCAGAGCAGAAGACAAATTTACCCTTGGTCCAGGGAATAATTGTGATGAGATTACTTGCTAAACTCTTTGGATTGTGTGGTATGTGTATATGTGTGTTTGTGAAAGAGACCAAGAGAGAAACCCCTGGTAATTTCAGGGACAGAGCAAAAGTCACAAAGGAACGTAAGCAGAAGTTTGATCCACTTTAAGTTCAATTAGCTTATTTTAGTGGTGTTTTGGTGAAACAGAAATAAAGGTGACTATATTCCAAGTTGGTTTTTTTCCATAAAGTGAAGATAAGATCACACTGTGGCAGAAAAGAAATCTGAGCTTCAGAATTCAACCAGGATTGTTCACTGAGCAAGAGGGGCTTATATGAACTTGTATTTCAAGGAATTTCAAAATCATATAGATACTTTCCCGCCAGACATTTGCTGAGTCAATCCAATGATATATTAATCTCAACAAACTTTAATAGGACTCCAGCAGATAATTAAATTATAGCATATGAATAAAGTCATGTGAGAATCGGAAGGAAAAATGTATCAATTTCCTAGGTGTGTTTTTTCTTTTTCCTTCCCACCTAACTGGAAATAGCATTCCTCTGGGGTTTTGGAAAAGGAGTTGAAGCGTGACCATCAGAAAAGTGGGAATGTTTATTAAAAGATAAGAGCATATAGTAAACTCATTGAGTTGCTAAAAGGTGTGGGATATTCAGGCAGGTGCTTGAAGTTGTTTGGTTGAAACTTCAGGTATGTAAGGAGAAAAGTTGGGAAGTTAGAGAGGTGGGCATATTCAGATGGGTTGTTTAAATGTAAACCTAAGAGAGCTCCATTTTTCAGTAGGCACTCTGGAATTACTTGGGCTATAACATGATCTATATGGATTTTGGAGAAAAGAACTCTGCAGAAACTAGCATTAGAAATGATGGACTGGAATATAGAAATTAGCTGCAGAAAATCCAGGCTCTAAAACAGAGCTAAGGGAAAAGATAATGAAACCTTGACTGAGGAGGTAACATTTATGATGAGAAAGGCAATGTGGATTTTGGAAGTATTTCTGAGATCCAAGTTGGTAATTGGCTGCTAAGATGTTTTAACAACCACACAGTTACAGGGTCCTTTTTTACTTCTATTTTTATTTATTTTTTTTTAGTTTTCCAAAATTTACTGGGTCTATCCCCTGTAAAGGGTTATGCATAAGGAAAAAAAGGAATACAATTATTTTACTTTGTTCTGTTACCTAGTTCTCTTCTGCGCAATTCCTCTCTATTGCATTGGTAGAGGTCTTTTTCAGGCTTCTTGGGTCATGGAAAAGCAGTAGAAAGCCATTAAATTCTCTAGATTAAGGATGCTACTTAGAGAACATAAGCATTCAACAAACAGGGTAATTACTAAAAATGTCAGAGGTGTAGAGTTTTTATTGAAATAACTTTTCCATATTTATCACCTTTTTGAATCAATTTCTCTCTCAATTAAAATTTTTACAAGAGAATTTAGAGGGTTACCATTAAGGAGCACTTTGGGGGTGTGTGAAAAGATATCAGTGATTATTTTAACAAAATAATAAATTATGCTGAATATGACTATAAAAAGAATGTCTACATGTAAATTATATTGATATTTTATCACTGGTCTGCTTCTACCTGCCTCTTTGCACATACAGGCAGCAAAAATAATTTATTTTACTGAGACCATATATGTATGTAACAGTCTCACGAGAATCTGAACTCCTGGGTTTTTTAACTAAAATATTTTTCTAGTATTTGAGGTTTCAAAACACAAATTAGTTTAAAGGCACTTTTGTTACTTTTACAACTGCAATAGAAAACCATTAATAACATTCCACTTAACTGCTGGTTAATATTATGGTTGAAATATAATAAAATCTCTTGAGGTTTTGTGTAACACAGTAAATTTGTTATATACTCAGTAGTGTATCTTAATTTTTTATCAGCCTTTTGAGATTTTATGTTCTAGAGTCTGAGTTACCACAATATCTTATTTGATAATGTACACAAAGATAACAAATTACTTGACTTTTCCTACTAACCACTCATGAGAGAACTGTGTTTGTTTACTCATAAGGTGTGGAGTTACCTTACAGGATTATCTGTGATTGAATGACTCACTTTAGGAGATCTATAACCCTTGGAACATGTGTGATATTAGCAAGATATTATTATTCTACTCCAATCTTATAAGGATGAAGTTAACTGTCTCATCTAAAAAGTGAAACCACACATTTCACTTCTGTTTGGGAAGAGATCAGAGAAGGGGGAGTCTACACAATAAGCAATTGAGACTAACTCATTATCTCTTTACCTAGATGATATCAGTATATCCATAGAAGGAAGTTCTGAGTAGTTGGTAGAAGTTGTTTTATAGTTTATGAAAGCAAATCCATTATTAGGAACTAAAGAATCAAGATACCTGCATGTGAAAATATTCCAGCCTTTTCTGGACAATAATGGAGAATTCCTAGGGGAGTCTCTGAACAGAACAGTGCGTATGAGGCCAACAAGCAGGAATTTCAGCGTTTCAAATGTGACAGTGTCAGTATTCACCCAAACTCTTTAAGATTACCTAGGTTTTTGCACTTTTTTTTAACATACTCAAACCAGCTTAGTTTTGTAAGTCATATATGTTGAGTCACAGTAATTGATGTTCTGTAACAATTTCAAAATCCTCGTGATTTAACACAATAAAAAGCTTTCTCATTCATGCAAATTCCAATGCAGCTATTCCTGGTGGAGATGGTTCTCTTCCACAGAGTGACCTAGCAATCTAAAATCCTTTCATTTGGGGGGCACCTGGGTGGCTCAGTTGGTTAAGCCTCCCACTTCAGCTCAGGTCATGATCTCACGTCTGTGAGTTCGAGCCCTGCGTCGACTCTGTGCTGACCGTTCAGAGCCTGGAGCCTGTTTCGGATTCTGTGTCTCCCTCTCTCTCTGACCCTCCCCCATTCATGCTCTGTCTTTCTCTGTCTAAAAAATAAATAAATGTTAAAAATTTTTTTAAAAAAATGAAGTAAAATAAAATAAAATAAAATCCTTTCATTTGGGGATACTGGTCCTGGACATGTGACCTCCCAGTCATCCTGAAGCATACTGCTTGGATGACAGTAGAATGGCCTTTTGAGGACTCACAGTGCCAACTAGATAGTGAAGATTCTGTATGGAAGGGTTTCCCACCACCACCAAGTACAATATCTGGAAAAGGCATTATATGTTGTATTTCTATTTGGCTCCAATGATTTACACGTCTTATCCAGATGCCAGGATGCAGGATGATGTTGTCTTCTGTGTTTAGGGAAAAAATGGGATTGCCTTTTGAACAAACAGCATTTTTTTTCTTGTCGGCAAAAGGGCTTTATGTCCACTTCGGGGTTGCACGTGATAAGGGGTATAGCACCATCTGAGAGCAAGCATACTAGTGTCAGATATGAAGTAAGTGGGCAAAGCCTAAAGAAAATATAAAATCTAGAGGAACACAGAGACTCCTTTTAGCCATCCCTTGTCCTTTAAATTTTTAAGTATTAATTTAAGAAAAGTTATACCTACAAGTGTAACATTCTGTTTATTTACTTCGTGTTTTTCCTTTTGGTTTCATGATAGTCCTACAATCATGTTATACTGACAATGGAAAAAAAATTAATAAAATTAAGGAGAATATTTGCCAAGTAACTTTTTCATGAAGTGCTAGTCCACCTGAAATGGTTTCACGGTGTAACACTTATATTTGTAAACAATACTTATATCAGATTTGGGTCTCTGTTTTCATATCCTGTCTAATGTTTTAGATTTGGTTAGTCTTTTATCAGTTAATGTTATTCTTTTTATGGCCAATTAATACTTTTAAGGATCTCTAAGTCACATCATTTTATAGTGTTTTGATTACCATTTAAAGTCAAAATATGACATTGCAGTTTACTAAGGTACCAAAAAAAGTAAAAGAAACTTTAATGATTCTATACGAATGCCTGTGTAGAATACATTTTAATAGAATTTCACATGCAACATTAATAAATATACTCAAAGGAAACCTCAAGTTAGATATTCCTGAATTTAAACACAATGTGGTAAGCATAATTGTGAAATTTTATACTAGCCTAACTTTATTATTAACATTGTTGGAATTTAGACCACCAATTGTCCTGGGTCTCCAGCCTGACAACCACAAATACTGGAATTTTTCAGCTTCCATAAGTATGTGTGCCATACATAGAAAATTTCTCTACATAGAAACAAACAAACAAACAAACAAAAAAAAAAAACCATTTGAATTCCCAGCTCAAGTACCACATAAATTACCTGAAAACTTCTATGTGTTCACTGAAGGAGACTCTGATCTCCTATAGCCACAAGGCAGAGATGGTTAAAAATCAAACACAGAATCTCATCCTGTGACTGGGTAAATACAAACACCCAGTCTCCTAGGATGTCCAATGTTAAAGTCAACAACACTTAATTCCTGGAGAGATAGCAGAGATTAGTGTTACCATCAAGGACTTCAATGATAGAAGGGTGGTAATTCCTACCTAATTCCCATTTAATGTGCTTCTTTTACCCTTGTAGAAGATAGATGGATCTTGAAGAATGACAGTGGCTTATTGTAAGTTTAACTAGGTGGTGACTTGAGTTGCTCCTGTGGTTCCATTGTTGAGCAAATTAAAACATTCCTTGGTACCTGGTATGTTGGTATTAATTTGGTCAATGCCTTTTTATCCACTGTGTCCATAAAGCCCACCAGAAGCAGTCTGCATTCAGCTGACAAGGACAGCGATACACCTTCACTGACTTACCACAAGGGTATATCAATTTTCCAGGTCAATGCCATAATTTACTTCACAGGGATCTTAATTGTCTTTTCCTTACATAAGCTATCATACCATTTCATTACATTGATATCATTATACTAATTAAAACTTGTGAATGAGAAGTAGCGATTACTCTAGACTTGATGGTCAGACATTTGCATATCAGAATGGGAAATCTGACAAAATCAGGGACCTTCCACCTCCAAGTTTCTAAGGTCTAGTGGCATGTGGGTATGTTGAGATCCCACTTTTAAAATGGATATCTTGTTTCTGGCCCCTCCTATAATCAAAAAAGAGGTGCAAGGCCTAGTGGGTCCCTTTATGTTTTAGAGGCAACATATTGCTTATCTGGATGTGTTACACCAGCCCACTAATGAGAAATCTGATGAGCTGCTATTCTGAGTACAACAGCCTGGACCTATTGCAGAGCCTTTTCTCATGCTAGAAGGCTCTGCAAAAGGTCCAGGCTGTTGTACAAGTTGCTCTGCCACTTCAACATATCTAATGATGCTTAAAGTGGAAAAAAGGGATGATGTTTAGAGCTTTGCCAGGTCGTACAGCACAGGCCCTTAGAATTTTTGAGCAAAGCTCTGGCAAACTCCTTTTGATAACTAGTCCCCTTTTGAAAAAACAATCTTGGCTTGCTAGTGGGCCCAAGGAAAGAACATTTGGCCATTGGACCACCAAGTTACCATGAGACCTGAGCATCTCATCTCCTCTCATCATCAAATGGAAGCAGTTTATACTTGATCAGGCCTGGGTAGGCCTTGTGGCACAAGCAACCATCCTATTCCATGGTCCCCATACTTGCTACATGGTACCGATAGCCTTTTTTGGGAGCTCCCTATGATAAGAGACAGAGGAAGAGAAGACCTCTGGGACATCCCTGAAGGACAGTGATGAAAGGAAATCTTTTGGCAGAATTGCAAGAAATGCACTTGGCTGTTCATTTTGCTTGGAAAACGAAATGACCAGACAGGTGATTACATACCAGTTCAGAACTATGGCCAATGATTTAGTTGGATGACCATTGACTTGGCAAGAACATGATTGATAAATTTGTGACAAGAAGAGTTGAGGAAGAGACATATGGGTAGAGCTCACTGAATGAGTGAAAAACATGAAGATATTTCTATTCCACGTGAATGCTTACAAAGGCTTGATATGAATAATCAGATGGATAGGGTGACTTGTTCTATGAATGTCAGTCAGCCTCTTTCCCAGTCACCCTTGTAATCACCCAAGGGACTCATAAGAAGCTATGGTGATAGCATTGGAAGATATGCATGGGCTAAGCAACATAGACTTCCCCCTCATCTGGGTTGACCTGGCTATACCTACTGCTGTGTGTCCAATCTACTAGCAGAGGAGAACACTGAGTCCCTAGTGTGGCACCATCCCCCAGGTTATTAGGTGGCTACTGGGAAAAGATTGGACCACTTCCATCCTGTAAGAAGAAAATGTTGCCCCTTTCAAGAATGGATGCTTACTCTGGATAAGAATTTGCCTTTCATACAATGCTTCTGCCAAAAATACCAGGCATAGATTTACTGAATGCCTTATTCACCATCATGGTGAATTGCATGAACTCCACAGCATTGCAAGAGTATGCACAGCTCTAGAAGGATGGCAGTGGGCTCATGCTCATGGAATTTATTATCTTAACATGTTCCCAGCTATCCTGAAGCAACTGCTTGGATGACAGTAGAATGGCCTTTTGAGGACTCACAGTGCCAACTAGATAGTAATACCATAATATCTAAGTTATGGGATATCAAGGAAAAGAATAAACATCCAAGGATTTTCCTCCTATTCTGTGGAAGGGGTTATTGCATTGTTGCATAATTGTATCACGTTAGGAATAGTTATGACTGTTGCTGTTTTTGTTTGAAAATAAAGTATGTTCTAAGTGTGTGTGTGCACACACGTGTGCGTGCTGGTGTATATACATATACCTATATATAAACAAGTGTATATATACATATATACCAAGTTGAAAAGAGGTGATCTTCTGATGGTTAATTTTATGTGTCTACTTGATTGGGCCATTCCCAGATATTTGCTCAAATATGGTTATGGATGTGTCTTAGGGTGTTTCTGGATGAGATGAACATTTGAATAGGTAGATTGAGTAAAGCATATTACCTTCCTAGTGGTGAGTGGAACTCCTTCAATGAAGAATAAATAGGACAAAAATGCTGAGGAAGAAGGAACTTCACTTGCTGACCAATTGAGCTGGATCATTGATACTCTTTTGCCCCAGACTGGAAACTAAAACATTGGCTCTCCTGGGTCCTAGAACTCGATCTTAGCCTAGAACTGTGACGTTCTCTCTCCTGACTCTCCAGCTTGCCAAGTACAGATTGTGGACTTTTCAGTCTTGATAACCATGTAAGCCAATTGGCAGTAATAAGTCAGTCTCTATAAATATTAATGATATGGGTGATACGGATATATAAACCCTAAACCAGTAACTTCCATTATTCTGGAGAACCAAAACTAATACAGTAATGAAAACAGTTTAACCAAGTCCACTATGTTGAAAAACTATTATATTCACTTTGGTCCACATGTTAAAAACAAAGTTTAATTTTTAACATCAGTTGTATCTTTCTCAACACTTTTTGAGCAGTTTTGCTTTGATCCAGGTGGCATTAGTGAATAATGTATTCTTCAGTAATGTATCATCCATGATGTTTTGCATTGGTATGCAATACTCTAAGCTGTGGCTTATTTTATTTATTGAAAAATATGTACAAAACTGTCAGATATTCACAAGAGTACCATGAGATAATTAAACTTTATAAAGTCATGTAGAAAAATATTTTTTATCTAAAATCCCTACCAACTGAAGATGCTATGTCAATTTGCCTCTGATCCTCCAAAGTACAGGTTGTGTGTAATTATATGAACTAACACTAAGAGGATATTATAATAATTATATCATAAACTACCACAATAGTAGTTTGACATTAGTATATTTTGCACAAGTCTCATTTTATAAAGTATGTTAATTTTTTCTTAAGAGAACTTAGCTACTTAATACCTTGAGAAAGATACTTTGCTTTTACTCATGAATATTTTTGGAGCAAGTAAAAGAAAAAAAAAAACTATAGGAGGAAGTGAGGAGCACATCCTCCCATAAATGCTTGAAGGTCATTTTGGAAAGGAGTTTGATATGAAAAACCTACATAAAACTACATTCTTTAACCTTTATCACAGTGAATTACCAAGATATCCTGCTATCTAAAAGTTTGATATTTAAGTGTTTTCAAAAATATTATCAATAAAAGTTTAAACGATAAAATAACTTATTCACAACAGAAAGAGATGGTACAAATATAATAGACACAACTGACTAAGAAAGTAAATTGACCCTGAAGCCCCCAGTATATAAACCCAGAAACTTTTATTATCCTCCATCAAGGAAAAAATCTCACATATGATCAAAGGAGGATGACCGTAAGGATACTTATTGAAATATTGTCTGCAATGAAAGCAGATAATTTTGTCTGTTTGACTCAGTTGTATCCCCTATAGCAGATGGAGGATTTGTGGTAGGTGCTCATGAATATTCATAACAATTCCAGGTATTTGAAAAAACAAGTTAGGGCTAGGGTTGTTGACACAATTAATATTTTATTATAAAAATACATTAAAATGAGATCTATCCTGTTAACAAATTAAGTGTACAACAAAGCATTAGTTAACTACATATGCATTGTTCTTTTTAGAACTTTTGATGACTGAGCCACAATACCAATTGCATGGCAACTCTCCTCCTCCAAGCCTCTGGCAACCACCATTCTACTTTGTTTTCATGAGTTTGACTACTTTAAGTACTGCATATAATTGGAATCATGCAGTATTGGTTCTTCTGTGGTTGGCTTATTTCACTTAACATAATGTCTTCAAGGTTCATTTATACTCTTGTATATGACAGGATCTCCCTTCTTGAAGTTAATATTCCACTGTATGTGCATATGACATTTTTCTCTATCTGCTCATATGTAGATGGATATTTAGATTGCTTTTGCCTTTTAGGTATTCTAAGTAATGCTCCAGTGAAAATGAAAGTGAAGATATCTCTTTGAGATTCTCATTTCAATTCTTTTGGATAAATACTCAGAAGTAGGATTCCTAAATTGTATAGTAGCTCTATTTTAATTTTTTGAGGAAACTCCATGCTGTTTTCCATATTCTGCATCATTGTGCGTTCCTACCAGCAGTGTACAAGGGTTCCAGTTATTCCATGTCCTTTCCTACATTTGTTTATTTTCTGGGTTTTTGTTTTTGTTTTTGATGATGGAGTCATCAAATGTGCGAGATGATAGCTCCTCATAGTTTTGATTTGCAGTTTCATGATGAGTGATATTGGGCTCTTTTTCATATGCCTCTTAGCCATTTGTATATACTATCTGGAGCAATGACTGTTTAAATCTTTTTATCTATCATTAAATTTCTTTTTTATATTTAGTTGTAAGACTTCATTATGTATTTTTGAAATTACTCCTTATCGGATACAGAATTGGCAAAACATTTTCTCCCATTTCATAGATTGCCTATTTACTCTGTTGACTGAGATGCTGCACTGAAACTTTTCAGCTTCATGTAGTGCCCTAAGTTTATCTTTGCTTTTATTGACTGTGTTTTGGTGTCATATCGAGGAAATCATTGCTAAGACTACTATGTATTAGAATTCTCCAGAGAAACGAAATCAATGGGATGAGTGGATTGATGTTTGGATACAGATGATACGTTTATCATGAGAAATTGGCTCACATAATTATGGAGGCTGTGAAGTCATACAATCTGCTCTCTGAAAGCTGGAGCCCCAGGAAAGATCATAGTATAGTTTATTCTGAGTTTAAAGACCTGAAAACATGGAACCAATATAAATCCCAGTCTAAAGGCAAATGAAAATGAGGCAAGGTGTACTAGTTCAATTAGTGAGTCAGGAAAAAAGGGACCAATTTCTTTTCCCTTTCCTTCTTTCCTATTGAGACTCTCTATTCTGTTTGCTATATGTCTCTTTATGTCAGTGTTATACTGTTCTGATTCCTTATAGCTTTGTAACATCTTTTGAAGTCAGGAAATATGAAGCCTCCATATTTCTTTTTCAAGATTATTTTGGTTCTTTGGTATCCTTTGGGGTTCCATATAAATTTTAGGAAGATTTTTTTTCCATTCTGTAAAGAAAAAAAAAACTACAATAGGATTTTGATAGGGATTGAATTGAATTTGTAGATCACTTTGTGAAGTATCAATATAAAAACAAAACAAAACAACCCTTTCCAATCCATGAACACGGGATTCCTTTCCATTTATTTTATTATTTTAAATTTTTTCATCAATGTTTTATAGCTTTCAGTGTACAAATCTTCACTGTAACCACCTTAGTTAATTTATTCCTAAGTATTTTATTATTTTTGATGCCATTGTAAGTAGGATAATCTTAAAAATTTCTTTTCAAGGTTGCTCATCGTTAATGTATAGATATGCAACTGATTTTTGTATATTGACTTTGTATCCAAAAATTTTGCCAAATAGGTTTACTAGTTCTAAAGGTTTTATTATAGAATCTTGAGAGTTTTTGAGGCTTAAGATCATGGTATCTGTGAAGAGAGACAATCTTCCTTATTTCATATTTGAATGACTTTTATTTATGTTTTCGTGCTTAATTACTCCAATTATGCGAATATATATTCCAGTATTATGCTGAATAGAAGTGTAAGAATAGAAATATTTGTTTTGTTCTTGATCTTAGTAGAAAAACTTTTCATTTTTCACCATTGACTATGGTGTTATTTGTGGACTTTTCATATGTGGCCTTAATGGTGTTGAGATAATTTACTCCTCTCTTAAATTTGTTGAATCCTTTTTATCATGAAAGTACTTAATGTTTTCAAACGATCTTCTGTATCAGTTGAGATTATCATGCGTTTTTTGTCCTTCATTCTCTTAATCTCATTCTCTATATCACATTGTTTTTTGTATGTTGGACCATCCTTGCATCCCAACTTGATCAAGGTATATAATCCCTTTAATGTGCTATTGAAATCAGTTTCCTAGTATTTTCTTTAGAATCTTTGCATCAATATTCATCAGGGGTATAATCCTATTTGTCAAGGTTAAGATAGCTGTTATTAGGAAGCCCGTGGTAAACAGGGGGGTAGACTACATTTTGAGTGAACGAAAGTCCTAGTCTTTTGTGTTCTGCAAACACAAAATTTGCATGTCTTTTTTTCCCAAATACTTCTGGAAGGCCTGACTGTAGGATGGTTTTGAACTAGTGAAGGAAAGAGGGCAGAAGCAGGCAGGAGGACCAGATGCTGAAAAGCATGAAGATGTTACATATTTCAATCACTAATCTCAAATACATTAACACTCTGACCAATGCCTTCTTGTCCTTTATACCATACCTCTGTTTCTCATTAACTTTCTCTGTCTTTGTTAGAGCAAATTTGATTAAAAAGTTACTATCAGTTGCCACTCCTTTTATTTATTCTCCCCTAATCCATTAACATTTCCTGTTACTTGCTCAGACCTCAAAATCACATTTGATTCTATTTCTCTTCTCCAGAGGTTCTCATCCCTGAGAAACTTACATGCATGATTTAGAATGGAATAGAGGGAAGCAGTGAGGGTCATTTAAGAACCTGCAGTTGATCTCAGGTCGTCTACTTTGTGTGCGGGTGATGCCATTTTGGTGTGTTGTGCTCCCAGGCAGAACTCTCTTCTCTTTCCTTCAGGCCTTTGTCGGATATACAGCTGCCCTGCTTCTCTTTTAATTTTAACACTATGCAGGATTCTTGCCCAGGGATATCACTGACTTTGTTTAGAAATAAGATCTAGAGGTTTTATCATAGTTTGAAGTGCTGTATGAAGCTATTTTTGACACTGCTTCTTCGGCTCCATCTGAGACACTGAAAAGGAGTTAAAATCCAGGAGGAATGATGTTGACCATCCTGATTATCCTTCTAGCTTTACCTAAAGTGTATTATCTGTGAGCCTGATCAGAAATATCCTTTACTTATTTAAATTACTTTTTTTAAGTTTATTTATTTACTTTGAGAGAGAGAGAGAGAGAGAGCACAAGTAGGGTTTGGGCAGAAAGAGAAGGAGAGAGAGAATCCCAAGCATGGGATTGAATGTGGGGCTAGAACTTAAAAACAAGATCGTGACCTGAGCCGAAATCAAGTGTCAGAAGCTCAACAAACTGAGCCACCCAGGAGCCCCTACTTCTTTATTAAGAGAAAAATATAGGAATATTCACCTGGCCTAAGCTGTATATACATGTTAAAGGAGAAGAATGGATAATTAAGTGTTTTGCTTGCAAGATAAACTCAATTCTGACTGCATTTTCCATGTAAAATTGTGCTGTTTATGGCAGTTAGCATTGATAATAAATTGGAAAAATGATAGAATTGAAACTCAATATTTGGTTTTAATTATGCATACATTTAGAACTCCATGTATTTTCCTGGGGGGTGGGGAAGAGGGGGCTAAAAATAATTATAGATTATAGCTCATTGTTAAACTTAGGATATACTCTACCTTGTAAAAAATAATTCAGAGTGAAAATTTGTTCCTAATTATAAATAAGGAGACCAAAGCAATGATTCTGAATTGGATCCCAGTCTTGGAAAAGATGGATTTTTCCCTTTTGCAATGAAATGAAGTCATGGTATGAAATTTGTATAATATCTATAAGTTAGATAATATTATGTCACTGATAATTTTCTGGTTTTGATAATTGTATTATGGTTATATAAAACAATGTTTTAGAAAATGCATTCAAGTGTTTAGAAGTATATGGACAGCATGATTGTAATTTTTAAAATGTTTTAGAGAAAAGGTATTTTGTATGCACATGTGTATACAGACAAGGAATGAATGATCAAGTGGAAATATATGGTGTAAGAAAGTGGTTCAATTACATTCTGTTTCATGTTACTGTCCAGTTTTACCAACACCATTTGTTGAAGAGACTTTATTTTTTCCATTAGATATTCTTTCCTACTTGGTTGAAGGTTAGTTGACCATAGACCATGTGTGTCCATTTCTGGGTTTTCTATTCTGTTCCATTGATCTAAGTGGTTTTGTTTTGTTTTATCCTTTTTGTTTGTGTGTGTGTGTATGTGTTTTTGTTTTGTTTTGGTTTTGTTTTGTTTTTTTTTTTGCAGAATCGTTAGTTTTCTATATAGAGCATCATGTCATCTGAAAATAGTGAAAGAATTGCTACTTTGTGGCTGATTTGGATGTCTTTATTTCTTTTTGTTGTCTGATTGCTGAGGCTAGAACTTCTAATACTGTGTTAAATAACAGTGGTGAGAGTGGACATCCCTGTCTGGTTTCTGACCATATAGGAAAAGCTCTGTTTTTCACCATTGTAGCTATGGGTTTTTTGTATATGGCCTTTATTATATTGAGGTATGTTCTCTCTAATCCTGCTTTATAGAGGGTTTTATCTTGAATGGGTGCTGTACTTTGTCAAATGCTTTTTCTGCATCTATTGAAATGATAATATGGTTCTTACCCTTTGTTTTATTAGTGTGGTGTATCACATTGATTGACTTGTGAGTACTGAATCACCCTTGCATCCCAAGAATAAATCCCATTGATCGTGGTAAATAATTCTTTAATATATTGTTGGATTTGTCTTGCTACAAAAAATAAATTCAAAATGGATTAGAGACTAAATGCGACACAAGAAACAATTAAAATCCTAGAGAAGAACACAAGCAGTTACCTCTTTGACATCTTCTTTCTAGATAGGTGTCCCGAGGCAAGGGAAACAATAGTAAAAATAAACCGTCAGGACCTCATCAAAATTAAAAGCTTCTGCACAGCATAGGAAGCAATCAACAAAACTAAAAGACAACCTACAGAATGGGAGAAGATATTTTCAAATGATACATCTGATAAAGGGTTAGTGTCCAAAATTTATAAGGAATTAAAAAAAACTCAATACCCAAAAAATGAGTATCCAATTAAAAATTGGGCAAAAAACATGCATGCATGGACATTTCTTCAAAGAAGACCTCAGATGGCCAACAGATACATGAAAAGATGCTCAACATCACTCATCACCAGGGAAATACAAATCAAAACCATGATAAGATACTAACTCATACCTGTCAGAATGGCTAAAATCAATGATATAAGAAACAACAAGTGTTGGTGAGGGTGTGGGGAAAGGAGAACATTCTTGTACTGTTGGTGAGATTAAAAACTCGTGCAGCCACTCTGGAAAACAGTGTGGAAGTTTTTCAAAAAGTTGAAAATAGAACTACCCTATGACCAGCAACTGCACTAGTAGATATTTACCCAAAGGATACAAAAATACTAATTCAAAAGAATACATGCACCCTGATACTTATAGTACCATCATCCACAACAGCCAAGTTATTGAAACAGCCCAAGTGTCCATCAACTGATTAATGAATAAAGAAAATGTGGTATACATGCATACAATGGACTATTTCTCGGTCTTAAAAGAATGAAATCTTGCCATTTGCAACAGCGTGGTTGGAGCTAGAGAGTATTATGCTAAGTGAAACAAGTCTGAGAAAGACAAAACAATACAATTTCACTCATTTGTGGAATGAAAGAAACAAAACCAATAAGTATAGGGAAAAGAGAGAGGGCAGAAAACAAACAAACAAACAAACAAAAAACAGACTCTTAACTCTAAAGAACAAATTGATGGTTACCAGAGGAGCAGTGGGTAGGGGATGGGTTACATAGGTGATGGGGACTAAGGAGTGTACTTGTTGTGATGAGCGCTGGGTGTTGTATGGAAGTGTTGAATCACCAAACTGTGTGCCTGAAACTAATATTACGCTGTATGTTGACGAACCGGAATTTAAATAAAAAAGTTTAACAAGTGGAAATGTAAAATGTTAACACTGAGGAATTTGGGATGAAGTAAGCAGGACTGGTCCTATTTTTGCAACTTTCCTGTAAGTCTGAAATAGTTAAAAATAAAAGGTTGAAAATGAATATATATAAGGCACATTAATAGGATATAAGAAGAAGTCATAGCATTGTTTGAAGAAAATTTAATACATTTGTTTCCTCTTAAATGCTATAGTGCATTTTCTTTGGTCTCGTGGATTCACTTTTTTAGGAAACTTATATTCTACTCTTCTAATTGGCGGTATCTATCCTATCTTACTATTTATGTATTACCTCTGGCAGAATACTCATCATGGTTTTAGTTAACTATATTAATGTCTTGGGTCAGAGATCAGATCAGATATGCCCTTTCTTGTCTGTTGATTGAATGGGGTGGGGAGGGCATTAACACTGACTATACATGAAGGTTAGTATAGAAACTTGAAATATGGTTAGTGTACAGAGGAACTGAATGTTCAGTTTTACTTTAGCATTGTGGAATGTTTGTTTCTTTTAAACTGTTTGTGGAGACGGTATGAAATAGTTTTCTGTGAAACTCAACTTTACTCTTTTAGTGGGACTTCATTTCAACTGCTGATTTGCCTGAGATACAATATTGTCTCGTAGTGCAGTGTTGGGAGTAGACGTCTTGTCCAGTGTTAAAAAAAACCACAACACTTCTCTAGCTGTTTTCAATGGATTGGTTTAGTTGGAGTAGCTTTTTCTCTATACAGATAGGTTCCTTTTGAACATCCTCTATGGATAGCATTAATACAGATACCTAGGCAAATTGTAATACTTACAAGGTGATTATATCATTTTTTTAAGAAGTAAGTATAGATTTTTAAAATTTTTAATGAAAGCCAACAACTGATGTAGAATTCAGTGAAGATGCAGAAAATACACAATGAGAAGAGTAGTGAAAAAAAAACCTGAAAGAAAATACATTGCAAATTTATTGCAGCAGAGATAGGTGATAATGTTATTTGCTACTCTAAAGTAATGGCATTATAAAGAAGTATTTTCAATGGCTATCTACTGAATTGATGTTTTTCCCTGACTAATAAAAAACAAAGAAATGTATTGCCTAAATTAAAAATTTATAAATAAATTTTAACAGGATCTGAGCTTGTAACATTGACCAGGTTTTGTTTGTACACAAAATAAAAAAGAAAGCCATTTTTTGATGGAGTAATGGTAAAATAGTTGCTAAAATTTTATTAGAAATGAGCAACAAGCTACAAAAGATGTTCATAAAAAGTTAAAGGTCTTCAATTGGCTACCAACAATTAACTGTAGAAGAAAAGATTTTTCTAATATCAAAGATCAGTTGATTTAAAGTTCAAAAAACTGCAAGTTGCTTTCTAGCTTTAGATTAACCATGCAATAAGAGATACTTTCCAATTAATATCTTGAGTTGCCTCAAGAATTTTAAATTTATGAAGAAATACTATAAATTTGTAGCCTGAAATATAAATTCTGTGGCACAGTATTTTTTGTGCCTTTTATCATCAACAAAGATTTTCAGCTAAATAAAATAAAATTAGTTTCTATCAGGACAGATGGTACTCTTTCTGTTAGGCCAAAATTAGGACTTATTGGAATCTCAAAACAAGAGACGAATGTTCCCTTCCAGTTTTATTTCACTGTAGGATACATACAGAATATATTTGTGCTCAGTTTTCTGAAGCAGATGCTTACAAAAGTGTCAGGGATATAGTTGTTAAAATCTTTCAGTGTGTATATGCAAATGTTATGAATCATCACCAGTTTATGGAACTGTTTAAAGGAATAGAAGACAATGAATGTAATGATCTTGTGTTCTTTGTCACTGCTCATTGGTTGAGTCATGGAAGAGTTTGCTAAAGATATGCTTGTTCTGTTAACTCCAATTCAAGATTTTCTTGAAACAATAGGAATGCTTGCCAAAGACTCAACAATCAAGACAAAAATGTCAGTGTGATTTGTTTCCTCACCAATATTAGACTGCATATCAATGAGCTCCTAAGAGAGGAAAAGCATATGTGAGCCCAGACAATATGAGAATCTATGTTGAAAATTAAACTTTTCATAATATAAACCAATAATACAAATTTATCCATTTTTCAAACAGATTAATATGTAGATTTTAATTTTAATTGTCAATTGATACAATTATATAATTATAATTCAAAGAATCATGTTAATTTTTTATGTTGATTAGGATCTTGATTCAATTTATACATTCACTGTTAACAATACTTTGCATTCAAAGTTAATAATGATGAATTGACACAAGAGGGTCAGAGAGATGTCATTTCAAAATTCATGTTTTTACTTCAAAGTCAAATCCACTCTCCCAAAAAAAGATGAGCCAGTATCATCAGTGTGGGTATGAAAGCTAAATGAAATACATTTCAGCGCTTGAATCAGGAATTAAAAGTATTTTTGGAACAACCTGAGTATATGAATCTGTTTTTATAACTATAAATTTTATGAAACCTATAAATCAGAATTAGCATATCAATTGAGATGTGATAGATTGTAAAATATGCATCTGTAGCTTTCCATGGCATATTATAAAAGAATATAAAAGATTTCAGTAATGTTATAGTGATTACATACTGAAATACACATATTTATATATATTGGGTTAAACAATATGGATCATTGCATTAATTTTGCCTGTTTCTCCTTTTAAAAATGTAGTTAGCAGATATTTTTTTTTTTCAGATTTTAATTTAGATTCTAGTTAGTTAACATACAGTGCAATATTGGCTTCAGGGGTAGAATTCAGTGATTCATCACTTACATATAATCGCCAGTGTTCATCACAAGTGCCCTCTTTTAATAACCATCACCCATCTAGCCAATCCCCCACCCTCCACCCTCCCATCAACCCTCATTTTGTTCTCTGTCATTGAGTCTCTTATAATTTATTTTCCTCCTTTTATGCCCTTCTATGTTTATCTGTGTTTTTTTCTTAAATTCCATATATGAGTGAAATTACATTGTATTTGTCTTTCTCTGACTGACTTATTTCACTTAAGATAATACATTTTAGCTCTCCATGCCATCGCAAAAAGCAAGATTTCATTCTTTTTGATGGCTGAGTAATACAGCAGTGTGTGTGTGTGCATGTGCACATGTGTGTATATAATATCTTGTTTATTCATTAATCAGTCAGTAGACATTTGGGCTCTCTGCATAATTCAGCTATTGTTGACAATGCTGCTGTACACATTGAGGTGCATGTACCCCTTCAAATTGATATTTTTGTATACTTTGGGTAAATACCTACTATTATGGGGTGCCTGGCTGGCTCACTTAGTAGAGCATGTGACTCTTGATCTCAGGCTTGTAAATTTCAGTGCCATATTGGGTGGAGAAGTTACCTAAAAACAGAAATTTATAAATGACCTACATCACTCACTTATTTCTAATCCTTGGCACAATTCTAGGCCATGCCCAAACTAAGAATATGGTGTTAGCTAATATATTTTAAAGATTCTGGAAATCAAATAGTAACATTATTTTGTTTGTTATTGTTTTAATTTTTTTTAATGTTTATTTTTGAGAGAGTGCAGGAGTGGGGGAGGAGTAGAGAGAGACAGGGAGACACAGAATCCAAAGCAGGCTCCAGGCTCTGAGCTGTCATCGCAGAGCCTGACATGGAACTTGAATCCACCAACCACAAGACAATGACCTGAGCCGAAGTCAGACACTTAACTGACTGAACCACCCAGGTGCCCCATTTTTGTTTGTTTTAAAATTATTTTGAATTAAACCTGACTGTGACCTTTAGAAAGAGTATCTGGCAATATTATTTCTGGTTTGGTTAATTACAGAGATCCTCTTTGGTTTTTTGGCCTATAGTCTGTGGGCATGGTACTAGGAGTTTCCTGTATTACCAGTTAGGTTAATTTATAGTGCATATGTTTCTGTTTACCATCCCTACCCATGTGAGGAGAATTATGATTAAAAGTCAACACAGGGGCGCCTGGGTGGCTCAGTCGGTTAAACGTCCGACTTCGGCTCAGGTCACGATCTCACTGTCCGTGAGTTTGAGCCCCGCCTCGGGCTCTGTGCTGACAGCTCAGAGCCTGGAGCCTGTTTCAGAATCTGTGTCCCCTCTCTCTCTGACCCTCCCCCGTTCATTCTCTGTCTCTCCCTGTCTGAAAAATAAATAAAATGTTAAAAAAAATTTTAAATAAAAAAAAAATAAAAGTCAACACAAAGGGGAGCAGGGGTGGTCAGTTGATAAAGTGTCTTGACTCTTGATTTGAGCTTAGGTTATGATTTCATGCTTCATGAGTTGGAGCCCTGCATTGGGCTCCCTGCTGGTAGTGTGGAGTCTGCTTGAGATTCTCTCTCCCTCCCTCCCTTGCTCTCTCTGCCCTTCCTATGCTTATGCACGCTCTCTCTCTCTCTCTCTCTCAAAAAAAAAATAACCTTTTTTTAGGGGCGCCTGGGTGGCGCAGTCGGTTAAGCGTCCGACTTCAGCCAGGTCACGATCTCGCGGTCGGTGAGTTCGAGCCCCGCCTCAGGCTCTGGGCTGATGGCTCAGAGCCTGGAGCCTGTTTCCAATTCTGTGTCTCCCTCTCTCTCTGCCCCTCCCTCGTTCATGCTCTGTCTCTCTCTGTCCCCCTGAAAAATAAATAAACGTTGGAAAAAAAATTTAAAATAAAAAAAAATGTCAACATAGATATTCATGTTTGAAAAACTAAAAGTATAATTTTATAATAAAAAATTTTAAAGTGCACAAAATAGTTACCTCTGTTCCCAATTTTTATAAGAAATCAAAAAATTTACATTTATAAAATGAAAAGTTTCTGGTAGTTCTTTTTTAATAGTAGATCAATGAGAATATAGTAACTTAAAACTGGTAATAAGAATGGTCTGCAACATGCATAAATGAATAGCTAAAATTGTAGTTCCAATTATCCAAATCCAAAAGGTATATCTGGAAAGAACACTGATAAGTAATATTTGCATTAAAAAGTATAGGAGCTACTACGATTAGGTGTTTCTTTGACTTAATGTTTCAATATTACATTGGTTTTCATATTCACATAGACTGCTGTCACAAAAGTGACAGTGGCTTGGTTGACAGACACAATAGAAAAAAGAAAGCCTTTTTCTTTAACATGGTTAGAGGAGTCACTGGAAGTGGGAACAGAGTGGCACTTTTTACCAATGGAGGAAGTTTTATTTTTAACATTAAACTGTCATAAAGGCACCTTAACTTATAAAACCTAATTTAAGTTTTGTTAAGTGATAATTCTATTATTTAAGATCTTAATTTCCTCAAATATTTAAGCCTATTCATAAGCCCCTTGACTCTTCTCAAGTATTTTAGAGACCTGTGCCTGCTTGACTGCTATAATAATAGGCAACAGTCCCAGGATTTCTTTTTTTTTTTAATTTTTTAACGTTTATTTCTTTTTGAGGGAGAGCGAGAGAGCACAAGCAGGGGAAGGGCAGAGAGAGAGGGAGACATAGAATCCAAGCAAGCTCCTGCTCTGAGCTGTCAGCACAGAGCCTGACATGGGGCTCGAACCCACGGACCACGACATCATGATCTGAGCTGAAGTCAGATGCCTAACCGACTGAGCCACCCAGGCACCCCAACAGTCCCAGAAATTCTAAGTATTGATTGAATGTATTCACCAGACAAGACTTGAGTTTACAGGTGCTCTGTTGGTTGTTTGAGTAGAGGGATGGTAAGAGGGAGCTGGTGGCATAATATTTAAATAGGTTTTATTGTATTCGAATAGATGATGAGAGGATGGTATTTTGTACTCCCAAGGTATTTTGTACTCCCATATAAGATCATTCATTAGAGGCCTTTTACTTCCTTATACATTTTTTTAGAAATTTATTGTCAAATTGGTTTCCATACAACACCCAGTGCTCATCCCAACAGGTGCCCTCCTCAATGCCTGTCACCCACTTTCCCCTCCCTCCTACCTGCCACCAACCCTCAGTTTATTCTGTTTTTAAGAGTCTCTTATGGCCTGGCTCTTTCCCTCTCTTTTTTTCTTTTCCTTCCCCTCCCCCATGGTCTTCTGTTAAGTTTCTCAGGATCCACATAAGAGTGGAAACGTATGGTATCTGTCTTTCTCTGTTTGACTTATTTCACTTAGCATAACACTCCAGTTCCATCCACGTTGCTACAAAAGGCCATATTTCATTCTTTCTCATTGCCACGTAGTATTCCATTGTGTATATAAACCATATTTTCTTTATCCGTTCATCAGTTGATGGACATTTAGGCTCTTTCCATAATTTGGCTATTGTTGAAAGTGCTGCTATAAACATTGGGCTACAAGTGCCCCTATGCATCAGCACTCCTGTATCCCTTGGGTGAATTCCTAGCAGTGCTATTCCTGGGTCATAGGGCAGATCTATTTTTAATTTTTTGAGGAAAAAAATTAACTTGTTTTCCAGAGCAGCTGTACCAGTTTGCATTCCCACCAACAGTGCAAGAGGGTTCCCACTTCTCCACATCCTCCCCAGCATCTCTAGTCTCCTGATTTTTTCATTTTAGCCACTGTGACTGGCGTGAGGTGATATCTGAGTGTGGTTTTGATGTCCCCGATGAGGAGAGACGTTGAGTATCTTTTCATGTGCCTGTTGGCCATCTGGATGTCTTCTTTAGAGAAGTGTCTATTCATGTCTTCTTCCCATTTCTTCACTGGATCATTTATTTTTCGGGTGTGGAGTTTGGTGAGTTCTTTATAGATTTTGGAAACTAGCCCTTTATCAGATAAGTCATTTGCAAATATCTTTTCCCATTCCATTGGTTGCCTGTTAGTTTTGTTGATTGTTTCCTTTGCAGTGCAGAAGATTTTTCCTTGATACGGTCCCAATAATTCATTTTTGATTTTAATTCCCTTGCCTTTGGAAATGTGTCAAGAAAGAAATTGCTGCGGTTGAGGTCAGAGAGGTTTTTTCCTGCTTTCTCCTCTAGGGTTTTGATAGTTTCCTGTCTCATATTTCATGTCCTTTATCCATTTTGAGTTTGTTTTTGTGAATGGTGTAAGAAAGTGGTCTAGTTTTATTCTTCTGCTCGTTGCCATCCTGTTCTCCCAGCACCCTTTGTTAAAGAGACTGTCTTTTTTCCATTGGATATTCTTTCCTGCTTTGTCAAAGAGTAGCTGGTCATACTTTTGTGGGTCTAGTTCTGGGGTTTCTATTCTATTCCATTGGTCTATGTGTCTGTTTCTGTGTCAATACCATGCTATCTTCATGATTACAACTTTGTAGTAGAGGCTAAAGTCTGGGATTGTGATGTCTCCTGCTTTGGTCTTCTTCAATATTAATTTGGCTATTTGGGGTCTTTTGTGGTTCCATACAAATTTTAGGATTACTTGTTCTAGCTTCGAGAAGAATGCTGGTGCAATTTTGATTGGGATTGCATTGAATGTGTAGATTGCTTTGGGTAGTATTGACATTTTAACAATATTTATTCTTCCAATCCATGAGTTCAGAACGTTTTTCCATTTCTTTGTATCTTCAGTTTCTTTCATAAGTTTTCTATAGTTTTCAGATCATTTACATCTTTGGTTATTATCATCTTCATTATTAGTGTGTAAGAATGTATAAGAATGCAAATGATTTCTGTATATTAGTTTTGTATCTTGCGACTTTGCCGAATTCATGTATCAGTTATAGAAGAATTTTGATGGCGTCTATCGGGTTTTCCACATATAATATCATGTCGTCTGCAAAAAGTGAAAGCTTGATTTCACCTTTGCCAGTTTTGATGCCTTTGATTTCCTTTTGTTGTCTCATTGCTGATGCTAGAATGTCCAACACTATGTTAAACAACAGCAGTGAGAGTGGACATCTCTGTCCTGTTCCTGATCTCAGGGGAAAGGCTCTCAGTTTTTCCCCATTGAGGAGGATATTAGCTTCGGGCTTTTCCTAAATGGCTTTTATAATGTTTAAGTATGTTCCTTCTCTCCCGACTTTCTCGAGGGTTTTTATTAAGAAAGGATGCTGAATTTTGTCAAATGCTATTTGTGCATTCACTGACAGGATCATATGGTTTTTATCTTTTCTTTTATTAATGTGATGTATCACATTGATTGATTTGCAAGTACTAAAGCAGCCCTGCAGCCCAGAAATGAATCCCATTTGATCATGGTGAATAATTCTATTTATATGCTGTTGCTTTGGATTTGCTAGTATCTTGTTGAAAATTTTTGCATCCATATTCATCAGGGATACTGACCTGTAGCTCTCTTTTTTGCTGGGTCTCTGTCTGGTATGGGAATCAAAGTAATGCTGGCTTCATAGAATGAGTCTGGAAGTTTTCCTTCCCTTTCTATTTTTTGGAACAGTTTGAGAAGGATAGGTATTATCTTTGCTTTAAATGTCTGGTAGAGTTCCCTGGGGAAGCCATCTGGTCCTGGACTCTTATTTGTTGGGAGATTTTTGATAACTGATTCAATTTCCTTGCTGGTTATGGGTCTGTTCAAGCGTTCTATTTCGTCCTATTTGAGTTTTAGAAATGTGTGGGTGCTTATGAATTTGTCCATTTTTTCCAGGTTGTCCAATTTGTTGGCATATAATTTTTCATAGTATTCCCTGATAATTGCTTGTATTTTTGAGGGATTGGTTGTAATAATTCCATTTTCATTCATGATTTTACCTATTTGAGTCCTCTCCCTTTTCTTTTTGAGAAGCCTGGCTAAAGGCTTATCAATTTCATTTATTTTTTCAAAAAACCAACTCTTGGTTTCATTGATCTGCTCTACTGTTTTTTTGTCTTTGTTTTTTTAGATTCTATATTTTTTATTTCTGCTCTGATCTTTATTATTGCTCTTCTGATGGTTTTGGGGTGTCTTTGCTGTTCTGCTTCTATTTCCTTTGGGTGTGCTGTGAGATTTTGTATTTGGGATTTTTCTTGTTTCTTGAGATAGGCCTGGATTGCAATGTATTTTCCTCTCAGGACTTCATTTGCTGCATCCCAAAGCGTTTGGATTGTTCTATTTTCATTTTCATTTGTTTCCATATATTGTTTAATTTCTTCTCTAAATGCCTGGTTGATCCATTCATTCTTTAGTAGGGTGTTCTTTAACCTCCATGCTTTTGGAGCTTTTCTAGACATTTCCTGTGGCTGATTTCAAGTTTCATTACATTGTGGTCTGCAAGTGTGCATGGTATGATCTCAATTCTTTTATACTTATGAAGGGCTGTTTTATGACCCAGTATGTGATCTATCTTGGAGAATGTCCCATGGGCACTCGAGAAGAAAGTATATTCTGTTGCTTTGGGATGCAGAGTTCTAAATATATCTGTCAAGTCCATCTGATCCAATGTATCATTCAGGGCCCTTGTTTCTTTATTGATCCTGTGTCTAGATGACCTATCCATTGTTGTAAGTGGGGTATTAAAGTCCCCTGCAGTTACCACACTCTTACCAATAAGGTTGCTTGCGTTTGTGATTAATAGTTTTATATATTTGGGGGCTCCCATGTTCGGTGTATAGACACTTATAATTGTTAGCTCTTCCTGATGGATAGACCCTGTCATTATTATATAATGCCCTTCTTCATTTCTTGTTACAGCCTTTAAGTTAAAGTCTACTTTGTCTGATGTAAGTATGGCTACTCTAGCTTTCTTCTGACTTCCAGTAGCATGATAGATAGTTCTCCATCCCCTCACTTTCAATCTGAAGGTGTCTTCAGGTCTAAACAGAGTCTCTTGTAGACAGCAAATAGATGGGTCTTGTTTTTTTATCCATTCTGATACCCTATGTCTTTTATTTAGAGCATTTAGTCCATTTACATTCAGTGTTATTGAAAGATATGGGTTTAGAGTCATTGTGATGTCTGTAGGTTTCATGCTTGTAGTGAGGTCTGTGGTACTTTGTGGTCCTTGCAACATTTGACTCACAGAATCCCCCTTAGGATCTCTTGTAGGGCTGGTTTAGTGGTGATGAATTCCTTCAGTTTTTGTTTGTTTGGGAAAACCTTAATCTCTCCTTCTAGTCTGAATTACAGACTTGCTAGATAGATTCTTGGCTGCATATTTTTCCTGTTCATCATATTGAAGATTTCCTGCCATTCCTTTCTGCCTGCCATGTTTCAGTAGATAGGTCTGCTACTATTCTTATGTGTCTACCTTTGTAAGTTAGAGCCTGTTTATCCCTAGCTGCTTTCAGGATTCTCTCTTAATCCTTGTATTTGCCAGTTTCACTATGATATGTTGTGCAGAAGATCAATTCAAGTTCAGTCTGAAGGGAGTTCTCTGTGCCTCTTGGATTTCAATGTCTTTTTCCTTCCCCAGATCAGGGAAGTTCTCAGCTATGATTTGTTCGAGTACACCTTTATCCCCTTCTTCTGGAATTCCTATAGTACGGATATTTTTCCATTTGATTGCATCACTTAGTTCTTTAATTCTCCCCTCATACTCCTGGATTTTTTCATCTCTCTTTTTCTCAGCTTCCTCTTTTTCCATAATTTTATCTTCTAATTCACCTATTCTCTCATCTGCCTCTTCAATCCAAGCTGTGGTCGCCTCTATTTTATTTTGCACTTAATTTATAGCATCTTTTAGCTCCTCATGACTATTTCTTAGTCCCTTGATCTCTGTAGCAATAGAGTCTCTGCTATCCTCTATGCTTTTTTCAAGCTCAGTGATTAATTTTATGACTATTATTCTAAATTCTTGTTCCGTTATATTGTTTAAATCATTTTTGATGAATTCGTTAGATGTCGCTACTTCCTGGCATTTCTTTTGAGGAGAATTCTTCCATTTTGTCATTTTGGGTAATCCTTGCAGTGGTTCCAAACTGCAGGGGACTTCCCCTGTGCTGTCTAGAGTAACTTGTATTGGTGGACGGGGCTGCAGTCAGACCTGATGTCTGCTCCCAACCCACCACTGGGGCCGGGGTCAGACTGGTGTGTACCATATCTTCCCTTCTCCCAGGCGCAGGACTCACTGTGAAGTGGGGTGGACCCTGTCTGGGCTACTTGCACACTGCCAGGCTTGTGGTGCTAATTCAATGGGATCTGGCCGTGGGCATATTAGCCAGGGTGGATCTGCAAGGTGCATAGGGGCGGGAGGGGTAGGCTTAGCTCGCTTTGCCCTAGGTGGTCCCCTGTGACAGGGGCCTTGCAGCACCAGGAGGGAGGCAGGTCCATCAGACTGATGGATCCACAGAAGCACAGCATTGGGTGTTTGTGCGGTGCAAGCAAGTTCGGTGACAGGAACTGGTTCCCTTTGGAATTTTGGCTGGGGGATGGGAGTGGGAAATGGCACTTGCCAGCACCTTTGCTCCCCCACTGAGCTGAGAGCTCTGTCTTCCAGGGCTCAACAACTCACCCTCCCAGTGTCCTTTTGCCCTCCCTGCTCTCCTAGAGCAGAGCTCTTGACTTTTAACCTTCCAGATGTTACCTCCCGCTGGCTGTCAGAACTCATGCAGTCTGGCCCCTCTGCTTTTGCGAGCCAGACTTCGGGGGCTCTGTCTTGCCCAGTCAGCTGCCCCTCCACTGCCCCAGCTCCCTCCTGCCATTCTGTGTAGCATGCATTCCTACCCTCTTCTGTGGGCCTCTTGTCTATGCTTGGTTCCGGAGAGTCTATTCTGCTAGTCTTCAGGCGGTTTTCTGGGTTATTTAGGCAGATGTGGGTGGAATCTAAGTGATCAGCAGGACAAGGTAAGCCCAGTGTCCTCCTACACTGCCATCTTCCTAGGTCCAACCTCTTCATACATTTTTTAACCTAAGGTCAATTTCATACATTTTGAAAATAATAATCAATTCTAAGGCCTCTAGCATCCAAAGTTAATTAATAACTTATGGATCACTTTTCGAGTAGAAAATGACCACATGTATGTCATTTTCAGAAAATCCAACAAAAGAAATACCTCTATATTTAATTTTTGACTGTACAAAGAATTTAAATTTAATAGATGTATCTACCAAATACTGTCTGGTTACTACTTCACTGAGGGTCTATCCCTGATATGATCCAAACTGTCATTGTCAGTCTCTAAGATTTGGAATTCACATTAATAGGAAATATTTTTAAAAATCAAAATATCAGGGGCAACTGGGTGGCTCAGTTGGTCAAGCGTCCGACTTTCGCTCAGGTCATGACCTCACGGTTCATGAGTTCAAGCCCTGTATTGGGCTCTGTGCTGACAGCTCAGAGCCTGGACCCTGCTTCAGATTCTGTGTCTCCCTCTCTCCCTGCCCCTCCCTGGCTCACACTCTGTCTCTCTCTCTCAAAAATAAATAAACATTAAAAAAATTTTTTTACTCAAAATACAAAAAAAAATGAAACAATGTTATTTAAAAAGTTATGAAAAATAAACTGATGTGGGTATAGACTGTTTTGTTAGATGAATATGGGGGAAAGAGTACAAGTCTAACTTTAGACTAAAACATCTATTGCTATTTATAAGAGTTGGAAAATTTAGGAGCACCTGTTTATTCTCTTGGGGAAATAGTTACATCTATGTGTGGATTATTGACTTTACTTAATAAGGTCCAACCTATTTGGAGTTTAAGGGCTGTATGTCTTATCTCTTCCAAAAGATCAAGTATACAGGTTTTGGGTCATGCAAGAGTTTTCACAAGATGTTGAAGGATGCCTATTCACACTGAGAAGACTGGATGTGATGTATGACTCTCTTAGGGTATTTGGCTATCTCTTCTTAAAACAGGATAGAATCTTTAAATAGAATTGATATTTACAGATGCATGCTATGGCCTATTTCCAAGGAGAGAGCTGATGTCTGCCTAAATGAATTGCATCACTGTTATCAAGGTCAATGAATATCTTAGGCCATTTGAGTTTGAAGATTTCTGAGAACTCTGCTAATTTTAGTTTAAGAATTCCATTCATTTATTCTACCTATCCTGAATATTGGGTATAGTACAGTCAGTGGGCCATCTCCATTATTGACAAAAATTTATAACACTATTTAATGACAGCTTTATGCAAATGAGTGCTTATATAACTGCAGAAATAAGTTGGAATCCCCCAGAACTATCACAACAAGAACTCCTTAGGAAGGAAAAGCTTCAATCCTGTGAATTAGGCAACATTGGTGAGGATATACTGGTGTAGTTAACATGTAACCCTGAAGGAATGTTCAAAGGAAATATGAGGTTAGGACTTGTCCATGTCTCAACTTTATTTTACCAAAAGTAGCAGGAGATAAGAACCAAAACATTAGTAGTTTTAGTAAATATTCATGTACAATGTTGATGGGGTGGAGTGGCCAATTTTTCCTAACATCAAATAATCAGAGAAGTTTCTTTTAGATTCCTTTCAGATTTCTCTAGCACCTTTAAGTGGCCATCTTGAAAGTTCCAGCAATTATAATTAGGTAATTTGAAAACAGACTTTTCCTGATATCCCTTTCTGATTCTAGAGCTTATCACTCAACGTCTCTATTGACATATTTTAAACTTTCCAAAACCTTGGTCTCTTGGGTTGTTCTGGAGGCAGATACCAGAGGATGACTGCTTGTCTGAGAGAAAGATTAGCCTTTCTTTAGCCTCCATATAGTTCTTTTTGTATCATCTTTTGTATGGCACAACATAACAAACATCTCGTTAGAATAATTAAAATAAAAATAAATCCTGATTTTTTTTTCAGTACTTGTTTTTTTATGTAGTGCTAAGTTTCTGTCTGGCATCATATTACTTATGCCTGAAGATCTTCCTTTAATATTTTGTTGCAGGTCAACAGGCAATGGAATCTCTCAATATTTACCACCCCCACCCAAAAAAAAACCTTTACCACTTCTTCCTTTTTAAAATGATACTGTCACCAGTAGGAAATTCTGGGTTCAAAGTTTTTTTTTTTCTTTCAGCATTTTAAAGAATCACTGTCTTGCAGCTCGCATAGTTTCTGGAAAGAAGTTAGTTGTAATTATTTACTTTTGTTCCTTTCTATGAAATTGCCTTTAAAAACATGTGCCCACCTTTAGTGATTTCTCTATGCTTTTTGGTTTGAAAGAGGTTTGAAGAGGATATGTTTAGGCATGAGATTTGTTGTTTGGTTGTTTTGTACTCATCCCACTTGGTGTTCTTTGAGTTTGTTGAAACCCTGGTGTTTGTCATTAATTTGAAAAATTCTTAGCTATTTGTCAAATCTTTCTTCTGGCCTTTTTATGTTTCCCTTCTGGGATTTCAGTTACATATAAATAAGAGTATGTTTTTTCACAGACTTTTGATGATTTTGGTTAACCTTTTTATTCTTCTTGTGTTTCAAATTGGTGATTTCCATTGATTTTTTTTTTATTTTTATGTTGTATTATGCTGTATTGAGCCTATTGATGAACCCATTAAAAGCAGTCTTTGGGGTGCCTGGGTGGCTCAGTCAGTTAAGCATCTGACTTCAGGTCAGGTCATGATCTTACGGTTCGTGGGTTTGAGTCCCACATCAGGCTCTGTGCTGACAGCTCAGAGCCTGGAGCCTGCTTCGGATTCTGTGTCTCCTGCTTTCTCTGCCCCTTCCTCCTCCTGCTCTCTCTCTGTCTCTCAAAAACAAGTAAACATTTTTTTTTAAAAAAAGCAGTCTTTATCTGTTATGGTTTTTCTTTAACAATTCCATTTCTCTCTGCTGAAATTTCTCATTTTATTATACATATCATTTGTCTTTTCCACTAGTCTTTAATATATTAATCACAATTATGTTATTTTCACCATATGATAGTTCAGTATTATATCTGAGGTCACTTCTGTAGACTCTGCTACCAGTGGAAATCAAGAAATGGCTACTTATAAAGCTGAGATTTTAAACCAATGTCTACTTACCTGTTGGATTATAACCAGAAGTGTTATAAGAAGGGGTACAAATTATGATGAGTCATCTCTGTTAAGCTACTCACCATTGGTTTTAGTCTTCTTACGACTCCATGCTGATAGCATGAAGTCTGCTTGGGATTCTCTTTCTCCCTATCTCAAAATAAATAAAATGAAAATAAGTACAATAATTAGATCTAACAGAATGAGAAAATATTGTAACAAATAGTTTTTAAGAAAGGTGAAGTGAGAAATGCTGTGCTCCAACTTGGACTCTGATGTTTTTCAAAAATCTGTGACAGACAAAATCTTTAAATTAGTTTTATTTCTCCATTCTACAAATGCAAAAACCTCTTTGGTTTAGGTGTTAAATATGTATAGCAACTTCTATATGAGTTGGAAAGTAGGATTGTGGGATGCAGAATGTTGAGTTAATCATTTTTCTGGAATTACGATATTTGTACAAGACTATAGTCAATCATTGAGATATATAGTTGCTTGCATGCGTTCTCACTAAATGTATATTTTTTGCATTCATGTATTTTTAACTTTATAATACACAGAATGTTATATATAAACTTATGTATAAGAATGTATAATACTATTCTGTTTTTCACTCAACACTATAATTTAAAAATCCACTTGGATTGCTGTCACATTGTTTAGTTGTACTGCATAGTAATCTGTGATGTGCACATACCACATTTTGCATACCTACCAACCCAGTTATAGAAACCCAGGCTATTGCTGACTTCTCATTTTGCCATACAAAGAATACTGTGATGAGTATCTTTTTCTGCATGTATTCCTTTACTCATCTATGAGAGGGTTTCTTACACATATAAGCTGATATGAGCATTATTAGCTCATAAGCTGTAACAATACTTGGTAGGACCAAATACAAATAGATACTCTGCAGAATGGCTGCATCCATTACATTCTAACCAGCAATATGCAGGATTTCCACCCACATGCCTACTAGTACTCACAATACTTAATTTGCTTTACCCTGATTGCTAATGATTTTGGAGCATTGCTTTATATTTGCATTAGCCTTTTTATTTTCTGTAAGTAGCATTTTGTGTATAATATTTGTCCATAGAGTTCTAGTGGAAATTATTTTATGCCTATTACTATGCAGAAATCTCTTGTGTTTTCTACAAATAATTGCTAGTTTTAGTAAATAGTTCCCACAGTGTATGCTAGGTCTGTCAACTCTGTCCATCATATCATTTATTGAAGATGTTCAATACCACATATTATCAGTTATTTTTTTTCCATTTGTACTTTAAAATTTAAGAAGTCCTTCTTTGCTTTTATTTCACACAAATATCCCATTTTTAAAAAAATTAATATAATTACACTTATATTTAGATTGCTACTTCCTTTATGATTCACCTCTATATTTACTATTAGATAGGATGTTTTAATTCCTTCCAGTTTTTCCAACACAACTTACTAAATGATCTGTCCTATCACCAATAACTTTTGTTATCTTTATAATGTGTTGTGCATTTTTGTAAGTATAAGTCATTTCTTAGCTGGCTGCTTATTTGTTCCACTGGCCTATTTATCTCTTTCTGTTACATGCAGTAAGGAAAGTCCTCTCCCTCCCTCTTACTCTCGTTTATTTTAACTAATTTTTAGATGGATACTTATTTTTCCACAACATTTTAGAATGTTTTTTGTAGGCACCTTAAAAAAATCAAAATGGAATTTCAGTGAGGTTTTTTTTTTTTTTTTTTTTTTTAGGTAGAATTAACATATATCTATATTTAAAAATCCTTTCTTAGTGTTCGGAATATGTCCATTTATTTAAACTATTTTCTATGAATTTTATTACAGTTTTAAGGTTTTCTCCATAGATATCTTACATATTCATTTTTGTGCTAACTCCTGTGTGCTATTTTTAGGAATATCATTTTTAAATCATATGTCATATTAGTGATAATTATATTGAGAAGGACTATTGAATTGAGATGTGGATTTTGTATCTGATAAGCTCATTGAGCTCTTATTGGTTGTAATAGTTTGCTTTTGTTGATTCCCATATGAAAATGATCATATCGCCTACAAATATTGCATCATAGTTCTTGAAGTAATTAGACCTCCTTGTCAGTAATTTTGGTTCTGTGTTAGTAATAGAAGACTAAGCTTCCTTCTTTTTTTGTTTTATTGATTTTATGTTTCATCTTTCACTTTTATTTTTTTCCACACTCAAAAGGAAAACACATGAAGTTTATTATCAGTTAACATGTTTAAATTAATAAATAATATTTTTATACCAGGTAGAAGATCACAGCAAAATTGGGTGGAAATAAAGACAGTTCCTATATACCCCCATCTCCACATACGCATGGTGTCCTCTACCATCAAAATCCCATATCAGAGTTGTACATTTGTTAAAATGTCAACTTAATTTGACATGATTATCACTCAAATCCATAGTTGATGTTAGGATTCACTCTTGGTGTAGTATATTCCAGTGACTTTGACAAACATATAGTGACACGTGTCCACCATTATAATATCATACAGAATGCTTACACTGTCTAAAAATCCCCTGTGCTCTTCCTGTTCATCTCTCCTTCCACCCTACCCTACCCCTGGCAATGAGTGACTTTTTTTTTTTTCACTGTCTCCATATTGCCCTTTCAGATGTCCTTTTGTTGGAATAACATACTATTTAGTCTTTTCAGATCGGTTTCTTTTACTTGGTAATATGCATTTAAGTTCTATGTTATCATGTATTGATAGCTCCTATCTTTAGAGCACTGATAATATTCCATTGTCTAGAGGTACCATAGTTTATTTATCCACTAACCTATTGAAAGATAGCTATGTTGCTTCCAAGTTTTGGCAATTATGAATAAAGCTGCTATAGACCTCTGTGTACAGTTGTGTTTTTTTGTGTTGTTTTGTTGCATGGACAGATGTTTCAGGAGTGCAAGTCCTGGGTCACATAGTAAGAGTAGGCTTGACTTAATGAAAAATTGTCAAACTGTCTTCTAATCTGGCTGTATCATTTTGCATTCTCATCAGCAATGAATGAGAATTACTGTTTTCCCACATCCTTGTCAGCATTTAGTATTGTTAGTGTTCTACATTTTGGCCGTTCTCATCAGTTTGTATTGGTATCTCATTGTTTTAATTAGTAATTTTCCAGTGACATACGGTGTTCAAGTACTTATATATCACCTATATATCTTTTTGGTGAAATGTCTGTTCATCTT
This sequence comes from Acinonyx jubatus, assembly GCF_027475565.1. NCBI lineage: Eukaryota > Metazoa > Chordata > Mammalia > Carnivora > Felidae > Acinonyx > Acinonyx jubatus. Next base: position 101,047,252 of record NC_069384.1, on the reverse strand, counting down.
TTTTGCCCATGTTTTAATTTGGCTGTTTTGTTTTTAAGGATTCTTTGTGTATTTTGAATAACAGTCCTTTATTATATGTGTCTTCTATAAATATTTCTCTCAGTTCATTACTTGTCTTCTCATTTTCTTGACAGTATTTTTTTTCACAGAGCAAAAGTTTTAAATTTAATTAAGTCCAGCATTTCACTTATTTCTTTCACAGGTCATTCCTATGGTTGTGCATCTGAAAAGTCATTGCAATCCTCCATGTCATCTAGGTTTTTTTCCTATGTCCTAAAAATTTTGCAGTTTTACATTTTACATCTAGGTCTATAATAACTTTGAGCTAATTTTTAATTTTCATGAAGGGTGTAAGGTTTCTAAATCCCCCCCTTTTTTTTGCATGTGCATGTCTTGTTCACCACTTATTGAAAAGGCTATTTTTGCTCCATTGTATTATCTTTGCTTTTTGGGCAGAGATAGAGATGAATTAATTATATTTATGTGGGTCTATATCTGAGCTCTTTATTCTTTTCCATTGTTCTGTTTATTGTTTTTCCAGTGTCACTAGCTTTATAGTAGGTTTTGAATATGAGTAGTGTCCTGTGACTTTGTTCTTCTTCATTCTTGAGTGAGTTATTCTGGGTTCTTTGGCTCTCCATATAAACTTGAGATCCATTACCATTTTTTTATATTGTATTACCAAATAAAGTTAGTTCATTTTTTCCTCTATTGAGTTTTTTTTTAAAACGACTTGCAAATATTGAAATTTAGAAAATACTATTGCTGCATTGGTTAAGTTAATCTTCCTTATTTATGTGATAAGTTACAGTAACATTTCTGCTGGTTTCAGTATTGAACCATTTAAGCACTATGAAACACAGCTAGTCCTCATTTTGTGTGGTTCAGAGTTGTACAAGTTTAATTTATCACATTTTATTTAAATAATACCAGTCCTCCAACAATATGGTTCAAATTTTGTTACCACAGTATATTTTAACTGCGAGTTGTTACATAAGGTACAAATTTCTTTGTTAGCCTTTCAGCCTACACATCACTACATATGTAACAGAGGCACATCCTAATCAGTGACCAATCACCTGAATTCTTTCAAAGTGTGTTGATTGTTGATTGATCACAGAACATTTATTTAACAGTTTTTACATACAGACAACAAAGCATGCATTTGGGTTGCCTTCTTGCCCCCCAGTGATAAGCCCACCTGGAATTTTACAAGATAGGATAATTAGTAAAGAGAATCAGCCAACAAAAGTAAAAATGCAGCCCATCCCCATTCTCTCCCCTGCAAAGTGATAATTTTGAGAGTAAAATTCAAATAAAATGTAGATTATAATATACAAGAAATAGCTGACCTTAAGGATGTTGGCATTGACACCATTGGAAAGAGTCAGTTTGCAGCCAGAAGAACTTAGCAAAGGTAAATTTATGGACCTAAATGAGGAAAATGGTTGTGATAAAAAGGATGAAGATATCCCAGAGGAAGAACCATGGGCAATTAACTTCACAGTAAAGGAAATTAGGGATATATTTCACATCATTTAAGAGCTCAAAGGATAAACTAGTGGAAGCTCATCCAAAATTTTGGAAAGAATATGGCAATTTAAGGCTTTGAAGATATTACTTCCTGGCATTTTAGGATATAAAACAATAAGAGGAAGGCAAGCACTATTCAAACGGTTCTTGATAAATACTTCACACAAATAAAACATTAATTCTCAATGTTTTTAGTGTTTTAAATTATAGTGTGCTAAAAAGATATTAGCTGTTTCTCTCTGAATTTATAATCAAATATAAGAAAATTCTAACAACTTAATAAAAACTTGTAAAGATTACACAACAAAGTGAAGATTGCCTATACTTCTGTTCCCTAAGTTAGGCTTCTGAGTGGAAAACTTGGATGAAGAAGGATGGTGTAAATATTTTATTCTCTAATAAAAATAGACCATATGTCATTTTTCTTTAGAGAAAATAAAGTTACTGTAAAAAACAAGATTAAAAACACTTCTTTTAGATTTGTATAGATTGAACTGGTTTCCTATGGCCATTCAACACTTATTTAGTAGGTGTTATGGAGCTATGTAAAACATTTTAATAAAAATCTATTTTTCTTTGGTTTGAGAATGAAGCCTTGTTATCAAGAATACTTTTGGTGATTAAAATGGAAATAGTCTCTTTATATCAGGTTTTTTTTTGATGGCTTGTAATTTCTGGACTTTATTTTACTTTATTCTAGTTACTTTATTAAGTAACTAAACAAAATCCAATAGAAAACTCAGATTCTAATTGGTGGCCAGGTTGCAGTGTCCATGGTTTTGGATATTTATTGAGGTAGGACTGATTTACACAGCAAAGTCCACCAGAGCTATGACTATTAATAATAAAAGAAACAAATACACACAAACTCAAAAGAGCAAATTTTTCCTACTATATCACATAGATTTTGTAATTATTCACATATGTAAAGTAGTACACATTTAATTAAGTTTCATTCTTATTACAATTAGTTTATGTTTATTCATTTCTACTTGAAAGTAGGATAAATAAGTGTTATTTGTGTAAAATAGGCAACTTTTCCAGAAATACCATAATTTATAAAAATATGTGTTGCCTTATCTATCAACCTAATATAATTGGTTTATATATTAGAGGGTTTTAAGAGAGGATAAATGTATGGACATCTTTATATTACAAATCATATGGAAGTTACATTACAATCCCAGGAAAGACAGAGACACAGTATAGACATATTTGTTTTCCATGAACATGATAGAATACATAAATAAAGTTATAATTCCAGAAACCTTCTTGAAATAAGAAATATGTATATATGTATCAATAGGTTATTGGATGTCTAAGATAAATAGAAACAGACTAACATTGAGAAATCCCTTATAAAATTGATTTTGAATTAAAGGAAATTCTATAGAAACAAGGAACAATCACCATTGGAATAAAAGCAGGTGACTTCTGAATGGAAAGTTCTGTTTTTGTTTATAATACACTATAGTGACATTCAATGCTATACAATAATGTGTTATGTCTACCATATCCTCTGAAAGTATGTTACAGGAATATTAGAGCTTTTGAAACTTTTCTTCAAACATAAAGGCCACAGAAGAGACTTTCAAATGTAAGAATTTAAGCAATATAATTCCCATAAAAATTTCTCAAATATTACAAATGATCGATTTGGCATCAACTTACACAGGAATAGAAATATGGTGCCAAATAATTGGCAATGAGTATTGAATCTAACCGAAGAACTACACTTGTGGAAAATATGATTTCAGAACAGAATTTATGTGCTATTAAACTATAAAAGATAGTGTTAAGCTAATAACTGACAAAAATCAAGTATAAGAGAATATCGGTGGTGGTAAGATATTAATTTCCCTATATTTCAAAACAAAATGTCAAAATATAGTCATAAGATGTAATTAATTATGCAACATACTCAAGGGTACTGAAGATTTTAAAGGCAACAGTGAAAGAACTGATAGTAATATAGCCAACCAAAATTAAGTGTTGGCAATGAGGATGAGCAGAATAAAAGGGAGGATACTAAATTTTTTGTTCTTGATATATAAAATTCTTAGTTAATGGATAAATGGATATAAATGTAATCAATAGAATAAATACTTGTAAAGTTAATCAATACCATTCTCCATGGTGGCTGAATCAGTTTACAATCCCATCAAACATGTACAAGAGTTCCATTTTCTCTACATCCTCACCAACACTTATTTCTCTCTTCTCTTCGTGACAGCCATTTTCACAAGTGTGAACTGATATCTCATTGTGGTTTTAGTTACATTTCCTTGATGATTAGTGATGTTGAGTACCTTTTCATGTACCTATTAGCTCTTTGGATATCTTCTTTGAAAAAAAAAATGTATTTAGTTTCTCTGCCTGTTTCCAAATTGGGTTATTTGTGGCTTTTTATTACTGAGTTGTGTGAGTCCTTTATAAATTTTGGCTATTAACTCCTTATCTGATACATGTTTGCCAATATTTTGCTTAGCTGCCTTTTCATTTTGTTGATTGTTTTGTTTGTTTATTTTGCAGTGCAGAGCTTTTAAGCTTGTTGGAGGCCCACTTTTTGATCTCTTTTGTTGTTTGTGATTTTGGCATCATATTAAAAAATCATTGCTAAGACCATTGTTGAGGTGCTTCCTACATTTTCTTCTAAGAGTTTCACATTCAAGGCCTTGTGT